>NC_134353.1:741760711-742061980 GCF_048569485.1 Anomaloglossus baeobatrachus
GGGGGCTAATTTTAGGATGGGGGGCTATGAGGGACATATACCCTATATGATTTGTTAGTGGGACACTGGCATTATAAGATGGACCCCATTTAACATTAAAAAAAAAAAATTCTCTTTTCCTTCACCAAATTTGGGGGTGCGTCTTATAATCAGGTGCGTCTTATAAAGCGAAAAATACGGTATATATATATATATATATATATATATATATATATATAGATGTTGTTGTGTGTAGTTACCAAGTGTCTGTGTAGGGCGCTGTACATGTTCTGGGTGTTGTCTGGGTGTGGCGGGGGGTGAGAGCGGTGTTGTATGTGTGTTGCGTTGTTTGTGGAGCGCTGTGTGTGTGTGTGTTGCGCGGTTTGTGTGGGTGTGGTGTGTTTTGGGGGGAGGTATGTTTTGTGCAATGTGTGTGTTGTGCGGTATGTGCGTATATTTATGTATGCCGCGGTGTTTGTGTCTTGGGTGTTGTGTGTGTGCAGCGTTGTCTGTGTGTGTGGGTGTCTGTGTATGGCGGTGTTTGTGGTTCCCTGTGTGTGTGTGTGTGTTGGGGGGAGGTGTGCACCTCCCATCGTGCTCCATCCCCCATGCTGCACACCCCCCATCATGCCCCATCCCCTATGCTGCGCATTCCCCATTGTGCTCCATCCCCCATGCTGCACACCCCCCATCGTGCTCCATCCCCCATGCTGCGCACTCCCCATCGTGCTCCATCCTCCATGCTGCGCACTCCCCATCATGCTCCATCCCCCATGCTGCGCACCCCCCATCGTGCTACATCCCCCATGCTGCGCACCCCCCATCGTGCTACATCCCCCATGCTGCGCACTCCCCATCGTGCTACATCCCCCATGCTGCGCACTCCCCATCGTGCTACATCCCCCATGCTGTGCACCCCCATCATGCTACATCCCTCATCGTGCTACATCCCCCATCGTGCTACATCCCCCATGCTGCGCTCTCCCCATCGTGCTACATCCCCCATGCTGCGCACTCCCCATCGTGCTACATCCCCCATGCTGCGCACTCCCCATCGTGCTACATCCCCCATGCTGCACACTCCCCATCGTGCTACATCCCCCATGCTGCGCACTCCCCATCGTGCTACATACTCCATGCTGCGCACTCCCCATCGTGCTACATCCCCCATGCTGCGCACTCCCCATCGTGCTACATCCCCCATGCTGCGCACCCCATCGTGCTACATCCCCCATGCTGCGCACCCTCCATCGTGCTACATCCCCCATGCTATAATAGTTCTCCTATTATACTCAGAGAGGAGTATAATAGGAGGACTGTAATAGGAGGAGTAGTCCTAGTGGGAGAGGAGAATAATGCCGGCTCCCTGCACATGTGTACCGGGAGCCGGTGTACACTGGTAACTATGATACACATCGGGTAACTAAGGGACCTTAGTTACCCGATGTGTATAATGGTTACCAGCGTTCACGGCCTCCATCAAGATCCCAGCATCGCAATGTTATGTCTGGCGCTGCTGGGATCCTGACGGAGCCGGTGTACACTGGTAACTATGATACACATCGGGTAACCAAGGGACCTTAGTTACCCGATGTGTATAATGGTTACCAGCGTTCACGCGCTCCGTCAAGATCCCAGCATCGCAAGGTTATGTCTGGCGCTGCTGGGATCGTGACGGAGCCGGTGTAGAAGCAAGCGATATCCCAGGATATGATGTGGATGTGATGTGTGAGGTGTGTGTGAGAGTGAGTGTGATCTGATGTGTGTGTGTGTGTACTCACCTGGGAGTCGGAGCTCCGTGTCAGTTGGGCCAGAGCGAGCGTGCATTGCGTGAGGGGGGCGGGGCCGGCAGAGAGCCGGGGCGAGAGGCCAATCCGTGTGGGGGGGCGGGGCCATGGCGAGCCCAGCGGCCAATCAGCTTTGTGTCACCGTAAGGACACAATTTTGGAGCATGACAGACAGACAGACAGACAGAATAAGGCAATTATATATATAGATATATATACACATATATATATATATATATATATATATATATACACACACACATATATATATATATATTGCAGCAAAAAGTGAACAAGTCCTGCACCGCCTGCCCTCAGATTACCTCCAGGTCCAGTGGCTCACGTGCTGATGATTGCCATATTGCGCTGGTTGCAGGCGCAGCGTGCTGGTCGGTAGTGAGCAGCTAGGAGATCCAACAACAGGGAGATGAATAATCGACCGCAAACAGCTGCTATGCCAAACAAATTCTTTTTTATTCAAACGTTCTTTTCATCGGTGCAGATAAAATTGCGGGGGGTGGCTTGGATGCGAGTCCCTCCAAAGGACGACGGCCGTTTCGTCTGTAAGTCAGACTTCTACGGGTCCACGTCGGGGAATGGCCACCTTTATAAGGTGTGTGTGGCCATTCCCCGACGTGGACCCGTAGAAGTCTGACTTACAGACGAAACGGCCGTCGTCCATTGGAGGGACTCGCATCCAAGCCACCCCCCGCAATTTTATCTGCACCGATGAAAAGAACGTTTGAATAAAAAAGAATTTGTTTGGCATAGCAGCTGTTTGCGGTCGATTATTCATCTCCCTGTTGTTATATATATATATACACATATATATATATATACACACACATACATATATATATATATATATATGTGTGTGTGTATATACAGTCATATGAAAAAGTTTGGGCACCCCTATTAATGTTAACCTTTTTTCTTTATAACAATTTGGATTTTTGCAACAGCAATTTCAGTTTCATATATCTAATAACTGATGGACTGAGTAATATTTCTGCATTGAAATGAGGTTTATTGTACTAACCGAAAATGTGCAATCCGCATTTCAACAAAATTTGACCGGTGCAAAATTATGGGCACCCTTATCAATTTCTTGATTTGAAAACTCCTAACTACTTTTTACTGACTTACTAAAGCACTAAATTGGTTTTGTAACCTCATTGAGCTTTGAACTTCATAGGCAGGTGTATCCAATCATGAGAAAAGGTATTTAAGGTGGCCACTTACAAGTTGTTCTCCTATTTGAATCTCCTATGAAGAGTGGCATCATGGGCTCCACAAAACAACTCTCAAATGATCTAAAAACAAAGATTATTCAACATAGTTGTTCAGGGGAAGGATACAAAAAGTTGTCTCAGAGATTTAAACTGTCAGTTTCCACTGTGAGGAACATAGTAAGGAAATGGAAGAACACAGGTACAGTTCAGGCCAAGAAAAATATCAGAAAGGCAGAGAAGAATGATAAGAACAGTAAAGGACAATCCACAGACCACCTCCAAAGACCCGCAGCTTCATCTTGCTGCAGATGGTGTCAATGTGCATCGGTCAACAATACAGCGCACGTTGCACAAGGAGAAGCTGTATGGGAGAGTGATGCGAAAGAAGCAGTTTCTGCAAGCACGCCACAAACAGAGTCGCCTGAGGTATGCAAAAGCACATTTGGACAAGCCATTAACATTTTGGAAGAAGGTCCTGTGGACTGATGAAACAAAGATTGAGTTGTTTGGTCATACAAAAAGACATTATGCATGGAGGCAAAAAAACACTGCATTCCAAGAAAAGCACTTGCTACCCACAGTAAAATTTGGTGGAGGTTCCATCATGTTTTGGGGCTATGTGGCCAATGCCGGCACCGGGAATCTTGTTAAACTTGAGGGTCGCATGGATTCAACTCAGTATCAGCAGATTCTTGACAATAATGTGCAAGAATCAGTGTTGAAGTTGAAGTTACGCAGGGGATGGATATTTCAGCAAGACAATGATCCAAAACACCGCTCCAAATCTACTCAGGCATTCATGCAGAGGAACAATTACAATGTTCTGGAATAGCCATCCCAGTCCCCAGATTTGAATATCATTGAAAATTTGTGGGATGATTTGAAGCGTGCTGTCCATGGTCGGCGACCATCAAACTTAGCTGAACTGGAATTGTTTTGTAAACAGGAATGGTCAAATATACCTTCATCCAGGATCCAGGAACTCATTAAAAGCTACAGGAAGCGACTAGAGGCTGTTATTTTTGCAAAAGGAGGATCTATAAAATATTAATGTCACTTTTATGTTGAGGCCCATACTTTTGCACCGGTCAAATTTTGATTAAATACGGATTGCACATATTCTATTAGTACAATAAACCTCATTTCAATCCAGAAATATTACTCAGTCCATCAGTTATTAGATATATGAAACTGAAATAGCTGTTGCAAAAACCCAAATTGTTATAAAGAAAAAAGGTTAACATTAATAGGGGTGCCCAAACTTTTTCATATGACTGTATATATATATATATATATATATATATATATATGTATATATATATGTGTATGTATATACAGTCAGGGCCAGAAATATTTGGACAGTGACACAAGTTTTGTTATTTTAGCTGTTTACAAAAACATGTTCAGAAATACAATTATATATATAATATGGGCTGAAAGTGCACACTCCCAGCTGCAATATGAGAGTTTTCACATCCAAATCGGAGAAAGGGTTTAGGAATCACAGCTCTGTAATGCATAGCCTCCTCTTTTTCAAGGGACCAAAAGTAATTGGACAAGGGACTCTAAGGGCTGCAATTAACTCTGAAGGCGTCTCCCTCGTTAACCTGTAATCAATGAAGTAGTTAAAAGGTCTGGGGTTGATTACAGGTGTGTGGTTTTGCATTTGGAAGCTGTTGCTGTGACCAGACAACATGCGGTCTAAGGAACTCTCAATTGAGGTGAAGCAGAACATCCTGAGGCTGAAAAAAAAGAAAAAATCCATCAGAGAGATAGCAGACATGCTTGGAGTAGCAAAATCAACAGTCGGGTACATTCTGAGAAAAAAGGAATTGACTGGTGAGCTTGGGAACTCAAAAAGGCCTGGGCGTCCACGGATGACAACAGTGGTGGATGATCGCCGCATACTTTCTTTGGTGAAGAAAAACCCGTTCACAACATCAACTGAAGTCCAGAACACTCTCAGTGAAGTAGGTGTATCTGTCTCTAAGTCAACAGTAAAGAGAAGACTCCATGAAAGTAAATACAAAGGGTTCAAATCTAGATGCAAACCATTCATCAATTCCAAAAATAGACAGGCCAGAGTTAAATTTGCTGAAAAACACCTCATGAAGCCAGCTCAGTTCTGGAAAAGTATTCTATGGACAGATGAGACAAAGATCAACCTGTACCAGAATGATGGGAAGAAAAAAGTTTGGAGAAGAAAGGGAACGGCACATGATCCAAGGCACACCACATCCTCTGTAAAACATGGTGGAGGCAACGTGATGGCATGGGCATGCATGGCTTTCAATGGTACTGGGTCACTTGTGTTTATTGATGACATAACAGCAGACAAGAGTAGCCGGATGAATTCTGAAGTGTACCGGGATATACTTTCAGCCCAGATTCAGCCAAATGCCGCAAAGTTGATCGGACGGCGCTTCATAGTACAGATGGACAATGACCCCAAGCATACAGCCAAAGCTACCCAGGAGTTCATGAGTGCAAAAAAGTGGAACATTCTGCAATGGCCAAGTCAATCACCAGATCTTAACCCAATTGAGCATGCATTTTACTTGCTCAAATCCAGACTTAAGACGGAAAGACCCACAAACAAGCAAGACCTGAAGGCTGCGGCTGTAAAGGCCTGGCAAAGCATTAAGAAGGAGGAAACCCAGCGTTTGGTGATGTCCATGGGTTGCAGACTTAAGGCAGTGATTGCCTCCAAAGGATTCGCAACAAAATATTGAAAATAAAAATATTTTGTTTGGGTTTGGTTTATTTGTCCAATTACTTTTGACCTCCTAAAATGTGGAGTGTTTGTAAAGAAATGTGTACAATTCCTACAATTTCTATCAGATATTTTTGTTCATCCTTCAAATTAAACGTTACAATCTGCACTTGAATTCTGTTGTAGAGGTTTCATTTCAAATCCAATGTGGTGGCATGCAGAGCCCAACTCGCGAAAATTGTATCACTGTCCAAATATTTCTGGACCTAACTGTATATATACAGTGCCTACAAGTAGTATTCAACCCCCTGCAGATTTAGCAGGTTTCATAAGATGCAAATAAGTTAGAGCCTGCAAACTTCAAACAAGAGCAGGAATTATTAACAGATGTATAAATCTTACAAACCAACAAGTTATGTTGCTCAGTTAAATTTTAATAAATTTTCAACATAAAAGTGTGGGTCAATTATTATTCAACCCCTAGGTTTAATATTTTGTGGAATAACCATTGTTTGCAATTACAGCTAATAATCGTCTTTTATAAGATCTGATCAGGCCGGCACAGGTCTCTGGAGTTATCTTGGCCCATTCCTCCATGCAGATCTTCTCCAAGTTATCTAGGTTCTTTGGGTGTCTCATGTGGACTTTAATCTTGAGCTCCTTCCACAAGTTTCCAATTGGGTTAAGGTCAGGAGACTGACTAGGCCACTGCAACACCTTGATTTTTTCCCTCTTGAACCAGGCCTTGGTTTTCTTGGCTGTGTGCTTTGGGTCGTTGTCTTGTTGGAAGATGAAATGACGACCCATCTTAAGATCCTTGATGGAGGAGCGGAGGTTCTTGGCCAAAATCTCCTGGTAGGCCGTGCTATCCATCTTCCCATGGATGCGGACCAGATGGCCAGGCCCCTTGGCTGAGAAACAGCCCCACAGCATGATGCTGCCACCACCATGCTTGACTGTAGGGATGGTATTCTTGGGGTCGTATGCAGTGCCATCCAGTCTCCAAACGTCACGTGTGTGGTTGACACCAAAGATCTCGATCTTGGTCTCATCAGACCAGAGAACCTTGAACCAGTCTGTCTCAGAGTCCTCCAAGTGATCATGAGCAAACTGTAGACGAGCCTTGACATGCCGCTTTGAAAGTAAAGGTACCTTATGGGCTCGTCTAAAACGGAGACCATTGCGGTGGAGTACGTTACTTATGGTATTGACTGAAACCAATGTCCCCACTGCCATGAGATCTTCCCGGAGCTCCTTCCTTGTTGTCCTTGGGTTAGCCTTGACTCTTCGGACAAGCCTGGCTGGAAACTTTCCTGGGTGGAAACTTTCAAAGGCTGTCCAGGCCGTGGAAGGCTAACAGTAGTTCCATAAGCCTTCCACTTCCGGATGATGCTCACAACAGTGGAGACAGGTAGGCCCAACTCCTTGGAAAGGGTTTTGTACCCCTTGCCAGCCTTGTGACCCTCCACGATCTTGTCTCTGATGGCCTTGGAATGCTCCTTTGTCCTTCCCATGTTGACCAAGTATGAGTGCTGTTCACAAGTTTGGGGAGGGTCTTAGTTAGTCAGAAAAGGCTGGAAAAAGAGATAATTAATCCAAACATGTGAAGCTCATTGTTCTTTGTGCCTGAAATACTTCTTAATACTTTAGGGGAACCAAACAGAATTCTGGTGGTTTGAGGGGTTGAATAATAAATGACCCTCTGAATAAACTTTTCACAATTTAATAAAAAAAAAAAAAAGAAATAACATTCTTTTTTGCTGCAGTGCATTTCACACTTCCAGGCTGATCTACAGTCCAAATGTCACAATGCCAAGTTAATTCCGAATGTGTAAACCTGCTAAATCTGCAGGGGGTTGAATACTACTTGTAGGCACTGTATATGCACACACATATATATATATATATATATATATATATATATATATATATATATATATATATATATATATATATTATATATATACACAAATAAATGTACACACACACACACACAAATATATATATATATATATAAACAAACATATACCAGCTTTATAATTGTAATGATTTCATGACTAATGTTTTAATGCTTTTTCAGGAATTGCTCAAGTTGTTAATGGAGCAAACATCCACACTGTTATATTTTTTATGTATTTCTATAGGGTAAAATTCCATATTGACTTTTGCTTTACGCCCCCCCAGTCCCAGCCTCGATAACAAACTTTTTGAAGAGTGGGTGGAGCCTGACGGGGAGAAGTGTAAGGCTGTGTACACACAGTGCGTTTTTTGTCGCAGATTTGGTGCAGTTTGTAGCACAAATCTACATGTCTCTCTTTATGCCAGCTATGGCAGCAAAGTTAATGTAAATGCTGATGTGTTGTGCGCACGTTATTTTTTTTGCAGATTTGATGCAATCTACAGCATGTGAATATTATTGTGTTTTTTCCTGCACTTTTTAGCCCTTCAACCCATTGACTACTGTGAGGCAGTGACAGGGGTAATATTTGAAGACCGCTATGTGTCCCCCAGAATGTGTCTGGAAACCCTCTGAGTTTGCTATAGCTATTACTGGGAGTATAGCACAAAGGGTAACCGGGAGACAGATCCCTCCTCCCAGTCCAGGTTTTGTAGCAATCCTCATGTCCGGCATTTTCGTTTAAATCATGCAGAGCACAACAGGGTGTGTCTCAGTTGAGAGCCAGGCTTGGTGAAGCTAACACATGCGGTGTGAGCTGGGCTGGCTCTGTGTGGAGTGAACACAGGCCAAGAGTGTGAGCCTAGGAGAACCTTATACAGATCCCTGCGGTTATCAGGGTCCTAAGGTAACAAGACTTTTTGATGCAAAGAATTTGTCTATATGCACCGGCTGTGATCCGGAAGAGACTTTGACTGTGGGAAATTGGATCTATTTATGCTGCAACAATAAATAGACTGTTGGTGTGAACACGCTGCTGCCTCACTGCCTCACGTTTTTGCCCAAACAACGCTGCTACCTCACATTATGGTGGAGAATGCGGGCATGGCAGCCTGGTTGCTAAGGGCAATGGCCTAAGAGGTACTTACCCGGAAAAAAAAAATAAAAAAAAATTTTCTACTGACTGTT
Source organism: Anomaloglossus baeobatrachus (assembly GCF_048569485.1). NCBI lineage: Eukaryota > Metazoa > Chordata > Amphibia > Anura > Aromobatidae > Anomaloglossus > Anomaloglossus baeobatrachus. Next base: position 741,769,508 of record NC_134353.1, read on the forward strand.
TGCGGTGGATCAGCGGGTCCACGAAGCCTGCAGGCGTTGCAGCCTGGTTGCTAGGGGCAACAACCCAGTTTTCACATGTTTATGATCAAGCCTGCAAAGTTACAGTTTAACTCAGCAGCCACCATGGAGGATCTTGTAAAGCAGCTGGCCCAGGCTAATGCTCAGCAGCAACAAACCAATGTCCAGCTCCAGCGGGCGTTCATTCAGCAACAGGAGACAAACAGCTTGTTGGCTAAGCAGCTTTCTGCTCTGCGAGAAGCGCTCCCAGCGGTAACTGCATGTCATCCAGTCCTTCCTGCGGCCCAGGACAGAGTAAGGGCGGCACTTACGAAGATGAGTGCAGAGGACGACCCAGAAGCCTTTCTCTTCGTGTTTGAGAGGACCGCTGAGCGAGAGAAATTGTCTACCGACCGTTGGACTGATGTCGTGGCCCCGTTCTTGGTAGGTGAACCCCAAAAAGCCTACCTGGATCTCAGCACGGAGGATGCCAAGGAATATGGCATACTGAAAGGTGAGATCCTTGCACGAATGGGGGTTAACACTTATCTCCGGGCCCAACGAGTGAACCAGTGGTCCTTTGAGGAGGGAAAACCTGCACGCTCACAGGCCCATGTCTTACTGGACCTTGTAAAAAAATGGCTGCAGCCGGAGGCCTTGAACCCCGGACAGATGATTGAGCGGGTGGTGATTGAACGGTTTGTGCGGACTTTGCCAGCCCCCATTCAATGGTGGGTGGGACAGGGGGACCCCGGTACCCTAGACCAGCTAGTGAATTTGGTGGAACGCTACACAGCTACCCAGGAGTTGGTCCGGGACTCTGCTTCACGGCGGGCACTCCGTAGGGATACGCCCCCTTCACAGTTGGTAAAAGACTCCCGTCCCTCCTCGGGTGCTGCTCCGTCTTCAGCCCTGGCAGAGAGTAAACCCCAGACTAAGGTCAGTAGGAGTCCCGGTTCCCCAAAGTCAGACACCCGAAACAGGGACACCTCTGCTGTTATGTGCTGGCGGTGCCATCAGCTCGGGCATGTGATGGCACAGTGCCCACTCACGTCAGAACCCATGGACTGCCGGTACGCTCGCCGGGTATCAATGTATGCCCATACTGTTTGTACCGTAAGCACTGTTACTTTGGGGGAGGAGCCCCATCTCTGCAAAGTACGTGTTAATGGCTATACAGCAGAGGCTTTGTTGGACTCAGGAAGTTTAGTGACTCTTGTACATGCCTCCTTGGTCTCCGGGGAAAACCCTACGGGACATAAAGTAGGGGTACTTTGTATTCATGGAGACCTACGTGAATACCCTATGGAAAGGGTCACCATTGCTACCTCATGTGGAGAGGTACAACATGAAGTGGGGGTGATGAAAAGACTTCCATATGCTGTTATTTTGGGAAGAGACTTGCCCCTGTTCTGGACATTATGTGGGAGGCGACCTAGCCCTCCGAGGTGTATGGTTGAACCAGGCCCTGAGCCGGACGATCCCGACTCAGGGATACCTGCCGTAGGGGTCACCAGTATAGGGACAGAGTGTAACCCTGCCAGGTTCCCCCTAGAGGTAATGGCAGGAGAGGTTGAGCCACCCGAGGCAATCCCGGAGTTGAACGTGTCTCCAGATAATTTCGGAACAGCACAGCTCCGGGACCCCACATTGGCTCCTGGACGTGGAAATGTACAGGTAATTGATGGGGTACCCCAGCGGCCTGGTGCCAGGCTGGAAACTCCCTACATGGCTCTAAAGCGAGAGTTGCTCTATCGGGTTGATACAATCCGGGGGGAAATAGTGGAACAGTTGGTGGTCCCTCAGCCGTACCGCCGTCAGACCTTGGAATTGGCTCATAACCACCTAATGAGTGGGCACCTAGGTGAAGAGAAAACGCGGGAACGCATGTTTCAGCGGTTTTACTGGCCAGGGGTCGGTGCAGAAATCAAGAGGTTCTGTGAGTCCTGCCCAGTTTGTCAGTTGACCGCACCAACGCACCGTTTCCGTAGTCCTCTGATACCTTTACCCATTATAGAGGTGCCTTTTGAGCGGATTGCTATGGATCTGATCGGACCCATTGTAAAATCAGCCCGTGGTCACCAGCACATCCTGGTAGTGATGGATTACGCGACACGTTATCCGGAGGCCATTCCACTACGTCACACCTCAGCGAGGCTTATTGCTCGGGAGTTGTTTGCTATGTTCTGTCGCGTGGGGTTACCCAAAGAAATCCTGACCGATCAGGGCACTCCCTTTATGTCTAAAATTACAAAGGAACTGTGCAAACTCCTCCAGATCAAGCAGCTACGCACGTCGGTGTACCATCCCCAGACTGATGGTCTAGTGGAACGTTTTAATAAAACTCTAAAGGCTATGTTGAAAAAGGTGGTCTCCAAAGAGGGGAAAGATTGGGACATGTTATTGCCCTATTTAATGTTCGCTATCCGCGAGGTCCCACAATCTTCCACCGGGTTCTCGCCATTTGAGTTACTGTATGGCAGACATCCGCGGGGACTACTGGATATAGTTAAGGAAACTTGGGAACAGGAGCCCACCCCTCACAAAAGCACAGTGGAATACGTTATAGGTATGCAGGATCGTATCACGGCAATAATGCCCATTGTTAAAGAGCATTTTCTGGATGCTCAGGCAGCCCAAAGTACTCCGTATAATAGAAAGGCCTCCATCAGGTCTTTTAAACCGGGAGATCGTGTCTTAGTCCTAATACCTACTGCAGAAAGTAAGTTCTTAGCCAAATGGCAAGGTCCCTATGAGATCCGGGAGAAAGTGGGGGAAGTACACTATAAGGTGTATCAGCCAGGTAGAAGAAAACCAGAGCAAATCTACCATGTAAACCTGCTGAAGGCATGGAAAGACAGGGAATGTATGGTGGCTGACGTAACGTTGGACCTAACCTTTTCAGGTGCCTTGACAACAACAAAGGAGGAGTCCCCTGATGATGAATTGGGAGTGAGGATAGGGGATTCTCTCTCAAAACAGCAGAGACGGGAGTTTCGGAGGTTAGTGCAGCGGAATACGGATGTGTTCTCAAGCCTACCAGGCCGAACAACCGTAATCCACCATGATATTGTCACCGAGCCTCAAGTAAGGGTACACCTAAGGCCATACCGGGTACCAGAGGCTCGTAGGCAAGCCATTGCGGAGGAGGTAAAAAAGATGCTCCAACTAGGGGTTATTGAAAAATCCACGAGCGAATGGGCCAGTCCCATTGTGCTGATCCCGAAACCAGACGGTTCTTTAAGATTCTGTAATGACTTCCGAAAGTTAAATGAGGTTTCGAAATTTGATATGTATCCCATGCCCAGGGTCGACGAGCTGATAGAGAGACTGGGACGGGCCCGGTACTTCACGACTCTCGATCTCACTAAAGGTTACTGGCAGGTGCCGCTGACAGAGGCGGCAACAGAAAAGACCGCTTTTGTCACGCCAGGGGGGCTCTATCACTATGTCGTCTTGCCATTTGGTTTACATGGGGCTCCGGCCACGTTTCAGAGATTAATGGACATAGTGTTAGAACCCCATCAACCATATGCCTCCGCATATTTGGATGACATCATCATCTATAGCAGTGACTGGAGCACCCACTTATCTCAGGTACAAGCGGTAGTGGATTCGCTCAGAGCTGCTGGTCTGACGGCGAATCCAAGCAAATGTGCTATGGGTCTCAAAGAAGCCCGTTACTTGGGGTATGTGATAGGCCAAGGGGTTATCAAGCCACAAGTAAACAAAATCGAAGCCATTCAAAACTGGCCTCGTCCCCTTACCATAAAACAGGTAAGAGCCTTTCTGGGTATAATGGGGTATTACCGATGATTCATACCCAATTTTGCTGGAAGGTCGGCACCTTTGACCGATCTCTTAAAAGGGAAGAAGTCGGTCATGGTCCACTGGACTACACAAGCAGAGGAAGCCTTTCAGGCGCTAAAGGTAGTCCTATGTTGTCAGCCTGTCCTTGTCAACCCTGACTTTCAAAAGGAGTTTATAGTACAGGCAGATGCCTCTGAGGTGGGTCTGGGTGCAGTTCTGTCCCAGGAGGTAGATGGAGAAGAGCATCCGGTCACCTATTTGAGTAGAAAACTCACCCCGGCAGAGAAGAACTATAGCATAGTGGAGAAGGAGTGCCTGGCCATAAAATGGGCTCTGGAATCCCTACGCTACTACCTGCTGGGGCGACACTTTCGCCTGGTGACAGACCACTCCCCTTTGGTCTGGATGAGGAATGCTAAGGAGAGAAATGCTAGAGTCACCAGGTGGTTTCTCTCCTTGCAGAACTTTCACTTTTCTGTGGAACACCGGGCTGGTAGGTTGCAGGGCAATGCGGATGCCCTGTCCAGAGGTCCCTGTATGTTGGCAAAAGTTCAACCCCGCCCGTTTGAACTGAGGGTGGGGGATATGTGAGGCAGTGACAGGGGTAATATTTGAAGACCGCTATGTGTCCCCCAGAATGTGTCTGGAAACCCTCTGAGTTTGCTATAGCTATTACTGGGAGTATAGCACAAAGGGTAACAGGGAGACAGATCCCTCCTCCCAGTTCAGGTTTTGTAGCAATCCTCATGTCCGGCATTTTCGTTTAAATCATGCCTAGCACAGCAGGGTGTGTCTCAGTTGAGAGCCAGGCTTGGTGAAGCTAACACATGCGGTGTGAGCTGGGCTGGCTCTGTGTGGAGTGAACACAGGCCAAGAGTGTGAGCCTAGGAGAACCTTATACGAATCCCTGCGGTTATCAGGGTCCTAAGGTAACAAGACTTTTTGATGCAAAGAATTTGTCTATATGCACCGGCTGTGATCCGGAAGAGACTTTGACTGTGGGAAATTGGATCTATTTATGCTGCAACAATAAATAGACTGTTGGTGTGAACACGCTGCTGCCTCACTGCCTCACGTTTTTGCCCAAACAACGCTGCTACCTCACACTACATTAAGAAAAACGTATGGCACCAGAAAAACGTATGGCACCAAAATGTACCAAAACGCATGTTTTTTCGTGCATTTTTCGGTCAGTAGCTGCAGTTTTCATGGAGAACATTTCTGCACCCAATCTGTAATACACAAACAGAGCGCAGCCAACAAAGTCGTCAAAATTTACAACATTAGATTGGAAATAATTTTTTGAGGACCTCCTTTTCGCAACTCCATTCTAGATAATTCACTAGTGAGTTGGATAGATTAGAGTGGATTTTTTGAGGATCTCCCTATAGCCTCCACTCTGGACAGGTCGGAGCTAAGGTGACTAGAATGAAGTTTTTTTTAAGATTGGGCTGAGCCTCACAGGGAGAAGTGTAACAGAGCGCAGCTGAGTCGTAACAATCTACAATATTGGATTGTATACACAAAGAAAACCGTGGTATAAATCTTTTTAAATAAAAATAATCTTTATTATAATCGCATTAAAATTGATACAGCAAGTAAGTCCTCAAAAGGGTTAGCTGAACTGCTATATATATATATATATATATATATATATATATATATATATATATACATACTATATATACCTGACCTGCACACAGTCCACCATACGTCCCCTGAAGAAGAGGTGAAACGCGCGTAGGACTGGTGTTTTGCCTGGACTTGCTGTGATGTGGTCAGTAGTGTTTATTTACTATAACTGTGGATAAATTATAGGCTATGGTTATGCCGTTTATGACTATTTACTGTCCTTAGCCACATGGGCAAGGCTTTGGTTATACCATAATGACTATATGGATATGACACATAGAACTGTGATCGCAATTAGCAACTGTGAGGTTGGGTACATTACCATCAAACAGTATCAATAGGAAATTATAGTGTGAGCTTACGTATAATCCACTTACATCCTTGATAGTTATGATTAAAAAATTGGGATCCTTCTGTATGTAGTTCATGGTGTAAACTGTCCACAATTACTGTTATTGACCTATTCCAGCAGTTCAGCTAACCCTTTTGAGGACTTACTTGCTGTATCAATTTTAATGCGATTATAATAAAGATTATTTTTATTTAAAAAGATTTATACCACGGTTTTCTTTGTGTATAAAATTGTATAGTGGTGTTCTGGCACTTTCAATGAGGTTGAGGAGTGACCTAAATTAAATATTGGATTGTAGTAGATTTTTTGAGGACCTCATTTTAGCAACTCCATTCTAGATGATTCACTAGTGAGCTGTCTAGATTACAATGGATTTTTTGATGATCTCCCTGTAGGCTCCACTAGTGGCATACCACCAATAGAGGCAGACCACTTGACCGCTATAAGGCCCGTGAGTCCCTGCCGAGGATCGCATTTTCATTTTTATCGGCATCACAGTTGGCAGTACAATTGAAAGGAAAGATGAGAGAAGGAGCAGAATACTCTCTCATCCTTCCGCTGTGTGTCTGTGACACTCTGATGTGTCAGCACAGAGGAGTGCGGTGATGTCACTACTGCGCGCCGCTGTGCTAAAATGTCAGAGTGGCAGAACAGTGGACACATGCTAAGGAGACTGGGGCAGTGGGGGATTGAGGAGAAGTGAGTATATTTGTGTATTTAATCAGGATTGCCAGCAAACTATGGGGAAGCATACTACTATATGGGGATTGCAAAATAGTATATGGGGGCTGCATATACTATTATATTATTATGCACCCCTTATATGTTAGCGCCCAATATTATATTGCGGCACACAATATGGTGGTGCACTATATGGGGGCAGCATACTAGTATATAGCGGAATATAAGAGGTGCATACTATTATATGGAGGAATATAAGGGGTGTATACTACTATGTGGAGGAATATAAGGGGTGCATAATACTATATGGAGGAATATAAGGGGTGCATAATACTATATGAAGGATCCCTTTTACATGGAATATAGGGGTGCATTATAAATGGAGGACTATGGAGCTGCATAATCCAATATGAAGGACTATGGGGTGCTGTTGTGAATAAGTTTTCCAGTTCGGAGCTCTCTCTTGTGGTCAGTGCTGGCAGTGCAGTGGATGTGTGGAATGGAAGAGACACACCTGCAGAGGACTGGCAATCAGGGTCTGACTGGGCTATTTAACTTAGTAGCTTTCTCTTGTTATTTGCCGGTGGTCAATTGCTCCCGTGTGTTCAGGACATTCTGCAACCAGCTCTGCTCACTTCCAGAACTTCCCTCAGAAAGTGGTCTTGTACCTCTTGTGACGACACAGACTTTTTCAATGTGTGTCGTGGGTTAAATTTCTTACATTAGCCAGACGTATTGTTCTTCTGTGTGTTAACTCATGTTTGCTAAACTATTGTGTCTGCCAGACCTTTCTGAGCAATCATTGTAAGGTAGTTGTGTATTGCTAATCTAATGTAAATTACCTCAGTGGCCATTGTCAGTTTGTGGATTGCAGACTACATGTAAATATCCTCAGTCTTTCTATCCACATCATTTAAATGAACATTATCCATGCAGCTTGAAATTCATCCAATAAGAGAAGCAATCTTGTACAACCAATCCAATAAGGGCACAGTATATCCGAAGGGAAGGCTATGGCTATAAAAAGGGACTTCTTTAAGTCACCAGTTGTTGATGGATGTGCATGATCAAGTCTAAGCTCTTAGGAGCTGGCTAGGAGATCAGAACCAGGATGATGCCTTGTGGACTCGGTCTAGGGACTTTGGCTCCGACTACAGGTTCACTTGGCTACATGGCTTCAATCTAGGGACTTTGATTCCGATTGAACACCATATCCACAGTCTAGGGATTTCGACTCCGGCTGCCAGGATTATATCATCATACCAGAGACTACTTAAGGAGGAAACCCAGGTTGGGACAATCCAGTCACCTGGCTACAGACTTTGCGGACCTCTGCCAGCTTCCTAAATCTGGCGTTATTCCATTCTCGGTGGGTGCCCGCCAAAAGCGGGCTGCTGCTGGATTGGAGTAAGTAGCCCTGGAAGCGCTGAAGCACGGACATTCTAAATCAGTGGTGAGCCAGCGGAAAGGTGAGACTCTGTTGCCTGTTACATTTGTGTGTTTTGCTGGTTGTGTTATGTGCCGTTAATTGTTTGGGGATCCAATAAAGTCTTAATATTGTGACTCCCTCACCCTGTGTTGTCTGAGTAGTGTTCCGGCCACGGTTAAGGAGGCCGGTGTTCAGTTGGGATGAGCTCTTGGCCATGCTGTCTTTCTAAAGGTGGCTGGACCAGCGGACGAGAGCACCCACTGACCCCGTATCTCCACACCTCTGTTATTTGTTTACAACCTTTTGTTGTTGTTCTGCCTTGATACTATGCATGATTCCTAATTTATCTGTGTGGAGTTGTGGTGGAATGGACCATTCCCTGCTGGGAGTGTCTGTATACTTAGCTCCATGATTCTGCAAGATTTATGTTTTGTCATGCTTGATATTATTCAGTACCTCATCTGTATTAGTGTTTTTTGGATCCCAGTAACATCTGAGTGCTGGAACAGTGAGGGAGAGGTTTAGTAACCTCAGGATTTTTCCATATCAGTAGTGCTGGTATTTATTAGGGTTTTTACGGCAGCAGACAGTTGCTCTTTCCTATCCTTTTCTATAAACATAGTTTGGCCTCACCTTTGCTGAAATCTGTCCTTTTTGGCTTTGTATCGTGTTTTCCTATATCGCCGTAGTCTTTACATGTGGGGGGCTATCTATCTATCTTTGGGGACTATTCTGAGGCAGATTAGCTTTCTTATATTTCTGTGAGATTATTTAGTTCTCCGGCTTTGTCGAGGCGTCCAGGTCATCGTAGGCACTCCCCACGGCTACTGTTAGTTGTGTGTCAAGATTAGGTCTGCAGTCCGTTAACCCCTTAACAACCCATGACGTACTGGGTATGTCATGGATCATGTGTGGTTAATCCCCGCCCCCTGCCGTGGGCAGGCCGCGTTGATCCACGCACATATCAGCTGTTTTCAACAGCTGATATCTGTGCCTGCTAGTCGCGGGTGGAATCTTTTCCACCCGCGATTATTAACTCCTTACATCTCGCTGCCAAAATCTGGCAGCGAGATGTATATGCGCGTTGCCATTATTCTGACTTACCCCTCCCCCATCGGAAGTCACGTGACATGATCACGTGGCTTTCGGTGGTTGCCATGGTAGCACAGGGTCATGTGATGACGCCTGTAGCTAACATGAGTCATTTACTCTTAATGCCGAAATACAGCCGGCATTGAAAGTAAAGCAGCGTACCTGCAGATCTTAGCTCTGTAGCTGTGATCTGGAGATATGGCAGAGCGATCAGATTGCTCATCGCAATAGCCCCCTAGGGGGACTAGTAAAATAAAAAAAAGTGTAAAAAAAAAAAGTTTTAAAAAATTAAAAAAACCCTAAAAGTTCAAATCACCCCCTCTTTCACCCCATTGAAAATTAAAGGGTTAACAAAAAATAAAAATATACACATATTTGGTATTGCCGCGTTCAGAAATGCCCGATCTATCAAAATATAAAATCAATTATTCTCTTGCTTATCTAATTAGTGTACATAGGTTTACTTGTTGAAATATATGGCAAGATTATACAGAATGATATTGCCATCTACATATTAAATAGAACAAAAGATAAACGATTGATATATACTTGGGATAAGATGTCATTAAGGATGTTATGAAGAATTTTTCTTGTAAGACCTACGATAAAGTTAACTGTAGTATATGCTGTATAAGATTTAAATGCCCAGACCAAACTGCAACTTTTCCATATTCTGTAAAACCGGGCACTACAAAATTATCTATATTCATGCTTTGTCATATAATTTTTCTTGAAAACAATAAAGAAATATTAAACGAAAATATAAAATCAATTAACCTGATCAGTAAAAGCGTAGCGTCAAAAAAATTCAAAACGCCAAAATTACCTTTTTTGGTCGCCGCAAGTTTTGCGCAAAACGCAATAACAGGCGATCACAATGTAGCATCTGCACAAAAATGGTACCATTAGAAATGTCAGCTCGAGATGCAAAAAATAAGTCATCACTGAGCCATAGATCCCAATAAATGAGAACGCTACGGGTTTTGGAAAATGGCGCAAAACGTGCGCCACTTTTATTGGACAAACGTCTGAATTTTTTTTAACCCCTTAGATACAAGTAAACCTATTCTTGTTTGGTGTCTACAAACTCGCACCGACCTCAGGCATCACAATAACACATCAGTTTTACCATATAGTGAACACGGTGAATAAAATATCCCAAAAACTATTGTGCGATCACACTTTTTTTGCAATTTTTCCGCACTTGGAATTTTTGTTGCCGTTTTCCAGTACACTATATGGTAAAACTTATGGTTTCATTTAAAATTACAACTCGTCCCGCAAAAAACAAGCCCTTATATGGCAAGATTGACAGAAAAATAAAAAGTTATGGCTCTCAGAAAGAAAGGGGAAAGAAAACCCCGGAAAAACGCAAAATGCCCGGGGGCTGAAGGGGTTAAGTTTCCAGCCACTCTGTTACCTTTGGGATTCCGCATTGTTTGATCCTCCCCGGTCCCTAAATCATAACAGTACCACCAGCCTAACCTAGATTCCAGGGTACTCAAAAGAAGGAAAAAAAAAAGGTGTCAGAAATATTTTTTTTTGTGTTTTTCCTCTTTATCTCTGGGTGCTGTGGAGGATCTTGTGCTGTCATGGATGTCATAAAATTGGCTGAGCGAGTCGATCAGCTTACTTCTCAGGTTAAGGATATATCCGATTATCTTGCCCAGACACCTGTTTTAGAACCTAAAATATCTTTACCGGATTTGTTCTCTGGGGATCGGTCTAAATTTATGAACTTCAAGAACAATTATAGGTTGTTTTTTGCTTTGAAACCCAAGTCCTTAGGTTCTTCCAGACAGCGAGTTCAGATTGTTATCTCTCTGCTGTGTGGTGACCCCCAGGATTGGGCCTTTTCCATGGCGCCTGAAGACCCTGATCTTGCGGATTTTTTTTTTCCAGGCTCTAGGATTGTTATACGATGAACATAATGCTATTCATAAAGCCGAGAAAACTTTATTGGCTTTAATCCAGGGTCAGGAACCTGCATACAGTGCTGGCCAAAAGTATTGGCACCCCTGCAATTCTGTCAGATAATACTCAGTTTCTTCTTGAAAATGATTGGAATCACAAATTCTTTGGTATTATTATCTTCATTTTTTTGCTTGCAATGAAAAAACACAAAAGAGAATGAAACAAAAATCAAATCATTGATCATTTCACACAAAACTCCAAAAATGGGCCAGGCAAAAGTATTGGCACCCTTAGGGCGGCTTTGCACACTACGACATCGCAGGTGCGAAGTCGGTGGGGTCAAATCGAAAGTGACGCACATCCGGCGTCACTTGCGATGTCGTAGTGTGTATGATACGATGAACGAGCGCAAAAGCGTCGTTATCGTATCATCGGTGCAGGCTCCGACATTTCCATAATGCCGGTGCCGCGACAGGTACGATGTTGTTCCTCGTTCCTGTGGCAGCACACATCGCTGTGTGTGAAGCCGCAGGAGCGAGGAACATCTCCTTACCTGCCGCCGGCCACAATGCGGAAGGAAGGAGGTGGGCGGGATGTTTACATCCTGCTCATCTCCGCCCCTCTGCTGCTATTGGCTCCCTGCCGTGTGACGTTGCTATGACGCCGCATGACCCGCCCCCTAAGTCGCCGGCCAGAGCGACGGTCGCAGGGCGGGTGAGTGCATGTGAAGCTGGCGTAGCGATAATTTTCGCTACGCCAGCTATCACAAGATATCGTACCTGCGACGGGGGCGGGGACTATCGCGTGCGACATCGCAGCAACGGCTTGCGATGTCGCAACGTGCAAAGCCCGCCTTAGCCTAATATTTGATGGCACAACCTTTTAGCCAAAATAACTGCGAACAACCGTTCCCGGTAACCATCAATGAGTTTCTTACAATGCTCTGCTGGAATTTTAGACCATTCTTCTTGGGCAAACTGCTCTAGGTCCCTGAGATTTGAAGGGTGCCTTCTCCAAACTGCCATTTTGAGATCTCTCCACAGGTGTTCTATGGGATTTAGGTCTGGACTCATTGCTGGCCACTTTAGTAGTCTCCAGTGCTTTCTATCAAACTATTTTCTAGTGCTTTTTGAAGTGTGTTTTGGGTCATTGTCCTGCTGGAAGACCCATGACCTCTGAGGCAGACCCAGCTTTCTCACACTGGGCCCTACATTATGCTGCAAAATTTGTTGGTAGTCTTCAGACTTCATAATGCCATGCACACGGTCAAGCAGTCCAGTGCCAGAGGCAGCAAAGCAACCCCAAAACATCAGGGAACCTCCGCCATGTTTGACTGTGGGGACCGTGTTCTTTTCTTTGAATACCTCTTTTTTTTTTTCCTGTAAACTCTATGTTGATGGCTTTTCTCAAAAAGCTCTACTTTTGTCTCATCTGACCAGAGAACATTCTTCCAAAACGTTTTAGGCTTTCTCAGGTAAGTTTTGGCAAACTCCAGCCTGGCTTTTTTATGTCTCGGGGTAAGAAGTGGAGTCTTCCTGGGTATCCTACCATACAGTCCCTTTTCATTCAGACGCCGACAGATAGTACGGGTTGACACTGTTGTACTCTCGGACTGCAGGGCAGCTTGAACTTGTTTGGATGTTAGTCGAGGTTCTTTATCCACCGTCCGCACAATCTTGCGTTGAAATCTCTCGTCAAATTTTCTTTTCCTTCCACATCTAAGGAGGTTAGCCACAGTGCCATGGGCTTTAAACTTCTTGATGACACTGCGCACCGCAGAGACAGGAACTTTCAGGTCTTTGGAGATGGACTTGTAGTCTCGAGATTGCTCATACTTCCTCACAATTTGGATTCTCAAGTCCTCAGACAGTTCTTTGGTCTTCTTTCTTTTCTCCATGCTCAATGTGGTACACACAAGGACACAGGACAGAGGTTGAGTCAACTTTAATCCATGTCAACTGGCTGCAAGTGTGATTTAGTTCTTGCCAACACCTGTTAGGTGCCACTGGTAAGTTACAGGTGCTGTTAATTACACAAATTAGAGAAGCATCACATGATTTTTTAAACAGTGCCAATACTTTTGTCCACCCCCTTTTTTATGTTTGGTGTGGAATTAATTATCCAATTTGGCTTTATGACAATTTTTTTTTTCTTCATTGAAGACAAATGAAATGAAAATAATAATACCAAAGAATTTGTGATTGCAATCATTTTCAAGAAGAAACTGAGTATTATCTGACAGAATTGCAGGGGTGCCAATACTTTTGGCCAGCACTGTATACTGTTAGAAATGTCGTACGTGGGCGGTCCTTACTGAGTGGAATGATGCGGCTCTTGCGGCTCTCTTTCTGAAGGGGTTAGCAGAGCCTCTAAAGGATATTATGGTGGGCTTTCCTGTCCCTTCTGGTCTCGATGCCTCTAAGTCATTGGCTATTCAGATTGATAGACGTCTACGTGAACGTAAAACAATGCGAGCAGAAGTGTCGCTCTCAGAGCCGTCTCCGGAGCCTATGCAGTGTGATAGGGTCCTTTCTAGGGCAGAACGGTAGGATTTTAGTAATAAGCTATGTTTCTTCTGTGGAGACGCCTCTCATACTATTTCTGTCTGCCCTAAGCACGAGAAACGATGTGCCTGTTCATTTACTTTGGGCGGTTTACAGTCTAAGTTTCTTTTGTCGGTTTCTTTGATCTGTTCCCTATCATCATTTTCAGCTATGGCTTTTATTGATTCAGGAGCTGCCCTGAACTTGATGGATTTTGGGTTTGCTGAGCGATCTGGTTTTCCCATGGTGCCGTTGCATGCTCCTATCCCTTTGAGGGGAATTGATGCTACTCCTTTAGCTGAAAATAAGCCCCAGTTTTTACCCAGGTGATGATGTGGGTCGCGCCTGACCATCAGGAGGTTTGTAAGTTTTTGGTCTTGCATAATTTGCATGATATTTTGGTACTGGGATTTCCTTGGATGCAAGCCCATAATCTAGTTCTTGATTGGACTTCTTTATCTGTGACTAGTTGAGGCTGCCATTGTGTAAATGGTGATATGCCTATTTTGTCTATTTCATCTCAGACACGGGAGGTCCCTGACTATTTGGCGGATTTCATGGACGTGTTTAATGAGACCGAGGCCACGTCTTTGCCTCCGCATAGGGACTGTGATTGCGCTATTGAATTAGTGCCTGGTTGTAAATTTCCTAAGGGACGGCTTTTCAATTTATTGGCTCCTAAACATATTGCTATGCGGACTTACATTAAGGAGCCTTTGGAGAAGGGTCACATTAGACCATCATCTTCCCCTTTGGGCGCTGTTTATTTTTTTTTTTTGTGGCCAAGAAGGATGGTTCATTGCGGCCCTGTATTGATTATCATCTCCTTAATAAAATCACGGTTAAATATCAGTATCTGTTGCCTCTGATTTCCGACCTGTTTTTCAGAGTGAAGGGTGCTAGTTGCTTTACTAAAATCGATCTTCGGGGAGCATATAATCTCATTCGCATTAAGCAGGCTGATGAATGGAAGACGGCGTTTAATACCCCTGAGGGGCATTTTGAGTACCTAGTGATGCCCTTTGGGCTCACTAATGCCATTTCCATCCTCCAATCTTTCATGAATATCAAAAAAGTCCGTGGAGCCTCTGTTAGGAGTCTCGACATGGAAACTAGCCAGATATCCCTCTGGGAAGGACCTAGCCAAGGAGTGGCTCTTTTTAGGAAACCACCATAACCACCATATTAAGTGGCCCTTTTAGTCAATATTCAACTCTTTGACAAGTTTAAAGATATGACAAGGGAAATACCAAGGCCAGGTATCCATCCACAGTTATGGTGGTTTCCTAAAAAGAGCCCCTCCTTGGCTAGGTCCTTCCCGGAGGGATATCTGGCTAGTTTCTGTGTCGAAAAAAAGAAAAAACAATTAGAAGTGCACAGCCATAATTTATATGGTAAATTTATCAGGAATATGGGGGTGCACCTGTCAAGCAAAAACCAACCATAGTAATCACAAGAAAAGCGCTTGACCAAAGGCACTAACTCCAAATTTAAAGTAATATAATACGATTCTTTATTTATGTATCAAAAGGTTTAAAACCACACATACAAAATACAACACAGTGCAGACATATTAAAAAACACCAAGGACAATGGTAATGAAACCCAATCCAAAAAATCTTCTCCAAGAAATATATATTGTACCAGAATCACCATAGTTCAAAATGCAAGACAAAACAGATAAAGAGTCAGAAAAATAACCATCTTATAAATAGGTATATACTGAGACAGACATTCTATCTTTCAAGCAGCATTATGACCAAATGGTCAAAACAGCAGCTGCAATGCCTCATAGGCAAAGAGTTCCTATCATGGTGATTCCCTATCTAAAAATGGAAGTGGAGAACCTGGCCCAACGCGTGTCGCTATGTTAGCTTCATCAGGGGCAGTGGGTATACTGGGTGATACCCACTGCCCCTGATGAAGCTAACATAACGACACGCGTTGGGCCAGGTTCTCCACTTCCATTTTTAGATAGGGAATCACCATGATAGGAACTCTTTGCCTATGAGGCATTGCAGCTGCTGTTTTGACCATTTGGTCATAATGCTGCTTGAAAGATAGAATGTCTGTCTCAGTATATACCTATTTATAAGATGGTTATTTTTCTGACTCTTTATCTGTATTGTCTTGCATTTTGAACTATCTATGGTGATTCTGGTACAATATATATTTCTTGGAGAAGATTTTTTGGATTGGGTTTCATTACCATTGTCCTTGGTGTTTTTAATATGTCTGCACTGTGTTGTATTTTGTATGTGTGGTTTTAAACCTTTTGATACATAAATAAAGAATCGTATTATATTACTTTAAATTTGGAGTGAGTGCCTTTGGTCAAGCGCTTTTCTTGTGATTACTATAGTTTCTGTGTCGAGACTCCTAACAGGCTCCACAGACTTTTTTGATTTGGATATTTCCCAGGGGGCAATGCACCTAGGATTTCACTGTGTTGAGCACCCTCGTTGGCTGCCGGCAGTGTTTTCTCTGGCTGGTCTCCCTGAGATCAGTGATTGTTTTGTCTTGTTAATCTTTCATAAATGATATTTTCCGGGACTTTGTGGACAAGTTTTTGATTGTCTATTTGGATGACATTTTGATTTTTTTCTCATGACTGGGATTCTCATGTTGAACAGGTTCGGACAGTGTTTCAGGTTCTCAGGGACAATACGTTATATGTCAAGGGATCGAAATGTCTGTTTGGCGTACAAAAGGTTTCTTTTTTGGGATTTATTTTGTCCCCATCTTCTATTGAGATGGATCCGGTCAAGGTTCAGGCCATTCATGATTGGGTTCAGCCTACTTCTTTGAAAAGCCTTCAGACGTTTTTGGGTTTTGCTAATTTCTATCGTAAATTCATAGGCAATTTTTCCAGTATTGTCAAGCCATTGAGTAATTTGACTAAAGGGCCACTTACACGCTGCGATATCGCTAATGATATATCGTCGGGGTCATAGTGTTTGTGACGCACATCCAGCGTCGTTAGCGACATCGCAGCGTGTGACAGGCTGGAGCAACCTTAAACGATCGCAAAAGAGGCAAAAATCGTTTGTCTGAGACAGATCGTTTATTTATGAAAAATCGTTGTCTGGTCAGTAGCGATGTTGTTCCTCGTTCCTGCGGCATCACACATAGCTATGTGTGACACCGCAGGAGCGACGAACATCTCCTTACCTCCGTCCACCGGCAATGAGGAAGGAAGGAGGTGGGCAGCATGTTCCGGCCGCTCATCTCCGCCCCTCCTCTGCTATTGGACGGCTGCCGTGTGACGTCTCTGTGACGCCGCATGAACCGCCCCCTTAGAAAGGAGGTGGTTCGCCGGCAACAGCGACGTCGCAGGGAAGGTAAGCCTGTGTGAGGGGTGTAAGCGATGTTGTGCGCCACGAGCAGCGATTTGCCCGTTACGCACAACCAACGGGGCGGTTACGCTCGCTAGCGATATCGATACCGATATCGCAGCGTGTAAAGTACCCTTAGGAAGGGAGCTGATGATGTGAATTGGTCCTCAGAGGCGGTCTTGGCTTTTCAGGAGTTGAAAAGGAGGTTTACTTCTGCTCCGGGTCTTGCGGCAGACTGATGTGTCTATTCCTTTTCAGGTGGAGATCGATGTGTTGGAGATTGGAGCTGGGGCTGTCTTGTCGCAAAGGGACCCTGTGACTTCTAAAATTAGACCCTGTGCTTTTTTTTTCCCGGAAATTTTCACCACCAGAGCGAAATTATGATGTGGGGAATCGGGAATTACTGGCTATGAAGTGGGCTTTTGAAGAATGGCGACATTGGCTGGAAGGGGCGAGACATCAAATTGTAGTACTTACTGATCATAAGAATTTGATCTATCTTGAATCTGCCAGGAGGTTGCATCCTAGATAGGCTAGATGGGCCTTGTTTTTCACACGCTTTAATTTTGTAGTCTCTTATTTTCCTGGTACTAAGAATATTAAGGCGGATGCCCTTTCTAGGAGTTTCTTGGCTGATTCTTTGAATGTGACTGAGCCTGCTACCATTCTGCATGAGGGAGTGATTCTCTCTGCAATTTCACCCGACTTGAGACTTGCTCTTGAGGAATTTCAGGAGAATAAACCTGAAAGATGTCCAGGAGGGAAATTGTATGTTCCTGACCAATTGAGGAGTAGAGTGATGTCTGCAGTTCATTGTTCTGTGTTGGCGGGTCATCCTGGGATTTTTGGCACCAGGGATTTGGTGAGTAGGTCCTTTTGGTGGCTTTCTCTTTCTCGTGATGTGCGGAGTATTGTGCAGTCCTGTGAGATCTGTTCTAGATTAAGTCTTCGTCTCCTTCCAGTGGCATATTATTGCCATTGCCGGTGCCTAAGAGACCATGGACTCACATCTCTATGGATTTCATTTCTGATCTTCCTGTTTCTCAAGGGATGACGATTATTTGGGTAATCTGCGATAGATTTTCCAAAATGATTCATTTGGTGCCACTGCCTAAGTTGCCATTAGCTTCGGAGTTGGTACCTCTGTTTCTTCGTCAGGTGGTTAGTTTGCATGGTATTCCTGAGAATGTTGTGTCCGATAGGGGAGTCCAGTTTGTGTCTAGATTCTGGAGAGCTGTTTGTTCTAGGCTGGGATTTGAATTGTCCTTCTCTTCTGCGTTTCATCCTCAGACCAATGGACAAACGGAAAGGACAAATCAGACTTTGGAAACCTATTTGCGCTGTTTTGTGTCGGCTGATCAGGATGATTGGGTTTCTTTTTTGTCCTTGGCTGAGTTTGCTTTTAATAGTAGAGCTAGTTTGGCCACTTTGACGTCTCCTTTTTTCTGCAATTTCGGGTTTCATCCTCGGTTTTCTTCGGGGCAGATGGAGGCTTCCGCCTGCCCGGGTATTGATTCGGCAGTGGAGAAACTGCAGCGTATTTGGGATCAAGTGGTGGATAAATTGTCCCACTCCCAGGAAAATGCCCAACGGTTTGCCAACCGACGTAGGACTGTGGGTCCCCGGTTTAAGGTAGGGGACTTGGTCTGGTTGTCTTCCAGACATGTTCCTATGAAAGTTTCTTCCTCGAAATTTAAGCCAAGGTTCATTGGACCTTATAAAATGTCGAGGGTAATTAATCCAGTTTCTTTCTGTTTGGTTCTTCCAGAGACCTTCAAAATTCACAATGTCTTTCATAAGTCTTTGTTGAAAAAAGATGTTGAACCGGTAGTGCCCACGGCGGCACCTCCTGATCCTGTGTTGGTAGAAGGGGATCTGGAATATATAGTGGAAAAAATTTTGGATTTCCGTATTGCTAGACAGAAGCTCCAGTATCTGGTCAAGTGGAAAGGTTATGGTCAGGAGGAAAATTATTGGGTGGCTGCATCCGACATACATGCTGATCACTTGATCTGTGCTTTTCATCGAGCCATCCTGACAAACTCGGGGGTTTTGGTGAGGGTTCGGTGACCCCTCCTCAAGGAGGGGGTACTGTTGCGAATACGTTTTTTCCAGTTCGGAGCTCCCTCTTGTGGTCAGTGCTGGCAGTGCAGTGGATGTGTGGAATGGAAGTGACACACCTGCAGAGGACTGGCAATCAGGGTCTGACTGGGCTATTTAACTTAGTAGCATTCTCTTGTTACTTGCCGGTGGTCAATTGCTCCTGTGTGTCCAGGACATTCTGCAACCAGCTCTGCTCACTTCCAGAACTTCTCTCAGATAAGTGGTCTTGTACCTCTGTTATTTGTTTACCACCATTTGTTGTTGTTCTGCCTTGATACTATGCATGATTCCTAATTTGTCTGTGTGGAGTTGTGGTGGAATGGACCATTCCCTGCTGGGAGTGTCAGCATACTTAGCTCCATGATTCTGCAAGATTTGTGTTTTGTCAGGCTTGATATTATTTAGTCCCTCATCTGTATTAGCGTTTTTTGGATCCCAGTAACATCTGAGTGCTGGTTCAGTGGGGGAGAGGTTTAGTAACCTCAGGATTTTTCCATATTAGTAGTGCTGGTATTTATTAGGGTTTTTACGGCTGCAGACAGTTGCTCTTTCCTATCCTTTTCTTTTTTTAAACATCTTTTTATTGAATTTTAACCGAATTTCTTTTACAATCTGCTCTTATACAAAGAGCATTTCATTGATGACATAACCAAAACAGTCCAGCCCACCCCTCTGCGTGCGACCAGAAGCAACTTAAAATGGTAACTTATGTAATTGGTATGTGTCCATTGAGCAGTTCAAGAAGGTACCAAGAGGTCTGTCCAAACTGAGATTTAAGTCTATCCTTAAGCACTGTCCTATCCTTTTCTATATAGTTTGGGCCTCACCTTGCTGAAATCTGTCCTTTCTGGCTTTGTATTGTGTTTTTCTATATCACTTTAGCCTTTACATGTCAGGGGCTATCTATCTATCTTTGGGGACAACTCCGAAGCAGATTAGCTTTATTACATTTCTATCTGTGAGATTATTTAGTTCTCCGGCTTTGTCGAAGCGTCTAGGTCATCGTAGGCACGCCTCACGGCTACTGTTAGTTGTGTGTCAGGGTTAGGTCTGCAGTCCATTAAAGGGAAGGTATCGCGGTTTTTTTATTTTTGTATTAAAAATAGTGATTATGAAATCAAGTATTTCTAATACAAAAAAGAGAATTTTGTTTACTTACCGTAAATTCTTTTTCTTATAGTTCCGTATTGGGAGACCCAGACCTTGGGTGTTTAGCTTCTACCTCCGGAGGACACACAAAGTACTACACTTAAAAGTGTAGCTCCTCCCTCTGAGCTTATACACCCCCTGGTGAGCCAGTCCCAGCCAGTTTAGTGCAAAAGCTGAAGGAGAATAGCCACCCACAAGTAGAACAGAGCAAGAGCCGGAACAACCGGAGACTCTGTCCACAACAACAGCCGGTGATAACACGCGGAACAAGAAATTGCCAACAGGCAACAGGGAGGGTGCTGGGTCTCCCAATACGGAACTATAAGAAAAATAATTTACGGTAAGTAAACAAAATTCTCTTTTTCTTTATCGTTCCTTTGGGAGACCCAGACCTTGGGACATTCCAAAGCAGTCCCTGGGTGGGAATAAACAGAAAAACTAAGAAGTAGGCAGAACCTAACTTCACAAATGGGCAACAGCCGCCTGAAGGATGCGTCTGCCCAAGCTCGCATCTGCCGAAGCATGAGCATGCACTTGGTAGTGCTTTGAGAAGGTATGCAGGCTAGTCCAAGTGGCAGCCTGACAGACTTGTTGAGTCGTAGCCTGGTGCCTAAAAGCCCAAGAGGCACCGACAGCTCTGGTCGAGTGTGCCTTGATCCCCGGCGGGGGAGGCACCTGAGTACTCTGGTAGGCGTCCGAAATGGTCGATCTAATCCAACGGGCTAAGGTCGGCTTAGAAGCAGGGAGTCCCTTGCGCCGACCTGCGGTTAGCACAAAAAGAGAGGTGCACCGCCTAAGCGCAGCGGTGCGAGACACATAGATTCGGAGAGCACGCACCAGATCTAGAGTATGCAGCGCTTTCTCAAAGCGATGAACAGGAGCCGGACAGAAGGAAGGTAGGGTAATGTCCTGGTTAAGGTGGAAAGGAGAGACCACCTTAGGAAGAAAGTCCGGAGTCGGACGGAGAACCACCTTGTCTTGATGAAAGACTAAAAAAGGTGACTCCGAAGAGAGCGCAGCCAAATCAGAGACTCTCCTGAGAGAAGTTATGGCAACCAGAAAGGCCACTTTCTGAGAAAGACGATGCAAAGAAACCTCCCTAAGAGGCTCAAAAGGGGGTTTCTGCAATACCGTGAGGACCAAGTTAAGGTCCCAGGGATCCAAGGGCCGCCGATACGGCGGAATGATGTGAGACGCGCCTTGCATGAAGGTGCGGACCTGAGCCAGCCGGGCGAGACGCCGCTGGAACAGAACTGACAGAGCTGAGACTTGTCCCTTGAGAGAGTTGAGGGACAGTCCTAGCTGCAGACCGGACTGTAGAAAAGACAGAAGGGTCGGCAAAGAGAATGGCCAAGGAGGATGGCCGGTAGAGCGACACCAGGACAGGAAAATCTTCCAAGTCCTGTGATAGATCTTAGCGGAGGAAGCCTTACGGGCCCAAGTCATAGTGGACATGACTTCAGGAGGAATACCAGAAGCCGTCAAAATCCAGGACTCAAGAGCCACGCCGTCAATTTGAGAGCCGCAGAATTCGGGCGGAAAAACGGACCTTGCGAGAGTAGGTCTGGACGGTCCGGGAGATGCCACTGCATCTCTGCGGACAGGTGGAGCAGGTCCGGATACCAAGCTCGCCTGGGCCAGTCCGGTGCAATGAGGATGACTCCACGGCCCTCCATTCTGATCTTGCGCAGGACTCTGGGCAAGAGAGCTAGAGGGGGAAACACGTAAGACAGACGAAACTGGGACCAGTCTTGAACCAGAGCGTCCGCGGCGAAGGCCTGAGGATCGTGGGAGCGAGCCACGTAAACAGGAACTTTGTTGTTGTGACGGGATGCCATTAGGTCCACGTCCGGAGTGCCCCATTTGCGGCAGATTGACTGAAACACTGCCGGGTGCAGGGACCATTCGCCACCGTCCACGCTTTGACGGCTGAGATAATCTGCCTCCCAGTTTTCCACGCCTGGGATGTGGACTGCGGATATGGTGGACTTGGAGTCCTCAGCCCATTGGAGGATACGTTGTACCTCCATCATTGCCAGGCAGCTGCGTGTCCCGCCTTGGTGATTGATGTAGGCAACCGCTGTCGCGTTGTCTGACTGGACTCGAATGTGCCTGCCCGCCAACAGGTGGTGAAAAGCTAGGAGAGCTAGAAGAACGGCTCTGGTTTCCAGCACATTGATTGAAAGGGCTGACTCGGACGGAGTCCAAGTGCCCTGCGCTCTGTGGTGGAGACATACCGCTCCCCAGCCGGATAGACTGGCATCCGTGGTGAGAATCACCCAGCGACGGGGCCAGGAAGGAGCGCCCTTGGGACAGGGTGAGGGGCCGAAGCCACAACTGAAGGGAGCTCCTGGTCCGTGGCGACAGATCCACTAACTTGTGTAAGGAGGAAGGCCGCTTGTCCCAACAGCGGAGAATGTCCAGCTGCAGGGGACGCAGATGGAACTGGGCAAAGGGAACAGCCTCCATGGACGCCACCATTTGACCCAGCACCTGCATCAGACGCCTGAGAGTATAACGGCGGGGCCTCAGAAGAGAGCGCACCGCCAGCTGGAGTGACAGCTGTTTTTTTAAGGGCAACTTCACTAGAGCCGACAAAGTCTCGAACTGCATCCCTAGGTACGTGAGACTCTGGGTCGGAGTCAGAGTGGACTTGGGAAGATTGACAAGCCACCCGAATTGGGCTAGAGTGGCGAGAGTGAGCGAGACACTCCGCTGACAGTCTGCGCTGGATGAAGCCTTGACTAGAAGGTCGTCCAGGTAAGTAATCACTGCCAACCCCTGGAGGTGCAGAACCGCAATCACTGCTGCCATGACCTTGGTGAATACCCGAGGGGCAGTGGCTAACCCGAAGGGGAGAGCCACGAATTGGAAATGATCTTCTCCTATTGCAAAACGTAGCCAACGCTGGTGTGAAACTGCAATTGGCACATGCAGATAGGCATCTCTGATGTCGATGGACGCCAGGAAATCCCCTTGGGTCATTGAGGCAATGACTGATCGCAGAGACTCCATGCGAAAATGCCGCACCTGAACATGCTTGTTGAGAAGCTTGAGATCCAGGATGGGCCGGAAGGTACCGTCCTTTTTGGGAACTAGGAAGAGATTTGAGTAGAAACCTCTGAACCGTTCCCGGGCGGGAACTGGTACAATTACTCCGTTGGCCTGCAAGGCTGCCACGGCCTGTGAGAAGGCGGCGGCCTTGGAGCAGGGGGGAGTTGAGAGAAAAAATCTGTTTGGCGGCTGGAAGAGAATTCTATCCTGTAGCCGTGGGAGATGATATCTCTCACCCACTGATCGGAGATGTGTTGAAACCAAGCGTCGCCAAAGTGGGAGAGCCTGCCACCGACTAAGGACGTTGCCGGAGCGGGCAGAGAGTCACGAGGAGGCTGCCTTAGTGGCAGCACCTCCTGCGGTCTTCTGTGGACGCGCTTTTGGTCGCCAGTTGGATTTCTGGTCCTTAGCTGAGTTAGCGGACGAGGCGGAGGGCTTAGAGGACGACCAGTTGGAGGAACGAAAGGAGCGAAACCTCGACTAATTCCTACCCTGGGCAGGTTTCCTGGTTTTGGTTTGTGGCATGGAAGTACTCTTCCCGCCAGTAGCTTCTTTGATAATTTCATCCAGCTCCGAACAGCCGGGACCCAGCAAAAGGGAGCCCAGCAAGGTATTTCTTAGAAGAAGCATCTGCCTTCCACTCTCGAAGCCACAAGATCCTGCGGATAACGAGGGAATTAGCCGAAGCCACCGCAGTGCGGTGAGAAGCCTCCAGCATGGCAGACATGGCATAAGATGAAAAAGCTGAAGCTTGAGAAGTTAAGGCAACCATCTCGGGCATAGATTCCCTGGTGAGGGAATGCATCTCCTCTAGAGAAGCAGAGATGGCTTTGAGAGCCCACACTGCTGCAAAAGTCGGGGAAAACACGGCCTCCGCCGCTTCATACACGGATTTGGCCAGAAGGTCAATCTGACGGTCAGTGGAATCCTTAAGGGAGATGCCATCAGCCACCGACACAACGGTCCGGGCTGAGAGCTTAGACACCGGAGGGTCTACCTTTGGGGAATGAGCCCACTCCTTGACCACCTCAGGTGGAAAGGGAAAACGGTCATCAGAACCACGCTTTGGGAAGCGTTTGTCGGGCAGGCCCTGGGTTTGGTCACAGCGGCCTGATAACTGGAGTGGTTAAAGAACACACTCTTTACTCTCTTAGGTGAGGTAAACTGGTGCTTTTCTGCCAGAGAGGGTTGCTCCTCTGATACTGGCGGATTGAGATCCAGTACAGAATTAATGGAAGCAATCAAGTCACTAACATCTGAGTCACCCTCGGAAAGATCAATGGGGTACATGGAGTTAGCCTCCGAGCCCCCTGTAAAGGCATCCTCCTCATCCTGCGAGTCAGCTCTTGAATCATAGCCACGGGATGAGGAAGGAGAGGAAACCCTGCGTCTCCTCTTAGGAGGACGGGGTCTGGGCCCTGATGATGAATCCTCTGTGATCTCCGGTGGACGGAGGTCAGATGATAGAGATCCTAAGGGACCCTTAGCAGTAGAGGCACCCTGTGAAGGGGGCTGATGCATATTCAACAAAGTCCTGGACAGAAGTCCCATGGACTCAGCAAAAGACTGGGAGATAGACCTAGAAAAGGATTCTACCCAAGCCGGGGGTTCAGCCACAGGTGCAGGAGCAGCCTGAGAGACCACTGGGGGTGAGACTCCAGGCTGTGGCACCGCCAAGTTAGAGCAGACATCACAATGTGGATAGGTTCTCGGTTCAGGCAGCAGGAGCTTACATGCAGCGCATACAGTATAAAGCTTTGGAGCCTTGCACCTCGTGTGAGACATGCTGCTGGAGTGGGGACAGCTTCTACAAGAGAATGAACCCCAGAGAGTATATACAGAGGTCCACAACCAGAGACCGGTTGTGGCTTACCAGACCGCTGGCAGCGGTGTTGTGTGCCCTCCAGATTCCGAAGCCCGGACCCCCAATGCACAGCACCTCAGCAGGGATGCAGAGTGCAGGCCAGCGCAGAGTGAACCCTGTCTGAGAAAATGGCCGCCGGAGTGAAGAGAGGGGGCGGGACTTGGGGTGTTCCTGTAGGAGAGCGGGATCTGGAGGGCCATAGAGACCTACAGGGGAGGAGACACGCACAGCAGTGGGGAGTGTCCCTCCCCTGTGCAGGACGGCCGCCGGGAGGAGCCGAGCCTGTCCCTCTGCATGAGTGACATGCGAGGGCAGTGAACAGAAACTAGGCCTCCGGCAAAGCCGGGGCCTAAATTTGAGCGGCGAGATCGGCGCGCAGGCACCATCGGCGCGGTCTCGGGCGACAGCTAGAGAACCCGCCGGAAATGCCAAGATAAATACAGTAAGCACACTCTCCCCATACAATAAAGCACAGGGACCCCCAACATATAAACGTCTCAGGTACTTAGCTGCTGAGACGCAGGGCCAGGTCCCTGGGGAAGAGTGCTCCGGTCCAGCAGGATCCTAAAGAGCTGCGGATGGAGACCGGTCTCCTGCCAGGCATGGAGACCGCGCTGGCTCCCACTGCAAGCCAGAGCCCAGGAGGGATGGTGAAGGAGCACGGCATGTAAGGCTCCAGCCTTGGAATCAACCTTACAACACCACCGACACAGTGGGGTGAGAAGGGACATGCCGTGGGTCCAGACGTGGACCCGCACTTCTTCAATCTCATTCCAAAAAGGAAAAAATCATATGAGAATGCATGTGTGGATGTATGCCTCCTGAACACAAAGTGATAAACTGGCTGGGAGTGGCTCACCAGGGGGTGTATAAACTCAGAGGGAGGAGCTACACTTTTAAGTGTAGTACTTTGTGTGTCCTCCGGAGGCAGAAGCTAAACACCCAAGGTCTGGGTCTCTCAAAGGAACGATAAAGAAATGAAAATCGCAGCTTATTTAGTTTTTATTTAATTCTTATTTTACTGGAGGCACTGGGGGCTGCCATGCTGGATTTGCTGTGTGTGTAACGACAGTAACTCATTCCTTTATGGCAGCCCCTGTGCATAGAGAACAGTAGTCGGGATCCGACCCCATGCGATACGTTACAGTGGGCGTCTGCTGTGACCTGGACGCGCCCCCTGGGCTGTCCAGATCACAGCAGAGGGAGGAGATCAGCGCCATTATTGTGGAACTCACAGCGTGTGCTGTTTGCTCCACTTTACCCCTGCAACCGCCGGGATGTGTGAGTACGGGCCGCCTCCCCTCCCCTCCCCCCGTTACCGTCTCCGATGACATCCCATCCCTCCGTTCTCCCCAGCCCCTGCTCTGCCGCCACCCCTCCCCCTCGCCGTTACCGTCTCCAATGACACCCCCCTCCTTCCGTTCTCCCAAGCCCCCACTCTGCCCGCTGCCGCAGCTCTGCCCGCTGCCGCAGCTCCCCCAGCTCTGCCCACCACCGCAGCTCCCCCCGCTGTGCCCGCCGCTGCTGCTGTGTGTGTGTGTGTGTGTGTGTGTGACACAAGGTCCCCATCAGGGGTGAATGTCTGTGTGGCACAAGGTCCCCATCAGGGGTGATTGTGTGTGTGGCACAAGGTCCCCATCAGGGGTGATTGTGTGTGTGTGTGTGGCACAAGGTCCCCATCAGGGGTGATGTGTGTGTGTGTGTGTGTGTGTGTGGCACAAGGGCCCCATCAGGGGTGATTGTGTGTGTGTGTGGCACAAGGTCCCCATCAGGGGTGATGTGTGTGTGTGTGTGTGTGTGGCACAAGGTCCCCATCAGGGGTGATGTGTGTGTGTGTGTGGCGCACAAGGTCCCCATCAGGGGTGATGTGTGTGTGTGTGTGTGTGTGGCGCACAAGGTCCCCATCAGGGGTGATGTGTGTGTGTGTGTGTGTGTGGCGCACAAGGTCCCCATCAGGGGTGACGTGTGTGTGCGCGCGCGCTCACGCCACTGCATGTGAGTACCTGTGTGTGTACCGGTGATACTGTCTGCAGGGTTGTGTATCTAATACTATCCTGTGTGATACTGTCTGCTGAGCCGTGTATCTAATCCTATCCTGTGTGATACTGTCTGCTGAGCTGTGTATCCAATCCTATCCTGTGTGTTACTGTCTGACCGGCTGTGTATCTAATCCTGTCGTGTGATACTGTCTGCTGAGCTGTGTATCTAATCCTATCCTGTGTGATACTGTCTGCACGGCTGTGTATCTAATCCTATCCTGTGTGATACTGTCTGCACGGCTGTGTATCTAATCCTATCCTGTGTGATACTGTCTGCTGAGTTGTGTATCTAATCCTGTGTGATACTGTCTGCACGGCTGTGTATCTAATCCTATCCTGTGTGATACTGTCTGCACGGCTGTGTATCTAATCCTATTCTGTGTGATACTGTCTGCTGAGTTGTGTATCTAATCCTGTGTGATACTGTCTGCACGGCTGTGTATCTAATCCTATCCTGTGTGATACTGTCTGCACGGCTGTCTATCTAATCCTCTCCTGTGTGATACTGTATGCTGAGCTGTGTATCTAATCCTCTCCTGTGTGATACTGTCTGCACGGCTGTGTATCTAATCCTATCCTGTGTGATACTGTGAGCACGGCTGTGTATCTAATCCTATCCTGTCTGATAGTCTGCTGAGCTGTGTATCTAATCCTATTTTGTGTGATACTGTCTGCACGGCTGTGTATCTAATCCTATCCTGTGTGATACTGTGTGCACGGCTGTGTATCTAATCCTCTCCTGTGTGATACTGTCTGCACGGCTGTGTATCTAATCCTATCCTGTGTGATACTGTGTGCACGGCTGTGTATCTAATCCTATCCTGTGTGATACTGTCTGCTGAGCTGTGTATCTAATCCTATGTTGTGTGATACTGTTTGCTGAGCTGTGTATCTAATCCTATCCTGTGTGATACTGTCTGCACGGCTGTGTATCTAATCCTATCATGTGATACTGTCTGCACGGCTGTGTATCTAATCCTCTCCTGTGTGATACTGTCTGCACGGCTGTGTATCTAATCCTATGTTGTGTGATACTGTCTGCTGAGCAGTGTATCTAATCCTATCGTGTGATACTGTCTGCTGATTTGTGTATCTAATCCTATCCTGTGTGATGTCTGCAAAGCTGTGTATCTAATACTCTGCTGTGTGATATGGTCTGCTGAGCTGTGTATCTAATCCTCTCCTGTGTGACACTGTCTGCTGAGCTGTGTATCTAATCCTATCCCTTGGCAGACTGAGTGCACTAAGGACACGGGACTTAGAAAAAAAAAGACAAATTTTTCAGATTTCCGAGATCTGACCGGCGTCGGCAGGCCCCGGCATCCGAAAAGGGCTCCAGACAATCTCGCCAGAGAGTCCTTGGGACTTTGAACAATTTTCAAATTTCTCAGACTTCATAGTCAGCGAGCGCTGACTATGCCGGAGGACTCCCAAGCCGCGGATTGTTTTTTGCGCATGTCCCGCTGACACCCATGGAGCTCAGAGGGGAACCCCTCGTTGGCGTGCCTGGGCCCCTGGGGCCACGAGGAAAAGTTCTCAGGCAAAAACGCATCGATATCGCGTGTGCGGTTTTTTTTTTTTGGTTTTTTTTGTCCAGGGGGCCCCTGGGCGAATTCTGGACTGATTCCCCCCGTGATTTGGAGCAAAACTGAAAGTTTTCACACTTCCAGCAGCTTGTTGCGACATTTGGCCCCTGGGGCCCGAAGGGAGTTCCAGGCATTCTGGACTGATTCCCCCCGTGATTTGGAGCAAAACTGAAAGTTTTCACACTTCCAGCAGCTTGTTGCAACATTTGGCCCCTGAGGGCACGAAGGGAGTTCCATACAATCTCGGCCTTTGGCCATTGGGACTTAGAAATTTTTTGAGTTTTAGACTTCCAGGGTCTTGGAGCGGTAAAACATGGCTGCATGGCTGCTGCGGGGCTATAGAACGTCGGATCGGTGTTCGCGTATGTCCCCAGTTAAGCCCATGGAGCTCTAAGGGGACGAAAAAAAAAATTCAAAGTTTCAGAGCTCCGAGGGGGATGTCTCTGAAAAGCAACCCGAGCGGGGCCCCGGGCACTCTCGCCTGACTGCCCTCGGCGCTTGGATAAAAACTGAAAAATTTCGGACCTCCGTGACCTTGTAGCGGTGGCGGGGCCCCCGGGGGCCCAAGCTGGGCTCCAGACAATTTCACCCAATCTTCCCCACCAGTTGGGAAGGGAAAAAAAAAAAATTCCGAATTTTCATACTTCCATGACTTTTAAGGGGTGTCAGGGCCAGCTCCAGGTTTTTGTGGGCCTCGGGCGGAAGAGTCTCACTGGGCCCCATCCACACGCAGACACGCACATACAGACACGCACACACACATACAGGCATATTAACATATACATATTTGAAGACAAACTCACAAAAATACTTATAAACAGACAAATCTATAGACATACACACTGACATACATAGATACACATCATTGCATACAGACACATACGCGCTTGTCTCCATCCAGCTCCTCCTAGACATGTGGCTGTGCTGCATGCTGGTCGTAACAGACATGGCCGTGCACAGTGCACACTGACACTGCTGTATATACATCACAGGAGGGGCAGGGGGTATAGACATTACTGGAGGGCATAGATGTTACTGGAGTAGCAAACAGCTCTGGGGGTATACACATTACTGGGGTGGGTTGCACATATGGCTCTGGGGGGCTGCACACATGGCTATGGGAGGGCCGCATGCACAGCTCTAATCCATACATACACACTCACACAGCTCTGCTACACACACCCCTTGATAGCACTGTTGCACACATCTCTGCTGCATATGTACAGACACAAACACACACACAGCTCTGCTGCATATATACACATCACTGCTGACCGAAGACTATATATACACACAGCTTTGCTGCACACATCTCTGCTACGCTGCCCAAACAGCACATAGTCATAAAGCTCTGCTGCCCAGAGTAAATACACACTCTGCTGCCCAAAGAGTATATATACACACAGCTCTGCTGCAGACACATACTCAGCTCTGCTTCACCCGGACACACACTCGGCTCTGCTTCACCCAGACACCCACTTGGCTCTGCTTCACCCAGACACCCACTCGGCTCTGCTTCACCCAGACACCCACTCGGCTCTGCTTCACCCAGACACCCACTCGGCTCTGCTTCACCCAGACACCCACTCGGCTCTGCTTCACCCAGACACCCACTCGGCTCTGCTTCACCCAGACACCCACTCGGCTCTGCTTCACCCACACACTTACTGTTGTAGTTATCTCCTTTTAATGCAAGGGGTTTTAGATTATGATGGGACATGATCTGAGACATGTGGAAACGCGGCTCTGGGGGGCCCCACACACTCGGCTCTGGGGGGCCCCACACACTCGGCTCTGGGGTACAGCACATAGTTGGGGGCCAGGACATACATCTCAGGGGGAAAAAAGCCCATGCAGTTCACTGGGGCCCATAAATCGGGGGGCGGGGAGGGTTGTAGAACATACCACTCAAATCACTATGGAGAAGGGGCCCACACAGCGCTGGAGGGCAGCGTTGTGCTGGGGGTCGCTGGCTGGCACTGTTCCTTGTCTTCATCTGTGGGACAGTGACTGGAGCAGGACGCTGTGTGATAGCTCCGCCCACAGATGAAGTTCAGAAAAATCCCTTCAGACTTCCATCATCCGGGAGGGGCATCGGACAGCCTCGGAAGCCGAAAAGGGCTCCAGAGAATCACGCCGGAGAGTCCTTGGGACTTGAAAATTGTTCAGACTTCCATGGTTGACACCTCTTAACTCGAATCCGACGGGCAGTTCCATACGTTTTGGCAGATCCTCGGTTGCAGTACCCCAAAGCGGCCAGAGAGGGAGCCAAAGGAGCAAAAAACTCAGTAGAACCAGGATGAGCTTGAACTTGCCTGCCGTGTCCGCCCGGCAGTTCCAGGTGGGCGGGTAGTTTGCGGTACCGACCCGGCTTATGCGGGGGGGGCTCCCAACCACTCAATGACACTTCCATCCCACGCCTCCGGGAGATATATGTGAGAGAAGAGCGTCTCGCCAGACTTTGAACGCTCTGGTCGGCGAACCGGTACTCCAAGTAATGTGCGAAGTGTGGCTTGGAGACCCTTTCCGGTTGCAGTTTCGCGCTCTCGCAGCTCCCGGTGGGGAATTTGCCAGGAGCGGGGCCTGGAGTCAGGGCGCTCCCCGATGTACGCACACATCCAGCGGGCCCGGGTGAAGGTTCCAGTCCGAGAGACCCCTTCTCTTCCACCCCTGGGTCCTCCTCTTCCGATCGACTTGGCGAAGCGCTCCCGGGCGGGGAGGTGGCACCGGTCACAGGCGAGCGGCCACTTCCTCCTCCACCCCTGGGATTTCACCTTCCTTACGGTGGCACGAAAGCGCTGGCCGCATCCTCCCGCGGAGGCGGGTGGCCTCGCGGTGGAAAGTTTGAAACGACCCGAGCCTCGAAAGCGGTCCGAAGACCTGCACAGGCGAATGGCGGGGACCTACCCCGCGACTTCCCGGCCAGCTTCCGGCGGAGTTCGCGTGAGGGGGCCCATCGTCCAAATCGCTCCCCGTGCCGGGAAGCACAAGAATCTTCTTCGAGGGCGGCCTTTTGCGAGCTCCCAGCGGGAAAGTGGCGGCGGCGGTTGGCATTTCCACTCTGCCACCGGGCTATCCTTTTTCTTACCCCTGATCTGTCCCGAGCCCCTACCCCTACGGGGAGGAGACGATGGAGGTGCGGAGGGTGCGGTGCGGGTCCCTCGCGAAGCAGGGTGTGGGGAAGCGTTCCCACCGGGCCTGCGTACACCTTCCGCGCTATCCAAAACGTCCTCCCTGAGGCGGCTCGGAAAAGGGGCAGAAGCGAGAGTTGGAACGAGAAGGGAACCGAGGGTCCAACAGAGAAAGCTGGTTTAAAAATAAAAGGGAGAGAGGGCGTGAGAAACCCATGATGAAGGAAAAAGGGGGGGCCTCTACGCGCTTCGCGCCCCCCTTCCCCGTCTCGTCGGCAGCTGGGCGCACCGCCGCAAAAGCCACGGGAGGCAAAAAGAAAAGCAGAAAAAAAGTCCGTTGAGGTATGGGTGTGAGAGCAGGTGGAGGACTACGCCGGTAGGGCGACGCCGACACGGCCAGGCCAAGCATCTGGGAGACTTCCGAGTCACCTTGTCGCGCCGGAGCTGCGGTGGACCCTGAAAGCCAGCCCCCTCTCCCGTCAACCCCGCTCCCTTCCGCCGGTTGGGTCGAGGACCCCTCGTGCCGGAGGTGGGACTAAGCCAGATGGAGGAGCCGCACCAGGCTCACCCTCACGCCTCAGACCCCCCCAACCCCACCGGAGGCCCCTCCGTGGGTCTCCCGGGAGCGGTGGGGCTCTCGGCAGGGGTGCGGCCCATGGCAACCCCGGTGGCCAGTCTCCTCGCTTCCGCAGCGCGTCTCGCCGGGTGGCTTCCGGACGCCCTTCCGCTTCGGGCCTGCCTGTGGACCGACGACCCCTTGCGCGCGCGGAGGTGGGACTAAGCCAGATGGAGGAGCCGCACCAGGCCGCCATCGCCTCGGCCCCGCCCGTTCCCCAAGCGGCCCCTTGCAGGTCGCCCTAGGAGCGCCGGGCTCTTGGTGGGGTGTTGCCCGTGGCGTCCCCCTGAGGCCAGTCTCCTCGCCTTCGCGTTCCTCCAAGGGGTGCTTCCGGTCGTCCGTGCGCCTTTTCCATACGGTCCCTTCCTGAGCGGGGCGGCCTTCCGCCGACCTCGCGTCCTCATCGCCACCCCCCCGGACCCACCGCGCGTTCTCTGGGTGCTCCCCCGCGCCTCCCTCTCTCTGTCTCGGTCTCTCTGCCGTCTCCCCGACCTTTATGCGTCCACCTCTTCGCCTCTCTGGAACGTCGTGCGGTTCGCCGACAGGTTACCTGGTTGATCCTGCCAGTAGCATATGCTTGTCTCAAAGATTAAGCCATGCACGTGTAAGTACACACGGACGGTACAGTGAAACTGCGAATGGCTCATTAAATCAGTTATGGTTCCTTTGATCGCTCCAAACCGTTGACTCGGACAACTGTGGTAATTCTAGAGCTAATACATGCAAACGAGAGCTGACCACCAGGGATGCGTGCATTTATCAGACCAAAACCAATCCGGGGTCCCGGGTGCGGCGTCGGGACGGTCCTCAGCGGCCTCCCCCCTGCCGCACTCTCCCCGTAAGCGTTGCGACTCTGGATAACCTCGGGTCGATCGCACGTCCCTGTGACGGCGACGATCCATTCGGGTGTCTGCCCTAACAACTTTCGATTGGTACTTTCTGTGCCTACCATGGTGACCACGGGTAACGGAGAATCAGGGTTCGATTCTGGAGAGGGAGCCTGAGAAACGGCTACCACATCCAAGGAAGGCAGCAGGCGCGCAAATTACCCACTCCCGACCCGGTGAGGTAGTGACGAAAAATAACAATACAGGACTCTTTCTAGGCTCTATAATTGGAATGAGTACACTTTAAATCCTTTAACGAGGATCTATTGGAGGGCAAGCCTGGCTCTAGCAGACTTGGGAGGAAGAGGAGGAGCTTGTCAGTTGCTGCTGGAGTCTGTGGGGAGAGGACGTCCGGAGGCTTGCTCTGCTCCTCCAGATCTCAGCCACCCCTGCTGGCTCTCCCTTCCCCAGGAGAGAGGCGGCGTGCTCGGGGCAACATGGAGCCCCAGGCCCCCACCTCCCGGTTTCCATCTGCGGGGGGTGGGGAACAGAGACTGGAGGAGCCGGTAAGGAGATCGGCCAGGATACGGAGGCCAGTGACCAGAGACCCAGGGTTGGAGGGGACCCCAGCCCCAAGACCCGGGACCCAGGAGGCCAGCCAGAGGGAGAGCCGGGAGCAGTGTCTGGCCCAGAGCCGTGAGGACCGGAGCCAGGACCAAAGCCTGGTGACTCCCGGACAGGGAGTCACTAGTGAAATGGAGGAGTGGGGGGTCTTAAAACCCCAGGAAGACACAGGAACATATGCCCGGCGTGTCCGGCATATGTTCCTTGAATACGACAACTTGGGGAGGCGGGTAAGTGACTTGCAGGAGAGGTTGATGGACGCCAGGTTCGCCCGGGACCACGGACCTAAGAGGAACCGGGAGGACCACAGGGCGACCATCAAATGTCTCTGGGCGGAACTAGAGGCGGTCGTCGGTTTCCGCGAGGGGATCCTTAGGAATTCGGGTCCCTTCGCGGAGAAACTGCGTAACGACGATTGCTTCGCAGCCATGAAGGGGGCAGTGAAGCCGGGAGTCAGAAGTGCGGTGTCAGGGCCTCCGGGGCCTTCCGGTGTGGGGCCTGTTTTGGCTACGTTACCGGAGGGGGCCCCGCTCCCTGTATCGAAGCAGAGGCCGGGGAGTCCTGGAAGGGGAGGTGACCTGACCTTGGTAGAGCTGGGTACTGCCGCTTCTAACGGCAGTATGGCGGCGTCCCTCCACGTGGCGCTCCCGCGACCGGAAGTGACGTCATCGGAAGTGCCACTACCGGAAGTGACGTCACTGGAAGTGGCGTCGCGGGTACTGCGGCCAGAAGTGACATCACCGGAAGTGCCGTCACGGGAAGGTGCGGTGCCAGAGGCGGAGCTGCTGAAGGTTGGGGGCGTCCAGGAAGTGGAGGGAAGACCAGCAGACCGCATGGCTCCAGCCACTGGTGCTATGCCTCCTGCAGGGACCGGCCATGATGGGGGAGCAAGGCCCAGCAGCACAGCCAGGATTATGGGAGGTGCTGCTGTGGATGGGCTGGCTTCCCCTAGTCGAGAGCGGGAGGAGCCAGTGGCACGGTGGAGCCCAAACGGCGGTTCAGGGGCCCGGAGGCCGACCAGGAGCCCTGGGGACAAAGAGCCTGGCGAGGACAGACACTCTCCAGTCTGCACCAGCCGCCCCAGAAGACCAGGTACAGGACATACCTCCGTGTGCCCTGGACAAGAGGTGGGAAGAAGGGTACATGGAGAGGATTCATACTCTTTCAGCTCATCCTCCTCAGAGGGGGATAGGCTCCTGCAGGCAATCCGGCACCTCAAATCCCCTATGGAATTTTCACATTTCTGTTTTGGGGATGAGGTGGCGGAAGAAGGGAAGATAAAGAAAAAGAAGAAGTCTAACCGTATGTGGGAGGTGGTGGGCTTCCGATATACCTCAATGTCGGATTCGGAGGCCACCACCTCTCGAGTTAGCCCAAGGCGAGGTGTACCCCGGGGTCCCTCAGGGGGCAGGGGGCATGCGTCTGATGGGGAGCGGGGGGTGACGCAGGGGACAATAAGCCCTGTGGCAACTCCTGCTCCAGACCTCTCCAACATGGAGGATTTCCCGTCGCTTTCCTCTTCTTGTGCCCTGGCAGAGTCGGGTACGGGGGGAGGAGGAGCGGGGGTCAGTGGAGAGGTCCAAAATGCCAATAATATTGAAATGGAGGAGCTGGAAGTCGAGCCCGACCCAGTAGGTGTGGTTTCTGGAAATGTATTGGGGGTTGTGGATGAGAGGACGCCTGGAGAGTTGAATGAAATTTTGTTGGCTGAGGCAGCGTTTGAGAATGCACGGCGTGAAAGGAGGGAGAAAGAGACAGAGAGAGAGAAAGCGAGAGAGGAGAGAATGAGGGTGCAAGAGGAGAGAAAGAAGGGGGGAGAGTCTGTTGTGGGTTCTGCTGCCCCCCCCCAGTAGTGGCGGCTGGCTCCTTGAGGGCTGGTACGTATGCTCAAGCTGCTGCTGCTGGGGAGAGTGGAAGGAGGGTGGCTGAGGTTTTGTATGACGGTTTCGGGGCAGGTGACTTGCAACATCGTCTCATGAGCGCCCTGAAGAAAGGAGAGGAGACTATACAAGTAGGGGATGAGGTGATAGACCTGTCGTTTTGGACAAAGTGACACAGGCTGGCTGCTTTCCAAGATAGAGAGCGGGAGGGACCCATTGAGTGGTCTCTCCCTACAGCAGGGGGTCAGGGTGCCAGGAGGAATGTGGTCCGTTTTCGCTGGTCCAACGTGAGCGGTGAGGCTTGTCCCTGGAATTGCCGGGACAAAATTGCTGAGCTCCTAGCGAAAATGGGCTTCAAGGGCCAGGATCTGGCTGCCTTCATCCAACCTGTTGGTACCCTGGATTTCGAGGCCAGTTTCATGAGACCCGAGGGCATGGAACTCTTCTGGTCTCGGTATGAGCTGGACAAGCATACCCCTGCATGGAAAAATATCATAGCGGCAGCGGTCTCTCGGCAGAACATGGTGAAGACAGTAACGGTCATTACAGCAAATGAGTTACTGTCTTGTGTTGATATCATGACCTGGATCAGCCGCTACAGGGAGGTGGTCCAGGTAACCGAGAAGATTCGTGACCGTTTTGGTTTCTGGACTGGAGCCTGGACCTTTAAGGTTAAGTTGAAGGTTTCAGGAAACTGTTACCCACATCCCTCCCTCAACGTTCCTGGGGAGGGATCGGATCCTGATCCACTACTGGGGGTAGCCGAAGGTCTGCCACAAGTGTGGTAGCCCCTCCCAATTCAGCGCAGGCTGCAAGGCGCAGAAATGTGCCTTGTGTGGGGGGCTTGGTCAGCTTGCCATCACAAGTCGGGCCACTCGGTGTAACCTATGTGGGGATCTGGGTCATCCATTCAGCCGGTGCCCACGCTCGTTCGCCAATGCGGTCCTTCATAAGACCGTGGCTTCACAGGGTGCTGAGGAGCCCGCGGCAGAGGGTACCAGCAGAGGTGAGCAGAGCACTGGTCCAAGGAAGGAAAAGAGTGTGCCCCCCTCATGAGTGAGGCGGTCGGAACAGCGCCGGAGGGAGAGAGCGGGGTGTGATGACCTTGCCCTCTTCCTCGGGGGCCCCTGTGGCTGAGGATCTGGGCAACGAGTTGGATGAGGCGGAGAGGAGGATTAGAGAAGAGGAGGACGCCAATGCCTCGCCTTCCTCTTCTGAGGAAGAACAAGGAGAGGGGGCGCAGGCATGGCAACAACAACATCGTAAAAAGAAGGGTAAAAAGAGTAAAGCCAGGAGGGGGAACAGGAGGAGGGGGTCTAAGACTCCTTCTTTGGAGTGGGACCCCTCCGGAACATTCATCCTGGAGAACCCTCCTGGTGAGTCATCTACCCAGTCCAGAAAACCACAGGAAAGCTCTATTACCTCACCTCTGGTGGTCCTCTCCAACCGTTACCAAGCCCTGGATGAGAACATCCCTCCCTGCTCCGGTGGGGAGGATGAGGGTGAGGTGCCGGGGGCTGCGGACAAGGATGTAGGGGCCTTAGGGGATGATGGATCCCTGCCTCCGGGAGATCTCTCCCTGGAGGGGGGGGATCGCCCCGAAACCGCCAAACTGAGTGATAGGTGTATGGATGCATCAGTGTGTTTGAAGCAAATGGCCTCCTCACACAGTGAGGAGGAGTGTGGTGGTGGTGGGAAAAAGTTGGCTTTCGAGCTTCATAATCCTTGATGGCGGCACTCACCCCGTTGACGCTGGCAACCATTAATGTTGCCAGCATTAAGTCAGATGCGGCTAGATATACGGCCTTTGATTTTCTTGGCCGGTTTGATGCCGACATTTTGTTTTTGCAGGAGACCACGTTGACTGACCAGTCAGCGTTGAAGAAAGCAAGGCAGGAGTGGACCCATGGTCCCTCCTACTGGTCTCTTGCGGCCGAACCGTATAGCGGGGTGGCAATTCTTTTTAAGATCGCAGAGGTTACATGCCGACGGATTATCGAGCTTGAAATGGGACGGTGTCTGATTTTAGATGTGCTTATGTTATGAAGGGTTAAGAGCTTCGGCTCATCAACATCTACGGTCCCCAAACCAAGTGGGATCGGAAAAGACTCTTTATAAGGATCAAACCGTTTGTTTTGTAGCCGGCAGGTGGTCTTTGGAGGGGACTTTTAATACTATCACGAGGCCCCGAGATAGAGGAGGTTCCAAAGATCGGCTGGCATACGACAGCGTGACGTTAAATAGTGTAGCTAGTGAGGCTCGCCTGGTTGATGTCCACATCAGGACTGATCCAGGCCACTCGGGGTTCACCTATTTTAGGGGAAGTCAGTATAGGAGTAGGATAGATAGGTTTTATTTAAAGGAGGAAGCCATTTTCTCACCGTTATCGGTTGTGGAAGTGGAATTCTCCGATCACTGTCTTATATGTTTTTCTCTGAATGTTGCAGAGACCCCTCGGATGGGAAGAGGCATGTGGAAACTGAATTCATCACTCCTGGAGGAAGCAACTGTAAGACAGTCTTTTGAGGAATTTCTTCAGAGCCAGGTACCGTTATTGGGCCTTTGTAGCACTGAGTCAGAGTGGTGGGAGATGTTTAAATATCAGGTGGCGAGGTTCTTCCGACAGCTTGCCAACCTCAGAAGCTTGAACAGGGATCGCCTGTATCATAGCCTGAGGAGGAAACTCGAGACCTTAGTCTCGGCTGGGGGTGACTGAGAGGAAATCTCCAGGGTGAAGACCCTGCTCAGGAGGTGTCAGTATGATAGGCACATATCTTTGGTTTTTGAGAGGGATTTCGGGAAATACCGCTCGCCCGACCCCTACAAAAACTGTAAGATATCAGTGAATGGTAAACTGATTGTGGGTCTGAGGGATAGTACAGGATCTCTGGTACGGTCCAAGTCAGAGATCTTGGAAGTCGTCAGATCTTTCTACTCTCACCTCTTGGGGAGGAGGGAGCCTGACCGAGAGGGGATTTCGTCTTTCCTGGCTGAGACCATCCCCATGCCAGGGGTAGACCCCTCGCTTGGCGCTTTGACAGAGGATATCAGGGAAGAGGAAGTGAGACTGGCCATTGATGGGCTTCGGCCCAAGAAATCGCCAGGTCCGGATGGCTTAACGTCCGAGTTTTATAAGATCTTTAAGGACTCTTTAGTCCCCTTATTGACGAGGGCTTTTAACGCATGCCTTTCCTCAGGAGTGCTACCGAAATCAATGAGATCAGGTTTGATTCTTCTGTCAAAAGGTAAAGATCCATCGCACATTGAGAATTGGAGGCCCATATTACTCCTCAATGTGGATAGAAAGATTTTGGTAAAAGTGCTTTTTACTAGATTGGTGCAAATTTCACCAGAGCTCCTTTCAGAGTCCCAGCACTGCACTGTTCCTGGTCGAGGCACTTTTAGCGCTGTTCTGGGTGTCCGGGAGGCCGTGGAGCAGGGCAGGGCGGGTCTTTGGAACGGGTATTTACTGTCCTTGGATCAAGCTAAAGCTTTTGACCGGGTTGATCATGAGTACCTCTGGTCTACTCTCTTGAGAGTGGGTGCCGGGTGGGTTTGTTAGCTGACTACAAACATTGTATCAAGGGGCAGAGACTTTCCCGTTGGTGAATGGTTGGGTTGGACGGCCTTTTGTGGTGGGTTCTGCTGTTCACCAGGGTTGCCCGCTGAGCCCACTGCTCTATGCTTTTGCAATCGACCCCTTCATCCGAAGGATAGATTGTGGGTATTTGAGGGGGGTTCGGATGGGTGATCCTGGCCCACAGGAGACCACGCTGATTGCAGTGGCCTACGCGGATGATGTCACCGTTTTTGTCTCTTCGCAAGAGGAGGCAGGGGTGGTGTTGTCGGGAGTGGAGCGCTACTCGGAGGTTTCCGGGTCCAAGATCAATCAGGATAAATGTGAGAGTCTCTGGCTGGGTGGAGGAGAGCCTGATTTTAGTCTCCCGGACACTCTACCGGAGCCCCAGGACTATGCCAAGATTCTAGACGTGGAATTCGGCCAGGATGATTACCCAACGCGAAATTGGGATGGCAGACTTCAAATTGCCGCTCAGAGAGTGGACCGCTGGAAGGGTTTAACTTTGACCCTGAGGGAAAGGGTTGCCCTGTGCAAAACCTACTTGCTCCCTGTGTTGCTTTATTTGGGCAGTATTTGTATTTTGCCAGAACCTCTCTGGACGAGGGTCTATAGCCTGTTTTTCCAGCTGTTATGGGGAAACAGGTTGAACCTAGTCAAGCGGGAGGTTACTTACCGTACGAGGAGACTAGGGAGGGTAAATATGGTCAACCCCATGGTATTTCTGGTGGATACCTTTTTTAAAGTTGAATATTGCAAACCTCTGGAAAGAGAGGGCTCCTCCATGGGTATCCTCCTGCGGGGGGTGGTTTCGGCCTTTCTTCCAGGAATGGGAGACGGGCGGGCGTGTGAAGGACCTTCGCGTGCCTCACGGACATCTCCCGGCTTATGTTACCCCAGTTCTGAAGGTCATTCGCCGGTGGGGTCTGGGGGTGTGGGAGGTGAGGACTCTGTCGAGGAGGTTACTCGACGAGAGGGTCTTGTCTACTCATTTCCGGGCCCCTCTGGTCCTCAGGGCTTGCCCGAGCCGGGATCTGGAGGCAGGGCTGGGTCTATTGAATTCCAAGAGGATCCCCGAGAGGTTTTGGGACTTGGCTTGGCGTTGCTTCCTGGGTAAGCTATATGTGAGGGACAATTTGAAGTACAGGAACTCCGATGACAGAGATTGTCCTCGTGAGACTTGTGTGGGTGTACTGGAAAGTATGGACCACTTCCTGCTTCATTGTCCCTTTAATTTAGAGGTTTACAAACGGGTAGGGATTTCCATGAGTTAGCCTCGGCTGGCCAGTCTTTCCTATGCCGAGTGGGCCTATGGTGCATTCAGAGAACAGGGTGGAAGGGATCTGACCACTTTATTTTTAGTTAGTATAGTGATTAGGTACTTCACGTGGAATGCACGATCTTTAGTTTCGACGGGTAGTAAAATCCTCCAAGTAGAAGACGTGGTGAGTAACATTCTTGGTGACCTGGCAAAGGTACGCTCCCTGGAGTTTGAGTGGTCTGGTGCATCGAGGGCCTCTCGCCTGTGGAGGGGCTTCTCATTCAGGGTGCACTGACCGTTAGGACTTAAGTATCCTTCCCTTCCAATTCTATTCCTTCCCTACCTTCCCTATTTCCTTCCCCTTTTTCCTTCTCCTCTCCTGGTGATGGGCTAACTTTCTCACCCTAGGTTTTTGTTTTATAAACTTGAACTGTGAGAAGGGTTTGCAGACACGGTTCTTGAGTCCTATGGTTTTGTTCTGATATTATGTACTAATGTTTGTTTCTTTGTCTTTCAGATTGTCGGGTGAACAGTGTAGTGGTGTAGTAAGGGTTTGGGCGGGGGGTTATTTTATGGGGGGAAGGGGGGTGGGGGGTGTTCATAAGAACCGGAGGCCCGGCTCGGTCCCCCAGTCTGGGGAGAACTTTGGGGGATCCCCTCAAGTTCGGAAGACTTTTCCTTGGAACTTGGGACCTGGGCAGCCGGATGGTGGTGGGATAGTTAGAGATGATATGTAGGGTTTTAATTGTGTGATTTTTGTGTGTGAAAGAAAATAAAATAAAAAAAAATAATAATAAATAAATATATATATATGTATTGGGTGTCAGTGGGATATGGGTTTTTGCCAAGTTGTGATTATTTTTTTCTTCTTTATGTTTATATGTAAATATTTGTTATATTGTATATATTGTAAATAGTGGGTATGGTTGTAAGGGCAGTGGAACTGTGGTTTGGTTGGTTTTGATGTTTTTGTTACCGGGTACGGGCTGGAATGTAAATATGGTTTTATTGTTATTTTTGATTTTGTATATACTGTATTTTTCGGACCATAAGACGCACTTTTTCCCCCCCAAATGTTGGGGGAAAGTTGGTGGTGCGTCTTATGGTCTGACTATAGGGCTGCGGCCGGGAATGATTGTGCTGCGATGGAGCGGGTCATCGGGGGCACGAGCAGGCAGCAGCAGCGCCTGCCGTGACCACGTGGGCCCGCTCATTACATATGCACGCCCATCCTCCCGCCCATTTCTCAGCGCAGAAGCCGGCGCTGACAGGTGGGCGGGAGGACGAGCGGGGACGCGCGAATAGTAAAGAGCCGGTCCGCATGATCACCCCTGGCAATTACAGCCTGGAGTGATCATGTGCGGCTGTATTCACTGCCCCCCGCGCGTCATCATCAGCGCGGGGTGCAGTGAATCAGTACACTCACCCGTCCCCGTGTGTGGAGCCGTCCCCCTGCAGCAGGCGATGTCTTCCTGTCTGTACCGGTCAGCTGATCTGTGCTGATCAGCTGATCGGCACAGACAGGAAGACATCGCGATGCTGCAGGGGAACGGCTCCACACACACAGGTCAGTGGCGCAGAGAGGAAGATGATCGGTGTGCAGGGAGTGAGGAAAAGGTGAGTATAAACGTTTATTTTTTTTCTCTGTGCTATAGGATACAGGCCATATACCAGGATGGTATATGAGCACGATGGGGGCATATAGCAGGATGGGAGTATATGAGCAGGATGGATGGGGGTATATGAACAGGATGGGGTATATGAACAGGATGGGGGTATATGAACAGGATGGGGGTATATGAACAGGATGGGGGTATATGAACAGGATGGGGTATATCAACAGGATGGATGGGGGAATAGGAGCAGGATGGATGGGGAGTATATGAACAGGATGGGGATATATGAACAGGATGGGAGTATATGAGCAGGATGGGGGTTTATAGCAGGATCATATACAAGGCAGGAGGATCATTACCAGGATGGGGTACCATAGTAGAGAATTTGGGGACATTACCCCCATAACAGTGTCAGCAGCAGATCCTCGCCCCATAACAGTGTGTCATAACCACATTTTTTTGCTTACAGTTT
This sequence comes from Anomaloglossus baeobatrachus, assembly GCF_048569485.1. Taxonomy (NCBI): domain Eukaryota; kingdom Metazoa; phylum Chordata; class Amphibia; order Anura; family Aromobatidae; genus Anomaloglossus; species Anomaloglossus baeobatrachus. The sequence continues at coordinate 741,812,092 of NC_134353.1, forward strand.
TTTTTTCCTATTTTCTGCCTCTAAAACCAGGGTGCCTCTTATGGTCCGGTGCGTCTTATAGTCCGAAAAATACGGTATCTACTTTTATCTAATAAAAAAGACTTTCAGCTCCAGTAGCGTACACTAAAGCTGCTGCAGTTAAAAAGCTCGTAGTTGGATCTTGGGATCGACCTGGCGGTCCGCCGCGAGGCGTGCTACCGCCAGTCCCAGCCCCTTTGCCTTGGGGCGCCTCCCCGATGCTCTTGACTGAGTGTCCCGGGGGCCCGAAGCGTTTACTTTGAAAAAATTAGAGTGTTCAAAGCAGGCAGCCACGCCTGAATACTCCAGCTAGCAATAATTGAATAGGACTCCGGTTCTATTTTGTTGGTTGTCGGAACTGGGGCCATGATTAAGAGGGACGGCCAGGGGCATCCGTATTGCGCTAGAGGTGAAATTCTTGGACCGGCACAAGACGAACCAAAGCGAAAGCATTTGCCAAGAATGTTTTCATTAATCAAGAACGAAAGTCGGAGGTTCGAAGACGATCAGATACTGTCGTAGTTCCGACCATAAATGATGCAAACTGGCGATCCGGCGGCGTTATTCTCATGACCCGCCGAGCAGCGTCCGGGAAACCAAAGTCTTTGGGTTCCGGGGGGAATATGGTTGCAAAGCTGAAACTTAAAGGAATTGACAGAAGGGCACAACCAGGAGTGGAGCCTGTGGCTTAATTTGACTCAACACGGGAAACCTCACCCGGCCCGAACACGGAAAGGATTGACAGATTGAAAGCTCTTTCTCGATTCTGTGGGTGGTGGTGCATGGCCGTTCTTAGTTGGTGGAGCGATTTGTCTGGTTAATTCCGATAACGAATGAGACTCTGACATGCTAACTAGCTACGCGACCCCTCGTGGTCTGCGTCCAGCTTCTTAGAGGGACAAGTGGCGCTCAGCCACGCGAGATCGAGCAATAACAGGTCTGTGATACCCTTAGATGCCCGGGGCTGCACGCGTGCTACACTGAACGGACCAGCGTGTGTCTACCCTTCACCGACAGCCGCAGGTAACCCGCTGAACCCCGTACGTGATGGGGATCGGGGATTGCAATTCTTCCCCGTGAACGAGGAATTCCCAGTAAGTGTGGGTCATAAGCTCGCGTTGATTAAGTCCCTGCCCTTTGTACACACCGCCCGTCGCTACTACCGATTGGATGGTTTAGTGAGGTCCTTGGATCGGCCCCGCCAGGGTCCGCCAAGACCCTGGGGGAGAGCCGAGAAGACGATCGAACTTGACTATCTAGAGCAGGGGTGGGGAACCTTTTTTCTGTTGGGGGCCATTTGGAAATTTCTACCAACCTTCGGGGGCCGCACAAAATGATCAATGTTTAAATGACCCTGCTATATTGGGTGAAACAATTAATTAACTGGGGGCATGGGGCTGGGGGCACAGGCACCACACGCGGGGCTGGGGGCACAGGCACCACACGCGGGGCTGGGGGCACAGGCACCACACGCGGGGCTGGGGGCACAGGCACCACACGCGGGGCTGGGGGCACAGGCACCACACGGAGGTTGCGCTGCACACAGGACTGGGTGATGGGCAGCACACAGGACTGGGTGATGGGCTGCACACAGGACTGGGTGATGGGCAGCACATAGGACTGGGGGGGCTGCACACAGGATTGTGTGGGGGGTGCACACAGGACATTGGGGGGCTGCACACAGGACTGGGGGAGGGGTGAACACAGGACTGGGTGATGGGCTGCACATAGGACTGGGGTGGCTGCACACAGGATTGTGTGGGGGGTGCACACAGGACATTGGGGGGGATGCACACAGGACTGGGGGAGGGGTGCACACAGGACTGGGGGAGGGGTGCACACAGGACTGGGGGGGGCTGCACACAGGATTGTGTGGGAGCTGCACACAGGACATTGGGGGGCTGCACACAGGACTGGGGGAGGGGTGCACACAGGATTGTGTGGGGGGTGCACATAGGACTGGGGGGGCTGCACACAGGACTGGGGTGGCTGCACACAGGATTGTGGGGGGTGCACATAGGACTGGGGGGGCTGCACACAGGATTGTGTGGGGGGGGTGCACACAGGACATTGGGGGGCTGCACACAGGACTGGGGGAGGGCTGCACACAGGACATTGGGGGGCTGCACACAGGACATTGGGGGGCACACTGTGCTGAGAGTTTCATGCAACTCTGGGGGAGAGGGTTTACATAACTGGGGTTTAGGCACAAAGCATTGGGCAGGGCACATAGCAGCAGAGGTCGGCGCTGGACTCACAGCAGCATTGCATTCATATCACCGGAGTGCAGGAGCCGGACACTGCATCAGAAGGAGAAGGCAGGCACTGATCTCCGGAGGGCAGGGGGCGTGCACAGAACGAGGGAAGCTGTGAGGCTGCTTGGACCCGCCCACAAAGAAAGCACTGGCCGACGGGAGAACACATTGCAGCACAAACAGCAATGTGTGGATTTAAAGGGCCGGCGGCAGCAAGACCGCAGTGACAGCACCAGCACTGCCTCCCCCGGGAATCTGCCCGGGGGCCACATAAAAGGTCATGGCGGGCCGCATGCGGCCCGCGGGCCGGAGTTTCCCCACCCCTGATCTAGAGGAAGAAAAAGTCGTAACAAGGTTTCCGTAGGTGAACCTGCGGAAGGAACATTAACGAGAGAGTGAGTGGCCCACGCAACCGAGGAGGCGCGGGACCGGAAGCTTGCGGTTCTTCTCCGGCGGAGGGAACCCAACTTCGGCCTCACCGGCGCTCCCCCCACCACACGGCAAAAAAAAAAGAAACAACCCTCGTGTCGCAGGCCGTCCCGGGTACCGCTCGCCCGCGTGAGCCCGCACCCCACTCCGGGGTCGGGACCGGGCGGTAGGTCGAGAAGCCTCGAGCCCTCCTCTGTTCCCCTCCCCGTCGGAGGGAGGGACGGCATAGGCCGAGCGCCCGGGACAACAGGGCCCCCTTCTGAGAGGAACACCCCCTGTCCCACGTCTGTTTTTTACGCCTTTACGGCCGACCGATGCTAACCAGAGAAAAAAAAAACCCGAGCGTGACTCTTAACGGTGGATCACTCGGCTCGCGCGTCGATGAAGAACGCAGCTAGCTGCGAGAAGTAGTGTGAATTGCAGGACACATTGATCATCGATACTTCGAACGCACCTTGAGGCCCCGGGTTGCTCCGGGGCTACGCCTGTCTGAGGGTCGCCCCTACGTCGATCGCCTCCGCGGCGCTGCTGGGGTTCGAAAGGAAGAGGAAGGGGGGTCCCAGACCTCTCTCCCGCCTCCTCGCGTCCCCCCAAAGCCAGACCCGCACCCGCCCCAGGAATTGTGAGAGCACGGCGAGGCTGTCTGTGGCGACACAGGGCTGCCTCCGGTCGCTCCTTCCCCCCTACGGCGGCGAGGGCAGAACAGCGTGGAGAAAAGAGGCCGAAGGGGAATAGAAAACGACCGCCCGACGCGGCACGTAGTTTCTCTTTTGCCCACCCGGCCTCCGCCCTCCCTGGGACTCTGACTCTACTAAAGACCTCAGATCAGACGTGGCGACCTCGCGAATTTAAGCATATTACTAAGCGGAGGAAAAGAAACTAACCAGGATTCCCTCAGTAACGGCGAGTGAAGAGGGAAGAGCCCAGCGCCGAATCCCCGTCCGCCCGGCGGGCGTCGGGAAATGTGGCGTATGGGAGACCGGACCACCCCGGCGTCGCTCGGGGGCCCGAGTCCTTCTAATAGTGGCCCCAGCCTGCGGACGGTGGTAGGCCGGTAGCGCCCCCCGGCGCGGCAGGACCCGGTCTCCTCGGAGTCGGGTTGTTTGTGAATGCAGCTCAAAGCGGGTGGTAAACTCCATCTAAGGCTAAATACCGGCGCGAGACCGATAGCGGACAAGTACCGTGAGGGAAAGTTGAAAAGAACTTTGAAGAGAGAGTTCAAGAGGACGTGAAACCGCTAAGAGGTAAACGGGTGGGGTCCATGCGGTCCACCCGGAGGATTCAGCCAGGTGGGCTCTGGTCGGCTGTCCCGGGTTTCTGCGCTACTTCCCACCCCGGCTCGCCCGGTGGGCCGCCTTCCCCCGTCCCCTCTGGGGGGGTCGGGGGGGGCGCCGCCGGCCGCGGGCGCAGGGGGCGGACGCGGCCCAGGCCGCACGGCGCATTTCCTCCGCGGCGATGCGCCGCGACTGGCTCTGGGCCGGCTGTGAAGGCCTCGGGGGTGGAAGGTGGCCGGGCGGTTGCGCCCGCGCTCTCTGGTGCGGGGCTCACGCCCTCCCAAAGTTACATCCCCCTCTCAGCAGCAGCAGTCGCCGTCGCCCCGGGGCTGAGGGAGACGACCGCTTCCGCGACCTCTTCCTTAACCGCTCCGCCCTCAGCGTCCCCCCGTCGGCGCTTCTCCCTCTCGGGGGAGGCTGTCGGTCAGAGGCGGGGGTCCCGCGGGGGGGAGCGGGGTTTGGCGACGGAGGAAGGGGGCCCCCCGCTCCCTGCACGACTGTCAACCGGGGCGGACTGTCCGGTCACCAGGGGTCCGCGGCGATGTCGGCGACCCACCTGACCCGTCTTGAAACACGGACCAAAAAGTCTAACGTGCGCGCGAGTCGCAGAACATATCAGCAGCCGCCATCACCTGCACTAAACCCTGGATCATGTCAGGCAAGTGGCGATAAAATACAAAATAATGATTACATTGATGGTATGGCCGTTTTGTGTACGCAGTTGTGCGCAGACCAATGTGTCTTTATAGTTACAAGAGCAGTCTGATTCTGGAGTCACGTGTTAAGGCCGCTTTACACGCTACAATTTATCTGAAGATCTCATTAGCGATGTGACACGCCCAGATTGTTGTTACGATTTGCCGAGATCGCTCATAGGTCACATTAGCGGTCACACGTAACGATCTCACAAGCGACGCAAAATCGTTCAGCGATACACTGCTTGACCAAGGCGGTCGTGTGGATGTTGTTCGTTGTTTGCAGGGTGTCAAACGTACCAATATGTCTGCTGCGTTCCAAACGACGAACAATATTTTGAAAGTGAACGACGTGTCATCGATTTTAAACCTATTTGTGATCGTTCGGAGTCGCTTGTAGGTGTCACACGCAACGACGTCGCTAACGATGCCGGATGTGCGTAACGAAATCCGTGACCCCGACGACATATCGTCAAATAAATCGTAGCGTGTAACACCGCCTTTACTCTCATTTATCTGCCGCCTTTTCTGCATAATCCACAAACAGAGGCAGAAAGACTTCAGATACCTGACCGGATCAGACTTCTTTGCATTCTCACTTTTGCTGGAGTGGGAACTGCATGTACAACTCGGCTCTCGTTTGGTGCATAGATAGGGGGGGCTGTCGACATTTGTTGAACCCCGTCTCCCATGTCCATGGACATGGGTCATACCAGGGCATATACATAGGGGTTATTTTTGTGAGACAAACCCTTTAAGGATTTGTCATAAACTTGGAGCACGCACATTCCCAAAGATAAGGAATGAGATTGTGAGACCAAAACAGAAAGAAACTCAAGATTATTTTTTTTAAACAGAAATTTTTATTGAACATTTTTAGCATATACAACCCCACACCCCCAAATAAGAAGGTCCATTACCTGCAACAATTATTCTATTACAGACTCAAGATTATTAATTGCATCTTTATTATTGCAGCAAAGCAGCATTTTCTGGCTGTGGCCGATGAGAGCGGCACCCTCCATTTATTACAGATGCCATGGATCTTAACATCACCCGTCCGCTAATGAGGTTGGTTCAGGGGCCGATTCTTTAGCTATTGAGCACCTTAATAAACATGTAAAGTCTCATTTCATTTTCACTGATGTTAATTTATCCGACTTCTATAGACTTTCACAATGTTTGTTTTTTCCTTTTTTTTTATATTACATTTCACTCAATCTTTCTGCGGCGGTGAATAAATTAGTTTTAATATGGGGAAGACACTGGAATAAAAAGAATGCTTTGACCTAACCTTTTTCGCTTCTATACTAACCAATTTAGACGGTTCCCATGAATCATGGGTTGCAAGAGTTAGTATTGATACTTCAGTTTGGGTCTGTGGAGGTGACACAATTAATTATTTTTTTTCAATCTACCACTAATCCCTAGAGGCCTAGCATCGGACTGTAGAGCCCCTGAGGTCATCAGAGAGCTACAAGGTACTGGATCACCACCAGGATGCAGGGCCTACCCCTCGGGCGCCCAAGAGACCGGTGACAGTAACAACCAAACACTCCAGAAAACCCTGTTCTCCCCAATTCCCCCATAAAATGGTACCAGGCTATGGTTGGACCAATGGATGGCCGCCTAGAGATGGAGCCAATTCAGTCCCCTAGACGACCAGGTGGGAGGGGCAGACAGTGGAAAGTCAGAGTGAGTAGTCGGCAGGAGTCGATGACTGAGAGGAAGCGAGCAGACTCACTGAAAGGAGTGAAGCAGTGACCTGAGGGCCCAGGCGGTTACCGGTGGAGTACGGTGGAGTGCTCCCGGAACCATGCACCAACGGGGTACAGAATCCTAGGTCAGGCAAATGCTTCAGGCAGACCTGATAAAATCAGGGTTCACGCTACCGTCATACGGACTACCATTAAGAGACTACCAGGAGGGGACCCCCAGCCACTCCAAGCCACAGGAAACCACCAACTAAAGACAGGTGCAAGGGAAAGCCACCAGGTCAATAAACCGGTACTGGGATTGAGGGGACTTGAGGTTGAGAACAGCCGGCCTCGGGTGACCAGTTTCCAGCTTACTGTGAGTAAAGGAACCACAGCTTTTTAAAGGCGACACAGCTTTTTCCTGGTGTCACGAACAGGATTGAACTGGACCCGGCCATACCGGGTGACGTGTGCCTTTATAGACTGTGTTTTATGGACTGTGTTTTACGGCTTGAAAAACCGCCGCCATTTTTGGTGTAAAAGGCGCCACAACAGTGAAACGGGCAAGAAATGAAATTGCATCAGGGGCATTACAGTCCCATGCTAGAACCTCTAGGGATTAGTGGTAGATTGGAAAAAAAAAATTAATTAATTGTATCACCACTACAGACCCAAATTGAAGTATCAGTACTAACTCTTGCAACCAATGATTCATGGGAAACATCTAAATTGGTTAGTATAGAGCCGAAAAAAGTTAGGTCAAAATATTCTTCTTATTCCAGCGTCTTTCCCCATATTAAAACCAATTTATGCACCGCCGCAGAAAGATTGAGTGAAATGTAATAGAAAACAAAGGAGAAAAGCAAACATTGTGCAAGTCTATAGAAGTCGGATAAATTAACATCGGTGAAAATGAAATTAGACTTTACATGTTTATTAGGCTATGACCGCACTTTGCGTCACCCTACTTGCAGTTCAGAACACACGTTTTGCCTTTAATTGATTTAGCCAAAGTTGCCTTTTTCAGAAATTTAGTGCTAAAAACGCATGCGTATTTACTGCGTTTTCAGCGCTTTTTACCTGCTTTTTCACTTGCGTTTTGACAGATGCGTTTTGAACATCAAGACACAGCTAAATAAAGTTTAAGCAGTCAAACAGAATGAAAAAAAGGAAAAAAAAGAAACAAATCTATATTTCATAGTAAAATATTGAAAATAGATATATTTCATAAAATTATTGTGGTAATTCAATATTTAACGGAAAATAGCAATAAATTAATAATTTTCTTTATTTTAATTGTCGGACTATGTGTGTGTAAAGGGACATATGAAATCATTATTTTGATGTCCAAAAAGCATGAGTTTTTGAAGTCCAAAAAGCATGTTTTCTGCACCTAAAAAGCAGGTAAAACGCTGAAATTTTGATGTTTCTTGGTTTTTGCCATTTCTCATTGACTTCAATGTTAGTAAAACGCTGCAGAAATGGCAAAACAATTGACATGCTGCTTCTTTAAACGCATGGTTTTTGCCACAAAATATGCAAATTTAATGCAGCGTTTTGAAACGCAAAGTGCAGACAGGAATTGCACATTTTCCATAAACTTTGCTGGTAAATCAAAACGCATGCCTTTTCGCATGAAAAAGGTGCATTTCAAAACGGACCTAAAAAGCAGTGGAAATGCAGGTGGAAACGCAAAGTTTGTTCATACCCTTAAGGTGCTCAATAGATAACGAATTGACCCCTGAACCAACCTCATTAGTAGACGGGTGATGAACGGTCCATGGCATCTGTAACACATGGAGGGTGCCGCTGTCATCGGCCACAGCCAGAAAATGCTGCTTTGCTGCAATAATAAAGATGCAATTAATAATCTTGAGTCTGTAATAGAATAATTGTTGCAGTTAAAAGACCTTCTTATTTGGGGGGTGAGGTTGTCTTGTCTATGTTTCTCGATGTCCTTTAATTCATATGTATATGCTATACGGGATCATGGTGTTTTAATAGGATCCCTCTATTGTAAAGGAATTCTTCAAGGTTGACAACCCCATTAAAGTCTTTTAGGTGCTTTACAATAAACATAGACAGTCAGAAATATTGATCAATCCCGATTCCTCCTGGTTCTTTCTAGGGAATGTAAGAGTATAGGACAATAAAACGGGGACCTTGTTGGGTCTTTGTCCACCACAAGTTAACCCAAGAGCCCCATATACTATAAATCCGCTCCAAGGCAAACCAAGAGCTCCATATGCTGTAGGTAAATCCTATAGAAATAAAGGTCTCCCACCACAAACAGTATGTGTCTGTGCTCAGCTTCACAACTTTTTGGTGGAGGTTCCTAAGTTGAAACTGTTAATCAGCAATTTGCAGCTGTGACTCGATGTAATTATGCCAGGAAAAACATGGGCACTAGTGGAGTAAGTGAAGAAGCAGTATGAACCCTAGTAACTGGAAACTGTTTGGGTGTCTAATATCTGGACTCTATAATTAATTGAGGTCTGATGCTAAAGCTGCTGGGTCTAGTTGAATTGGTGAATTACGTCTTACTCACCAATGGCTACTTGTACCATTTGCCACTGGGTCTATGGGGAAATTTGCATCTGTGACATTGGTAGCTTTCATTGCAAGATCCGCAAAGGGACAGCACATTTTTGCTTTGCGTTGTCTCATCTGCAATTGTTTGCAACAATATTCTCCTTTCTCTTCTGCAGAGCACCGGAGTCCTGCATTACTTGGACAGGGAGGTCACTTATCTGGAATAATACGAACAGAGAAAGACATTTCGGGCTGCAGAAAAGAGAACTTTGGAGCTGAAGGACCACAGCAAGAAAAGCGTAAGTGTCTTCTAAGGCGGGCTTTGCACGTTGCGACATCGCAAGCCGATGCTGCGATGTCGCACGCGATAGTCCCCGCCCCAGTCGCAGGTACGATATCGTGTGATAGCTGGCGTAGCGAAAATTATCGATACGTCAGCTTCACATGCACTCACCTGCCCTGCGACCGTCGCTCTGGCCGGCGACCCGCCTCCTTCCTAAGGGGGCGGGGCGTGCAGCGTCATAGCGACGTCACACGGCAGGCGGCCAATAGCGGCGGAGGGGCGGAGATAGGCAGGATGTAAACATCCCGCCCACCTCCTCCCTTCCCCATATCCTACGGAAGCCGCAGTGACGCCGGTAGGAGATGTTCCTCGCTCCTGCGGCTTCACACACAGCGATGTGTGCTGCCGCAGGAGCGAGGAACAACATCGGACCGTCGCGTCAGTGTAATTATGGATTACGCCGACGCTGCACCGATGATACGATTACGACGATTTTGCGCTCGTTAATCGTATCATCTAGGCTTTACACACTACGATGTCGCATGCGATGCCGGATGTGCGTCACTTTCAATTTGACCCCACCGACATCGCACCTGCGATGTCGTAGTGTGCAAAGCCCGCCTAAGACTCGAGAACCCATGTCCAGTTCCATTGTGCATTTGTAGAGCTTGCACCACTTCTCGGCCCCGGGTCTTGAGTTTCCTTTGTGTTGTCCCTTCTTCCGGTTTTCATATCCATGAAGGGATCACACATAATGAGTATAAGGCCCTGTGCGCACTTGCCGTTTTTTGCCGCGGATTTCCTGCGGATTTGCTGCATGTTTCGCTGCAGAAAATGTTCAGAACATCTCTGCAGTGATTCACCAGCAAATCCTAAGGGGAAAAAAATGCTGTGCGCACTATGCGGATTTTGACAGCTATATGTTTTGCTGCCGGATTCCCTTCACTTCTTTTCGGCATGTACCTGCGGTTTCGAGGGCTGGCAGATCAATCACCCACTGACTCTGGGTCGGCGAAGGATTGATCCCCGGTATTTGGCCAGATGCTGCTACCCATATAAAGATTATGGGGAACAGAATCTGGCCCAAAGGTGTAGGAGCAAGCGCTTCATACTCACCAATGACCGGGTGGCTGTCACACTGCTCCCGTGGTGGCTCTTTCATCTTCCAGAGCCGGCTCATTATTCCATCTCGTATTGACGCCTTCCCTGCTCACCGGTGGCTGTGATTGGTTGCAGGCAGACACCCCCCCACGCTGAGTGACAGCTGTCTCAGTGCAACCGCCGGTGGGCGGGTCTATAGCATACAGTAAAATAAATATATAAATAATTTAAAAAAACGGTGTGTGGTCCCCCCCCAATTTTGATAACCAGCCAGGATAAAGCCTCACAGCTGGGGGCTGGTATTTTCAGGCTGGTGAGCCCCACGTTATGGGGAGCCCCCCAGTCTAAAAATATCAGCCAGCAGCCAACCGGAATTGCCGCATCCATTAGATGCGACAGTCCCGGAATTTTCCCAGCTCTTCCCTTTGCCGTGATGCGGTGGCAATCGGGGTAATGAAGGAGTTAATGGCAGCAGCCCATAGCTGCCAATAAGTCCTAGTTTAGTGATGGCAGGCGTCTATATGACACCCCCTCATCACTAAACTAAGTGAAAGTAAATAAGCACAAACACCCCAAAAATCCTTTATTTGAAATAAAAGACAAAAAAGCCCCCTCTTTTACCACTTTATTAACCCCTAATAACAGCCCTCCAGGTCCGACGTAATCCAAAAGATGCCCCACGACGCTTCCAGCTCTGCTACACCTGGCACTCACATTGAGCTATGACTGCTCATTGTGAGGGTCAGGACTAAAGTGTAGTGAGCTGCTGGGATCAGCGGTGAATTCACTGATGTGCTTTGCAGTGACAGGTGGAGGACTCCAGGTGGCGGACTCCAGCGGTCACTGCACATCAGCTGACTGAAGTCACCGCTGATCTTATACTCACCTTCATGTGCGAGACTGCCTCCGGACACTGCTCTCCTGCTTCCAGGCCGGCTCATGCATATGCAGTTATGCAGTGCACAGCTGACCCGCAAACAGCAGAGCGCCGGAGGCAGCCGCGCGGGACAAAAGCACGGCCCAGAGCCTTCAACACCACGGACAGCAGGAGCAGGGAGAACTGTGAAATCCCGCAGGGAACAACCTGCGGCAATTCCGCACCAATACGCAACATACTGCATGCGGATTTCGGTGCGTATCTTTTGCGGTGCGGAAATTCTTAAGAAAATTCCATTTTCTAGTGCGCACAGGGCCGAATACTGTTCTGTAGGAAATCTCTCCACCGGTGAAGTCTAAAGCCTGCTTTACACATTGCAATTTTGCATACGTTATTGTATGCGATTTGCAACGCCCCCATCGTATGTGCGGCATGTTCAATTTGTTGAATGTGCCGCACAAACGATTAACCCCCGTCACACATACTTACCTTCCATACGACCTTGATGTGGCCGGCGAACGTCCACTTCCTGGAGTGGGAGGGACGTTCGGCGTCACATCGACGTCATGCGGCAGCCGGCCAATAGATGCGGAGGGTCGGAGCTGAGCGGGACGTAAACATCCCGCCCACCTCCTTCCTTCCACATTGCTGGCCGGGAGCCGCAGGACGCAGGTAAGATCTGTCCATCATTCCTGGGGTGTCACACGCTGCGATGTGTGCTACCCCGGGTATGATGAACAATCTAACGTTCAATTCTAGAGAAATGAATGAAGTGTGTGCGATGAACGTTTTAACGTTCAATCGCAATCGCACGTACCTGTCACACACTGCAATGTACTTTACGATGCCGGATGTGCGTCACTTACGACGTGACCCCACCGACACATTGTGAGATACATTGCAGCGTGTAAAGCGGGCTAAAGGAGCAGCTCTAGGAGGAGATAAGCCGAGAGTACAGCACATACTTGGCACTGGAGAGCTCCGTGCTGTTCAGTCTGGGGATTAAGAAAGAGAATGAAGAAGGAACTGTAAAAACCTAATTCTTTTATGGACAGTATGGCAGAAAGCTACACAATGGTAAACACCCAGAGTATACATTGTACCAAGGTGCAGTGTGGTGACCCCCAACCTAGGGCTCTCCAGCTGTTGCAAAGACTACAAATCCCAATGTGCTGAGAATATTAGTTTTTGCAGTTGTTGGAAAATCACAGGTGTGTAATATATCATTATGTCTACCATTGGTCTATATATCGCATAATATGTGTTCTTCTAGAAAATATAAAAAAGGTTGTGTTGAAAAGAAGGCTACGTGTCCTGACATTGTTCAAGGTGACTCCCTGCATCTCCCCAAGTTTCTAACACTCAGTGAGCTGGACAAATAAATTAATTGTAACCCAGTAATCCAAGTAGAGAAATGTTTGTATCAATTTCTTAAAATTAGTTTTTAGCAAAAATATTAGCAGGACTCTGGTCCAGTGGTCATGTCAGAAGTCTGTGGCTGCGGGATCAGAGCCCGGTGAATCCCTTCCTATCTGTGGACATTCTCGGCGCCTCTTCTGATTAGTAGGTCCAGTGATGACATTACTTTATGGCACAAAGCAGAAAAGGTGCTGGGGATACCGGAAGGTAAAAGGAGGTTTGCAAGGACTACTAACAAGGTCACTGGATTTTCCGAATTGTCCCCTTCAGAAACTCAATTCACTTCTATGGGAGCAGTAGTGCACAAGAATGATCATCACTTCCATGACTAGTGAGTGGAGCCGTGGTCATACATGTGCATTACTCCACAATCAGGGGACTATGGGTCTCCCTTTCTCATGATGGGTGAAGGCCACTGCACTCTACCTCCCATTGATAATATAGTGACGGTTATGGCACAACCTCTTTAAGAGCTGCCTAGTTCAGACAATGCTGGCGTGGATTGACGTGCATTAGGCGACTGCAGTATATACCGTGCATACAAGGAATTGCATAAATGTGGCCCATGTGACTGTACCACATAATCAGATCATAATCAGTGAATCATCTACATGATTTTTTTTTAGTAAGAGGGTCTGGTGTTCTCTGTAATCCCAGTATTATGTATTGGTTCCTTGGTCGTACATACATGCATGTGGATAAACAACATCTGAGAACCAAAGAATGGGGAAAATGTTTGATGATCAAAAATTACCACCATGACGCCAACACTGGACAATTGGATTATTAATCCCTGGTAGAGACTCAAATATAATGAGAAAAACCATAGGAACGAGTCACTAGACTACCTTAATGCAAAAAATGTATAAATCTTTATTGATCAACCATAGACAGACAATAATGTTTAAAATGAACAATACAGAAGGTGCTGGTAAGGATACAAACAAATGGAGTTAGCACCCACTTGCTGGTAATGTGCAGAAAAACACATATGTATAGGGCTGGGTAGCAAAGTGTCTGAATATAGATATATCTATGGGGCAGCGCTGAATTAATGTAAAAAGAGGTAAATAAAGTGCAGCATAGTGCAAAAGAAGGATTTTTGTGTACTCACCGTAAAATCTCTTTCTCTGAGTCTTCATTGGGAGACACAGGACCGTGGGTGTATGCTGCTGTGACTAGGAGGCTGACACTAAGTAGACAAAAAAAGGTTAACTCCTCACTAGCAGTGTACACCCTGAGCCGGAGGCGGACTTAAATCAGTTTAGTGCACAAGCAGTAGGAAGAGTACCAAAACAACCATACATAAGTCAAGATAATAATTATAACAAAGTAACCGTGCGATAAGTGGCCTAGAAACATGGAGCACTGAAATAGGCAGGCAATCTGTAATAAAACAACCAAGGAACAAGCAGGGTGGGTGCTGTGTCCCCCAATGAAGACTCAGAGAAAGAGATTTTACGGTGAGTACACAAAAATCCTTCTTTCTCTTTCGTTTCATTGGGGGACACAGGACCGTGGGACGTCCAAAAGCAGTCCCTGGGTGGGAAGAGGTAAGCACCGCGGATAGGAAGGAAAACGCCCTCCCTCGGCGGGCTTGCCCAAGAGCTGAATGCACCTAGCTTGTTATCGGTGTGCTACTGCTGCCTGCAAAAACCTTTTGCCCAAGACAGGCCTCTGCCGATGCTTTGGTGTGAATATGGTAGAACCTAGTAAATGTATGCAGACTAGACCAGGTGGCGGTCCTGCGGACCTGGTCGGCCGACGCCTGATGCGTAATCGCCCAAGAGGTTCCCAGTGCAAGGGCAGAGTGCACCTTTACTCCCCGTGGTGGAGCTCTGTCCTTTATCCAATAAGCCTCGGAAATGGTGGAACAGATCCATCTGTCAGTCGTGGCCTTGGATACCGGCATGCCCCTCTTGGGACCGGATGGAAGGATGAACAGACCTGCGTCTGACGGAAAGGTGCGGTCCTGGAGACGTACATTCTGACGAGAGTCCTCCAACAGAATTGACAGAGCCGACACTTGACCTTTAGGCGTGGCGAGTGCTAGACTCGCATCCAGACCTGACTTAAGGGAAGGGAGGAGGAGAAAGAAGAGATGCCGTGTTCTTCAGACCACCGGAGGAAAAAACTGTCTCCATGCGGTAGTGGATCCTCGTAGAAGAAGGCGTCCTGGCCTCAATCATTGTCTGCATCACCCCTGTCGAAAGGCCTGCCTGAGCTATTACCCAGGATTCAATCGCCAGGCTGTCAAATATAGGACCTCTGAGTTCTGGTGGGAGAGAGAGCCCTGCCACAGAAGATCTGGACGGTCTGAAAGGTGTCACGGGACATCCTCATGGAGCTGAATGAGTTCGGCGAATCATGCTCGTCTGGGTCACTGAGAAGCCACTAGGATGACTGGAAATCCATCCGCCTTGAGGGTCCTGAGAACCTTCGGGATCAGGGGCAGCACTGGTAAGAAGCACCGGGTTCTGCACTGGTCCCTGCATCGACCCCTAGCGCCAGGTGGTCGCGGTACCCCGCGATGAACCTTGGCACCTGACAGTCGCATCGGGAGGTCACTTGGACCACCTTCGGAGTCCTCTATCTGCCGCAGATCTGGTTGAAGACTTCCCCGTTGAGGGATCATGCACCTGAAGCGAGGCCTTCCCTGCCAGACAGCTGTTTTGAATGTCCAGCGACGTCAGAACTTCTCCGACTTCCGTAGACGTGATCACAGAGCGGAGAGACTCTATGCAAAACGCTCGAGGTCTCACCGACTTGTTGAGAAGCTTCGGGTAGAGGATGAGACGGACCGAGCCGTCCTTGTTGGGGACCAGAAGAGGTTGGAATAAAACCCCCAGAAGCATTCTGAGGGACTGGTACCACGACTCCAGATTGTAGGAGAGACTCTATGGAAAGGAGGAACGCGCGAGCACATGCGGGAGAGTCTGGAGGGCGAGAACGGAAAAAACGTCTCTGTGGCATTGAAGCGAACTCCATTTCGTAGTCTGAGACAAAGATCTCTCTGCCCTAGGCATCTGTATTTAAGGAGAGCCAGACACACTGGAAGCGGGACAGGAGCCCCCCCCCCACTAGTCTGGCGCTGCTGCACGCAGACCGCGAGTCATTTGGAGGAGCAGCGTTGAGACCTAGAGGCGGACTTCGTGGGCTGGTGGGGACCCGAACGCCAGGAGGGATTGGTCTTGAATGACGAAGCCTTCCTGTCCCTCCGAGGGGAGCGTGTTTACTAAGGTTGATATGTTCTGGACGCGTTTGGGCCGAA
The DNA here is from genome assembly GCF_048569485.1 of Anomaloglossus baeobatrachus. NCBI lineage: Eukaryota > Metazoa > Chordata > Amphibia > Anura > Aromobatidae > Anomaloglossus > Anomaloglossus baeobatrachus. The sequence goes on from NC_134353.1 coordinate 741,827,943, forward strand.
ACTGGGGAAGAGAGGTACTCTTTCCTCCCGTAGCCTCGGAGGTCAACTGGACTAGCCTATCCCCAAAAGACATTCCCCTAAGAACGGAAGGGACGTCAGTGACTTTTTAGAAGCCGCATCCACATTCCAGGTCCCAAGCTAGAGGGCTCGACGGATGGCTATACTGTTGCTACAGGCCCGGGCCGTGCAACTGGCAGACGCCAGGGCTGCGTCGAGAAGGTACTCACCAGTTCCGGAACGGCAGAGATGGCACGGAGTCCGCTGCGCAGAGTGCCCGCCCAGGACATCAGCACCTTTGCCACCCAAACCGAGGCAAAGGCCGGGGAAAATGATGTGCCCGCTGCCTCGAAGGTAGAAATGGGCCAACCTGTCAATGGTACAGTCCGTGGGGTCGTTGAGAGACGCACTGTTAAGAAGAGGAGGACTGTGTGAGAACTAGACAGGCGGGAAACTGTCTGGCGACCGGGAGTCTGCCCATTCTTTTCGGAGTCCCTCAGAGAAGGGATAATGTAATTTAATGGACTTACCGCTGGTAAACACCCTGTCCGGCTGTTGCCTCCGGCTCAGGGTGTACACTGCTAGGGAGGAGCTAACCTTTTTTTGTCTACTTAGTGTCAGCCTCCTAGTCACAGCAGCATACACCCACGGTCCTGTGTCCCCCAATGAAACGAAAGAGAAAGTGCAAGGCAGGATCTAACCAATATAAAGTGCTTGATGCAAAAAATGATAAATACTAGCAGCACAATTGTAAACAAAGATCACAGCCCCTGACAGTCAAAAAGTTACCTGTATGGCCACCAAAAAGTGCTAAGTAGATGCAAGACACATACCCATTATATCACCTAGCCAGCAAGGATGGGGTGCAGCTCCACTAGACCTCAACGCGTTTCGCGAGGGCTTCTTCACTGGGGGTCGCAAAGAGATATATATACCCTCATGTCTGCTATTCCAAATCCAAAAAATGACGTTTGTGGCGGATCATGCGCGGTCCGCCCCGCGCGTCGGCCGGAAGTCGCGTCAGCACTCCAGTGACTGGGTCCGGGGAGGGAAAACCCCTTCAGACGTCATATCCGGCCCGTCACTAATAGAAGGCGTCTGCAGCGACCAGACAACGCAAGCAAAGCGCGCATGCGCACAACGTCACCAGGAGATGGAAGTAGTTCCCACAAGCGCCATCTTGAGAAGGTCACTACCATAAAAGGATTAAATACCGGCGCCATGAAGGGAAGGTCAAAAACTGAAGAAAGACTGTAAATATTATTAGCCCGCAATAATTATAGAAAAGCAATACTGATACAATGTTGAGTGCCATAATAGGATCAAAGGCACACAGATGTAACAGTACTTGTATGTATGCACACATAAGCGTAACATGGCTATTTAAATCTCCATATTAGGCCTCTTTCACACGTCCGTGTCTCCAGGTACGTGTATGGTCAGTTTTCTCACGTACCGGAGACATGGGCACACGTAGACCCATTAAAATCAATGGGTCTGCGCTCACGTGCGTATTCTGCCATGGACCGTGTGTACGTATGGAGCATACGTGTGCCCCACACGTAGACATGTCCACGTTTTCTCCGGCATCACAGGTGTCACACGGATTGCAAACGGGTCACACGGAACGCAAACGGACCACACGGATGTGTTCCGTGTGACACGCGCCGGAGAAAACACATGTATCTGCGAGAAAAAAACCCAAAACCTTTACTCACCTTCTCCAGCCCTCCTGTGTCTGCCGCTGCTGTCACTTGCTTCCGACCACCGCTCATTATGCTAATTGAATATTCACTTCACTGCGGCCGGAAGCAGCAGCAGCGGGGAGTCGGCAGGATCGGAGATGGAAGTTCAACACCACGGACAGCGACGCCAGGGACAGGTGAGTAGAAAGTTCCCGTTCTCCGTGTGTTATCACGGATAACACACGGAGAACACACGTGTGCCATACACACAGCACAAAGAGGGCAATACGCACCTTTGACACGCCTGTGAAAAACGTGCGTGATTTTCACGGACGTGTAAAAGAGGCCATATAGTCTATGCCAAATGTGGCCCAATAGGGAAAATAGCAAGCAAAAATCCATAGATATCAGGAAATGAAAACATAAATGCACATTAACATTACCAGGATGTACCGTATTTTTCGCTTTATAAGACGCACCCACAAATTTGGTGAAGGAATAGAGAATTTTTTTTAATAAATGGGGTCCGTCTTATAATGCCAGTGTCCGTCTAACAAATCATATAGAGTATATGTCCCTCATAGCCCCCCCATCCTAAAATTAGCCCCCTTAATCTGGATATGGCCACCTTATATTGAATATAGCCCCCTTGTGCTGGCACACGTCCCCCACTAATGCCACATGTCCCCTATTGCTGGCACACATCCCCTATGGAAGGCACACGTCCCCCTGTGGCTGGCACACGGCCCCCAGTGATGCCACGCCCCCTATGGCTGGCACACGGCCCCTATGGCTGGCACACGGCCCCTATAGCTGGCACACGGCCCCCTGTGCCTGGCACACGCCCTCTATGGCTGGCACACTGCCCCCTGTGGCTGGCACACAGCCCCCTGTGGCTGACACACGTCCTCTATGGCTGGCACACGGCCCCTGTGGCTGGCACACGGCCCTCTGTGTTAGATATCGCCCCCATGCTGCTGCTTTTAGTAAAATAAACTCTTTCCTTACCTTCTCCAGCACTGTCCTCCCTTGTGTCTCCCTCCGTGGGGTTGAGCTCCGGCCTCCTGCACTTCCTGGTTCTCGGTGCCGGTCATATGATCGGCACAGCAGAGTGACATCTCTTCGTGCATGATCACAGCAGCAGGAGGGAGACCGGCGAGAAACGCTGGAGGAGGTAAGTAAAGAGTTTTTTATTTTACTATGGGCAGCAGCATGGGGGCCATAGCTAACACAGGGGGGGAGGATGTGCCATTAAAGGGGAGCACAGGCACATATAATATGCGCCGCTCCTCCAGCCCATCGCCGCGGTGCGGTTTCAGCACCACGGTGATGGACAGCGGCTGTGCATATTATATGAGCGGGAGCAGGAGATCTCCCGCTGCAGCCTTCACCAGCTCACTAGCCTCTACCAGCCTCCCTCAACCTCCAGCACCGCTCCAGAGCGGCCCCCACCTCCCCTGGACCCTGCAGTATATAATCCGTATATTCCGATTATAAGACTACTTTCCCTCAAAATTTGGGGGAACAAAAGTGCGTCATATAAAGCGAAAAATACGGTAGGTATGGGACAAAACAGCAGGCTGATGCTTGTAAAGGCCGCTTTACACGCTACGACATTGCTAAAGCAATCTCGTTGGGGTCACGGAATTTGTGACACACATCCGGCAGCTTTAGCGATGTAGTTGCGTGTGACACCTATGAGCAATTTTGCATCGTCACAAAAACGTGCAAAATCGCTCATCGGTGACATGGGGGTCCATTCTCAATTATCGTTGCTGCTGTGTGTACGATGTTGTTTGTCGCTCCTGCGGCAGCACACATCGCTACGTGTGACACCGCAGGAACGAGGAACCTCTCTTTACCTGGGGCCTCCCGCAATGCGGAAGGAAGTAGGTGGGCGGGATGTTACGTCCCGCTCATCTCCGCCCCTCCGCTTCTATTGGGCGCCCGCTTAGTAACGTCGCTGTGACGCTGCACATACCGCCCCCTTAGAAAGGAGGTGGATCGCCGGTCACAGCGACGTCGCTAGGCAGGTAAGTAGTGTGACGGGTCCGGGCGATGTTGTGCGCCACAGGCAGCGATTTGCCCATGTCGCACAACCGATGGGGGTGGGTACGCACGCTAGCGATATCGATAACAATATCGCAACGTGTAAAGCGGCCTCAAGTGGTCCAATCATTCAACAGATGTATCACAGTCCATGAGGTCAAGAATACGTGAAAGAGGGGTAAGATGGAAAGATGATCCGGTCTTAAATGGCCACAGCACTAAAAATTATTAAAAAAAGGGAAAAACACACTAATTAAAAATGCAGAAAGAAAGAATATTCATATAGACAGAAATGCAAAAATGACACCCTGGAGGTGAAGTTATAGGAACCAAGTCTAAATGGGGAGTATAGGTCAAATTACAAAAAAGGGGCAAAACTAAGCTTTTCATTAAGGCCATCCTAGAGCTACATGATTTTATGTCTGGTCTTAACCAGAACAATTACAATATCAGATTGACGTACAAGTATGATGCCACATCTATTGATTTTCTTGACATCCGGCTCCTAATACAAGACAATGGTAGGATTGGGGCGAACGTTTATCGTAAAGACACGTCCGTCAACGCACTCCTCCACGCATCCTCAGCCCACATGACATCTACTATCCGGGCTGTCCCTATAGGACAATTTTTGAGGATGCGTCGTATATGTTCCACTGATTCCTTTTTTGAACACCAGGCATCAGACCTAAGAACGAGGTTTATAGAGAGGGGATATAGTAATAGTTAGTACAGCTACATCATCATAACCAACCTGAAGTCACTACATCACCAGAACCAACCTCAAATTACAATAACGTCACCAGAGCCACTTTCTGTACACAGCTACATCACCAGAACCAACCTCAAATCACTACTACATCACCAGAAACAATATGAATTCAAGATTACATCACCAGAACCAAAGCCAGCCCAACATATAATTGTCTGACATGAAACTGCAGCTCCTAGTATGTCTGTAACAATGGTAAGGAAATACCAGGAGTTGTTGTTACCAACCATCATCAGACTGCGGACCATACAGGAAAGACAGTACTGATGAGGTGCAGGCAGTAGTACTATTGAACATTTAAAAAATACCTTAACTTTTGGGAGATATCTTCTGTTTTAGGTCCATTAATTCTGAGCACATTGGTGCGGGTTTGGGTCCTGAGACCTCAATAGATTGTGCAAAAGACCCCTTAGAAGTGCACAGCTCAGGAGACAGGACTATGACTTTCACCTGCATCCGCTCTGTGCTCTCTATTAAAAACACTTTTCAGCTGTTGTTTGGGGTCTCTGGACCAGATTTCCCACCAATCTGCTCAGAATTATTGGGCATAAAACATAAAAAAATTCTCCCAAAAGTTTAGTTATTCGACGTCATGCGGCAGCCGGCCAATAGATGCGGAGGGTCGGAGCTGAGCGCAACGTAAACATCCCGCCCACCTCCTTCCTTCCACATTGCTGGCCGGGAGCCGCAGGACGCAGGTAAGATCTGTTCATCATTCCCGGGGTGTCACACGCTGCGATGTGTGCTACCCCGGGTACGATGAACAATCTAACGTTCAATTCTAGAGACATGAACGATGTGCGTGCGATGAACGTTTTAACGTTCAATCGCAATCGCACATACCTGTCACACACTGCAATGTACTTTACGATGCCGGATGTGCGTCACTTACGACGTGACCCCACCGACACATCGTGAGATACATTGCAGCGTGTAAAGCGGGCTAAAGGAGCAGCTCTAGGAGGAGATAAGCCGAGAGTACAGCACATACTTGGCACTGGAGAGCTCCGTGCTGTTCAGTCTGGGGATTAAGAAAGAGAATGAAGAAGGAACTGTAAAAACCTAATTCTTTTATGGACAGTATGGCAGAAAGCTACACAATGGTAAACACCCAGAGTATACGTTGTACCAAGGTGCAGTGTGGTGACCCCCAACCTAGGGCTCTCCAGCTGTTGCAAAGACTACAAATCCCAATGTGCTGAGAATATTAGTTTTTGCAGTTGTTGGAAAATCACAGGTGTGTAATATATCATTATGTCTACCATTGGTCTATATATCGCATAATATGTGTTCTTCTAGAAAGTATAAAAAAGGTTGTGTTGAAAAGAAGGCTACGTGTCCTGACATTGTTCAAGGTGACTCCCTGCATCTCCCCAAGTTTCTAACACTCAGTGAGCTGGACAAATAAATTAATTGTAACCCAGTAATCCAAGTAGAGAAATGTTTGTATCAATTTCTTAAAATTAGTTTTTAGCAAAAATATTAGCAGGACTCTGGTCCAGTGGTCATGTCAGAAGTCTGTGGCTGCGGGATCAGAGCCCGGTGAATCCCTTCCTATCTGTGGACATTCTCGGCGCCTCTTCTGATTAGTAGGTCCAGTGATGACATTACTTTATGGCACAAAGCAGAAAAGGTGCTGGGGATACCGGAAGGTAAGAGGAGGTTTGCAAGGACTACTAACAAGGTCACTGGATTTTCCGAATTGTCCCCTTCAGAAACTCAATTCACTTCTATGAGAGCAGTAGTGCACAAGAATGATCATCACTTCCATGACTAGTGAGTGGAGCCATGGTCATACATGTGCATTACTCCACAATCAGGGGACTATGGGTCTCCCTTTCTCATGATGGGTGAAGGCCACTGCACTCTACCTCCCATTGATAATATAGTGACGGTTATGGCACAACCTCTTTAAGAGCTGCCTAGTTCAGACAATGCTGGCGTGGATTGACGTGCATTAGGCGACTGCAGTATATACCGTGCATACAAGGAATTGCATAAATGTGGCCCATGTGACTGTACCACATAATCAGATCATAATCAGTGAATCATCTACATGATTTTTTTTTAGTAAGAGGGTCTGGTGTTCTCTGTAATCCCAGTATTATGTATTGGTTGCTTGGACGTACATACATGCATGTGGATAAACAACATCTGAGAACCAAAGAATGGGGAAAATCTTTGATGATCAAAAATTACCACCATGACGCCAACACTGGACAACTGGATTATTAATCTCTGGTAGAGACTCAAATATAATGAGAAAAACCATAGGAACGAGTCACTAGACTACCTTAATGCAAAAAATGTATAAATCTTTATTGATCAACAATAGACAGGCAATAATGTTTAAAATGAACAATATAAAAAGGTGCTGGTAAGGATACAAACAAATGGAGTTAGCACCCACTTGCTGGTAATGTGCAGAAAAACACATATGTATAGGGCTGGGTAACAAAGTGTCTGAATATAGATATATCTATGGGGCAGCGCTGAATTAATGTAAAAAGAGGTAAATAAAGTGCAGCATAGTGCAAAAGAAGGATTTTTGTGTACTCACCGTAAAATCTCTATCTCTGAGTCTTCATTGGGAGACACAGGACCGTGGGTGTATGCTGCTGTGACTAGGAGCCTGACACTAAGTAGACAAAAAAAGGTTAACTCCTCCCTAGCAGTGTACACCCTGAGCCGGAGGCGGACTTAAATCAGTTTAGACCACAAGCAGTAGGAAGAGTACCAAAACAACCATACATAAGTCAAGATAATAATTATAACAAAGTAACCGTGCGATAAGTGGCCTAGAAACATGGAGCACTGAAATAGGCAGGCAATCTGTAATAAAACAACCAAGGAACAAGCAGGGTGGGTGCTGTGTCCCCCAATGAAGACTCAGAGAAAGAGATTTTACGGTGAGTACACAAAAATCCTTCTCTCTTTCGTTTCATTGGGGGACACAGGACCGTGGGACGTCCAAAAGCAGTCCCTGGGTGGGAAGAGGTAAGCACTGCGGATAGGAAGGAAAACGCCCTCCCTCGGTGGGCTTGCCCAAGAGCTGAATGCACCTAGCTTGTTATCGGTGTGCTACTGCTGCCTGCAAAAACTTTTTGCCCAAGACAGGCCTCTGCCGATGCTTGGGTGTGAATATGGTAGAACCTAGTAAATGTATGCAGACTAGACCAGGTGGCGGTCCTGCGGACCTGGTCGGCCGACGCCTGATGCGTAATCGCCCAAGAGGTTCCCAGTGCACGGGCAGAGTGCACCTTTACTCCCCGTGGTGGAGCTCTGTCCTTTATCCAATAAGCCTCGGAAATGGTGGAACGGATCCATCTGTCAGTCGTGGCCTTGGATACCGGCATGCCCCTCTTGGGACCGGATGGAAGGATGAACAGACCTGCGTCTGACGGAAAGGTGTGGTCCTGGAGACGTAAATTCTGAGGACTCGCAGCAGATCCAGAGTGTGTGAGGTCCTTTCCAGGCTGTGAGAAGGACCAGGTCCGGAGGACGGAAAAAACAATCTCCTCATTTGGATGGAACGGCGAGACCACCTTGGGCACTAGGGAGGGATCCGGCCGGAGCACCACCTGGTCCTGGTGGAAGACCAGAAAAGGGGTAAGGACAAAGAGCTGCCAGCTCTGGCGTTCTGCGCATAGAAGTGATGGCGACAAGAAGCACCCTTTCCAAAACAGGTGAAAAAGGACGAATCTCGTAAGGTGCAAACGGCGGACCTTGAAGCGAACCTCGCACTAGCATAAGAACCCACGGTTCTAGTGAACGACGAATACGGCGGAGCTAGATGGGTAACTCCCTGGATGAAGGTCTCGATCTGCGGGTGAGAGACGAGAGTCCTCCAACAGAATTGACAGAGCCGACACTTGACCTTTAGGCGTGGCGAGTACTAGACTCGCATCCAGACCTGACTTGAGGGAATGGAGGAGGAGAAAGAAGAGATGCCGTGTTCTTCAGACCACCGGAGGAAAAAACTGTCTCCATGCGGTAGTGGATCCTCGTAGAAGAAGGCGTCCTGGCCTCAATCATTGTCTGCATCACCCCTGTCGAAAGGCCTGCCTGAGCTATTACCCAGGATTCAATCGCCAGGCTGTCAAATATAGGACCTCTGAGTTCTGGTGGGAGAGAGAGCCCTGCCACAGAAGATCTGGACGGTCTGAAAGGTGTCACGGGACATCCTCATGGAGCTGAATGAGTTCGGCGAATCATGCTCGTCTGGGTCACTGAGAAGCCACTAGGATGACTGGAAATCCATCCGCCTTGAGGGTCCTGAGAACCTTCGGGATCAGGGGCAGCACTGGGAAGAAGCACCGGGTTCTGCACTGGTCCCTGCGTCGACCCCTAGCGCCAGGTGGTCGCGGTACCCCGCGATGAACCTTGGCACCTGACAGTCGCATCGGGAGGTCACTTGGACCACCTTCGGAGTCCTCTATCTGCCGCAGATCTGGTTGAAGACTTCCCCGTTGAGGGATCATGCACCGGAAGCGAGGCCTTCCCTGCCAGACAGCTGTTTTGAATGTCCAGCGACGTCAGAACTTCTCCGACTTCCGTAGACGCGATCACAGAGCGGAGAGACTCTATGCAAAACGCTCGAGGTCTCACCGACTTGTTGAGAAGCTTCGGGTAGAGGATGAGACGGACCGAGCCGTCCTTGTTGGGGACCAGAAGAGGTTGGAATAAAACCCCCAGAAGCATTCTGAGGGACTGGTACCACGACTCCAGATTGTAGGAGAGACTCTATGGAAAGGAGGAACGCGCGAGCACATGCGGGAGAGTCTGGAGGGCGAGAACGGAAAAAACGTGTCTGTGGCATTGAAGCGAACTCCATTTCGTAGTCTGAGACAAAGATCTCTCTGCCCTAGGCATCTGTATTTAAGGAGAGCCAGACACACTGGAAGCGGGACAGGAGCCCCCCCCCCCCCACACTAGTCTGGCGCTGCTGCACGCAGACCGCGAGTCATTTGGAGGAGCAGCGTTGAGACCTGGAGGCGGACTTCGTGGGCTGGTGGGGACCCGAACGCCAGGAGGGATTGGTCTTGAATGACGAAGCCTTCCTGTTCCTCCGAGGGGAGCGTGTTTACTAAGAGTGATATGTTCTGGACGCGTTTGGGCCGAAACTGGGGAAGAGAGGTACTCTTTCCTCCCGTAGCCTCGGAGGTCAACTGGACTAGCCTATCCCCAAAAGACATTCCCCTAAGAACGGATGGGACGTCAGTGACTTTTTAGAAGCCGCATCCACATTCCAGGTCCCAAGCTAGAGGGCTCGACGGATGGCCATACTGTTGCTACAGGCCCGGGCCGTGCAACTGGCAGACGCCAGGGCTGCGTCGAGAAGGTACTCACCAGTTCCGGAACGGCAGAGATGGCACGGAGTCCGCTGCGCAGAGTGCCCGCCCAGGACATCAGCACCTTTGCCACCCAAACCGAGGCAAAGGCCGGGGAAAATGATGTGCCCGCTGCCTCGAAGGCAGAAATGGGCCAACCTGTCAATGGTACAGTCCGTGGGGTCGTTGAGAGACGCACTGTTAAGAAGAGGAGGACTGTGTGAGAACTAGACAGGCGGGAAACTGTCTGGCGACCGGGAGTCTGCCCATTCTTTTCGGAGTCCCTCAGAGAAGGGATAATGTAATTTAATGGACTTACCGCTGGTAAACACCCTGTCCGGCTGTTGCCTCCGGCTCAGGGTGTACACTGCTAGGGAGGAGCTAACCTTTTTTTGTCTACTTAGTGTCAGCCTCCTAGTCACAGCAGCATACACCCACGGTCCTGTGTCCCCCAATGAAACGAAAGAGAAAGTGCAAAGCAGGATCTAACCAATATAAAGTGCTTGATGCAAAAAATGATAAATACTAGCAGCACAATTGTAAACAAAGATCACAGCCCCTGACAGTCAAAAAGTTACCTGTATGGCCACCAAAAAGTGCTAAGTAGATGCGAGACACATACCCATTATATCACCTAGCCAGCAAGGATGGGGTGCAGCTCCACTAGACCTCAACGCGTTTCGCGAGGGCTTCTTCACTGGGGGTCGCAAAGAGATATATATACCCTCATGTCTGCTATTCCAAATCCGAAAAATGACGTTTGTGGCGGATCATGCGCGGTCCGCCCCGCGCGTCGGCCGGAAGTCGCGTCAGCACTCCAGTGACTGGGTCCGGGGAGGGAAAACCCCTTCAGACGTCATATCCGGCCCATCACTAATAGAAGGCGTCTGCAGCGACCAGACAACGCAGGCAAAGCGCGCATGCGCACAACGTCACCAGGGGATGGAAGTAGTTCCCACAAGCGCCATCTTGAGAAGGTCACTACCATAAAAGGATTAAATACCGGCGCCATGAAGGGAAGGTCAAAAACTGAAGAAAGACCGTAAATATTATTAGCCCGCAATAATTATAGAAAAGCAATACTGATACAATGTTGAGTGCCATAATAGGATCAAAGGCACACAGATGTAACAGTACTTGTATGTATGCACACATAAACGTAACATGGCTATTTAAATCTCCATATTAGGCCTCTTTCACACGTCCGTGTCTCCGGTACGTGTATGGTCAGTTTTCTCACGTACCGGAGACATGGGCACACGTAGACCCATTAAAATCAATGGGTCTGCGCTCACGTGCGTATTCTGCCATGGACCGTGTGTACGTATGGAGCATACGTGTGCCCGTGTGCTCCACACGTAGACATGTCCACGTTTTCTCCGGCATCACAGGTGTCACACGGAACGCAAACGGGTCACACGGAACGCAAACGGACCACACGGATGTGTTCCGTGTGACACGCGCCGGAGAAAACACATGTATCTGCGAGAAAAAAAAACAAAACCTTTACTCACCTTCTCCAGCCCTCCTGTGTCTGCCGCTGCTGTCACTTGCTTCCGACCGCCGCTCATTATGCTAATTGAATATTCACTTCACTGGGGCCGGAAGCAGCAGCAGCGGGGAGTAGGCAGGATCGGAGATGGAAGTTCAGCACCACGGACAGCGACGCCAGGGACAGGTGAGTAGAAAGTTCCCGTTCTCCGTGTGTTATCACGGATAACACACAGAGAACACACGTGTGCCATACACACAGCACAAAGAGGGCAATACGCACCTTTGACACGCCTGTGAAAAATGTGCGTGATTTTCACGGACGTGTAAAAGAGGCCATATAGTCTATGCCAAATGTGGCCCAATAGGGAAAATAGCAAGCAAAAATCCATAGATATCAGGAAATGAAAACATAAATGCACATTAACATTACCAGGATGTACCGTATTTTTCGCTTTATAAGACGCACCTGATTATAAGACGCACCCACAAATTTGGTAAAGGAATAGAGAATTTTTTTTTTTAATAAATGGGGTCCGTCTTATAATGCCAGTGTCCGTCTAACAAATCATATAGAGTATATGTCCCTCATAGCCCCCCCATCCTAAAATTAGCCCCCTTAATCTGGATATGGCCACCTTATATTGAATATAGCCCCCTTGTGCTGGCACACGTCCCCCACTAATGCCACATGTCCCCTATTGCTGGCACACATCCCCTATGGCAGGCACACGTCCCCCTGTGGCTGGCACACGGCCCCTATGGCTGGCACACGGCCCCCTGTGCCTGGCACACGCCCTCTATGGCTGGCACACTGCCCCCTGTGGCTGGCACACAGCCCCCTGTGGCTGACACACGTCCTCTATGGCTGGCACACCTCCTCTATGGCTGGCACACGTCCTCTGTGGCTGGCACACGGCCCCTGTGGCTGGCACACGGCCCCTGTGGCTGGCACACGGCCCTCTGTGTTAGATATCGCCCCCATGCTGCTGCTTTTAGTAAAATAAACTCTTTCCTTACCTTCTCCAGCACTGTCCTCCCTTGTGTCTCCCTCCATGGGGTTGAGCTCCGGTCTCCTGCACTTCCTGGTTCTCGGTGCCGGTCATATGATCGGCACAGCAGAGTGACATCTCTGCGTGCATGATCACAGCAGCAGGAGGGAGACCGGCGAGACACGCTGGAGGAGGTAAGTAAAGAGTTTTTTATTTTACTATGGGCAGCAGCATGGAGGCCATAGCTAACACAGGCGGGGGGGATGTGCCATCAAAGGGGAGCACAGGCACATATAATATGCGCCGCTCCCCCAGCCCATCGCCGCGGTGCGGTTTCAGCACCACGGTGATGGACAGCGGCTGTGCATATTATATGAGCGGGAGCAGGAGATCTCCCGCTGCAGCCTTCACCAGCTCACTAGCCTCTACCAGCCTCCCTCAACCTCCAGCACCGCTCCAGAGCGGCCCCCACCTCCCCTGGACCCTGCAGTATATAATCCGTATATTCCGATTATAAGACTACTTTCCCTCAAGATTTGGGGGAACAAAAGTGCGTCTTATAAAGTGAAAAATACGGTAAGTATGGGACAAAACAGCAGGCTGATGCTTGTAAAGGCCGCTTTACACGCTACGGCATTGCTAAAGCAATCTCGTTGGGGTCACGGAATTTGTGACACACATCCGGCCGCTTTAGCGATGTAGTTGCGTGTGACACCTATGAGCAATTTTGCATCGTCGCAAAAACGTGCAAAATCACTCATCGGTGACATGGGGGTCCATTCTCAATTATCGTTGCTGCTGTGTGTACGATGTTGTTTGTCGTTCCTGCGGCAGCACACATCGCTACGTGTGACACCGCAGGAACGAGGAACCTCTCTTTACCTGGGGCCGCCCGCAATGCGGAAAGAAGCAGGTGGGCGGGATGTTACGTCCCGCTCATCTCCGCCCCTCCGCTTCTATTGGGCGCCCGCTTAGTAACGTCGCTGTGACGCTGCACGGACCGCCCCCTTAGAAAGGAGGTGGATCGCCGGTCACAGCGACGTCGCTAGGCAGGTAAGTAGTGTGACAGGTCCGGGCGATGTTGTGCGCCACAGGCAGCGATTTGCCCATGTCGCACAACCGATGGGGGCGGGTACGCACGCTAGCGATATCGATAACAATATCGCAACGTGTAAAGCGGCCTCAAGTGGTCCGATCATTCAACAGATGTATCACAGTCCATGAGGTCAAGAATACGTGAAAGAGGTGCACCGAAGCATACAGCACGCCAAAGGTGCACAGAAGCAAAGACCACGGCAATGGTGCACCGAAACATACAGCACGCCAACGGTGCACCGAAGCAAACAGCACGCCAATGGTGCACCGAAGCATACAGAACGCCAAAGGTGCACCGAAGCAAAGACCACGGCAATGGTGCACCGAAACATACAGCACGCCAACAGTGCACCGAAGCAAACAGCATCCCAATGGTGCACCGAAGCATACAGCACGCCAACGGTGCACCGAAGCATACAGCACGCCAATGGTGCACCGAAGCAAAGACCACGGCAATGGTGCACCGAAGCATACAGCACGCCAACGGTGCACCAAAGCATACAGCACGCCAATGGTGCACTGAAGCAAAGACCACGGCAATGGTGCACCGAAGCATACAGCACGCCAATGGTGCACCGAAGCATACAGCACGCCAATGGTGCACCGAAGCAAACAGCACGCCAATGGTGCACCGAAGCATACAGCACGCCAACGGTGCACCGAAGCAAAGACCACACCAATGGTGCACCGAAGCAAACAGCACGCCAACGGTGCACCGAAACATACAGCACGTCAACGGTGCACTGAAGCATACAGCACGCCAACGGTGCATCGACGCATACAGCATGCCAATGGTGCACTGAAGCAAAGACCACGCCAATGGTGTACCGAAGCATACAGCACGCCAATGGTGCCCTGAAGCATACAGCACGCCAACGGTACAACGAAGCAAACAGCACGCCAATGGTGCACCGAAGCATAAAGCACGGACTAATACTTGGACTAAATAAAAGATATTTTATGGAATCCTGAATTGCAGCATTGGAACTTTTTTTGGGAAATCATTTGACACACCTAACTGGCAGGTGACTGCAGACTTGGAACCGAAGCGTCCTCATTTACATATTGAATAAAAGGTAGATTTTTCTGCTAATATTAATATTAGAAAGGCTCCGGTCATTTTTTCCCCCTAAACCTGTGTAACTGTTAGTTTAGTGTAAGGTCTGTGATAATTCACTCACCGATCGCTGTTTTCTCATGTCCCTGACTCCATAATGACGTCACATCCACAGCTTGTCTCTACAGACTTCCCTCTTCTCCAGTCTTCTGCAGCACATCCCGACATGGTGCCCTGAAAAATAACAGTGGCATGACAATGCTCCTGAATTAATGCTGTGGCTCTGAAAAATATATCGCTCCTCACTTTGCTCCCTGTAAAAAAATATTACTCCACACTGCCTCTTATAGTACATGGCCTCCACGCTATCCTTTCCTATAAAATATTCCCACCACACTGTCCTCCCTTGTATACTATGACCGCCTCACTGTCCGCCCTTGTGTACTATGAATGTCACACTGCCCACTAATAAGCAAAAACACCACATAGTCTCCCCTTATAAATTATACCCACCACACCTTCCTCCACTATGATTCATGATTTGCACACTGTCCTCACAATGTTCCATGCATTCTGCCCCTGTCCATACTGAGCCCTCACACTGCCCCTCTCCATACTGAACCTCCCATGCTGTCCCTTCTCCATAATGAGCTCCCAATGCTGCCTGCCTCTTTTCCATGAGACCTCCATGCTGCCCCAATTATCATACTGAGACCATCAAGCTACCTCACGCTATCACACTATTCTATTTTTCATACTGAGTCCCCTTCATTGCTCCACTCCATACCGAGCCCACATATGCTGCCCCCTTTCCATACTAAGTCTTCACACTGCCCCTCCTCATATTGAATCATCATGCTGTCCCTTCTCCATAATGAGCTCCCCATGTTGCCCCCCTCTCCATACTGAGTCCTTACATTTCCCCATCGATTTTCTCCCTTGCACTTTCTCACTCTGTAAACCCTAAACCCCCATCTACAGCAATAGGCCCCCTAACCCACCTCTACAGCAATAGGCTCCCTAACCCACCTCTACAGCAATAAGCCCCCTTATCCCCCCACTAAAGCAATAGGCCTTCTTACCCCCCTTCTACAGCAATAGGCCCTCTTACCCCCCCTACAGTAATAGGCCCTATTACCCCCCTTCTACAGCAATAGGCCCCCTAACCCACCTCTACAGCAATAGGCTCCCTAACCCCCCTCTACAGCAATAAGGCCCCTTACCCCCCTTCTACAGCAATAGGCCCTCTTACCCCCCCTACAGCAATAAGCCCTATTACCCCCCTTCTACAGCAATAGGCCCTCTTACACCCCCCTCTACAGCAATAGGCTCTCTTCCCCCACTATATAGCAATAGGCCCTCTTACCCCCCTCTGCTGCAACAGGCCCTCTTATCCCCCCTACAGCAATAGGCCCTATTACCCCCCCAATAGGCCCCCTAACCCACCTCTACAGCAATAAGCCCCCTTACCCCCCCTCTACAGCAATAGGTCCCCTTACCCCCCATCTATAGCAAAGGGCCCCCTTATCCCCCCACTAAAGCAATAGGCCCTCTTACCCCCCTTCTACAGCAATAGGCTCTCTTACCCCACCTACAGCAATAGGCCCTATTACCCCCCTTCTACAGCAATAGGCCCCCTAACCCACCTCTACAGCAATAGGCTCCCTAACCCCCCTCTACAGCAATAAGCCCCCTTACCCCCCTCTACAGCAATAGGACCCCTTACCCCCATCTACAACAAAAGCCCCCCTTATCCCCCCACTAAAGCAATAGGCCCTCTTACCCCCCTACAGCAATAGGCCCTCTTACACCCCCCTCTACAGCAATAGGCTCTCTTCCCCACTATATAGCAATAGGCCCTCTTACCCCCCTCTACTGCAACAGGCCCTCTTTCTCCCCCTCTACAGCAACAGGCCCTCTTACCCCCCTCTACAGCAATAGGCCCTCTTACCCCCCCTCTACAGCAATAGGCCCTCTTACCCCCCCTCTACAGCAACAGGCCCCCTTACCCCCCTGTACAGCAATAGGCCCTCTTACCCCCCTCTACAGCGACAGGCCCCCTTAACCCCCCCTGTACAGCAATAGGCCCTTTTACCCCCCCTCTACAGCAACAGGCCCTCTTACCCCCCTCTACAGCAACAGGCCTCCTTACCCCCTCTACAGCAAAAGGCCCCCTTGCCCCCCTCTACAGCAACAGGCCCTCTTACCCCCCCTCTACAGCAATAGGCCCTCTTACCCCCCTCTACAGCAACAGGCCCTCTTACCCCCCTACAGCAACAGGCCCTCTGACCCCCCTACAGCAACAGGCCCTCTTACCCCCCCTACAGCAACAGACCCTCTTACCCCCCTCTACAGCAATAGGCCCCCTTACCCCCCTATGGGAGGCCGCATGGCACATGAAATACATAATATAGTGTAGGACTCCCCTATTAAGATTTGCCGTGACGTTGGCAGGGGTGGCTCAAAGAATTGATCAATTATTTGCTAAAAATCTCAATTTATATTACAGTAGAGTTGGAATAAATCTGTGAATTTGCACTTTTTATGACGCATGCCATTTTCAGATCATGCTGGCTCCTTTTTCCCCCTCTACAGCAATAGTCACTCTTACCCCCCTCTACAGCAACAGGCCCTCTTACCCCCCCTCTACAGCAAGAGGCCCTCTTACCCCCCTCTACAGCAATAGGCCCCCTTACCCCCCTCTACAGCAATAGGACTTTTTATATGATGCATGCCATTTTCAGATCGTGCTGGCTCCTTTTTCTCTGTTATGACTGTAGTTATGCTACATTTTTCTGGTGGCTGACCACCACCATGCTATGCATGCCTGATCTTGGTTTGCAATGTATTCCTCCTGTTGGTAGCTGTTCACATTCAGTTGCCTCACCCTTTCCACAGGCATTGCTAATTAAGCACCATACTTGGATCTGGTCCGCCTTTATCAATGGTTGCTGTCTGGCAGTGGGAGGGTCAGTTCTGATATAGTCCTGGTATGTGTAGCGCTTGCTCCACATGATGGGAACTGGGCTGGCCTCTATCCACACTTGCCTCTTTTGCAACATACAGTAGAAGTGGTTATATACAGGTTACAGGTATGTGTGCTCCATTATGGTTCTGCTTTTAACTTTATCTAGGAGGCCGCATGGCACATGAAATACATAATATAGTGTAGGACCCCCCTATTGAGATTTGCCGTGACGTTGGCAAGGGTGGCTCAAAGAATTGATCAATTATTTGCTAAAAATCTCAATTTATATTACAGTAGAGTTGGAATAAATCTGTGAATTTGCACTTTTTATGACGCATGCCATTTTCAGATCATGCTGGCTCCTTTTTCCCCCTCTACAGCAATAGTCACTCTTACCCCCCTCTACAGCAACAGGCCCTCTTACCCCCCCTCTACAGCAAGAGGCCCTCTTACCCCCCTCTACAGCAATAGGCCCCCTTACCCCCCTCTACAGCAATAGGCCCTCTTACCCCCCTCTACAGCAATAGGCCCTCTTACCCCCCCTCTACAGCAACAGGCCCTCTTACCCCCAATCTACAGACACAGGCCCTCTTACCCCCAATCTACAGACACAGGCCCTCTTACCCCACCTCTACAGACACAGGCCCTCTTACCCCCCCCCCCTCTACAGCAACAGGCCCTCTTACCTCCCCTTTACAGCAACAGGCCCTCTTACCCACCCTCTACAGCAACAGCCCCTCTTACCCCCCCAACAGCAATAGGCCCTCCCTTCCCCTCCTCCCCCCTCCAGTGTCTAGTATTAGCCTTTCTTTCCCTCCCCCTCCAGTCTCTAGTATTAGCCTTTCTTTCCCTCCACCCTGCAGTCTCCAGTATGAGCCTCTTTCCCTGCCCCCTGCTATCTCTATCATTACTCTTTCCCTCCCCTCTGCAGTCTCTAGTATTAGCCTCTTTCCCTCCCCCCCTACAGTCTCTAGTATTAGCCTTTCTTTCCCTCCCCCCCTACAGTCTCTAGTATTAGCCTTTCTTTCCCTCCCCCCTGCAGTCTCTAGTATTAGCCTCTCTTTACTCCATCCCCCCGTGTATATAGCATTATTCTTCCCCCCCCATATCCAGTCTGTAGCTTTAGCGACACCTCCACCTTTCCCACAAATCTTCAGCTCTGTGAGTGCATACCTGCTCCGGTGTCCGCCCTCCTCCTCCTGCTCTGGTGACAATCCGGTGAGAATCTTCTTCTAGCTCCAATGTCAGCCGCGTCCTCCTCCGGTGTGTGTCGTCTGCATTTGACACCGCAGCACGGAGCAGGGAGGTGATTGGCACGTGTTGTGTCCCATGACTGGGAACAACCTGTTGTATATACAGTATTTCTTGCATTGCATATTTTTCCTCCTATCAGGAAATTCCTTGATACTAGGTAGATTTAGACTGTATGAAGATTGTCCCTATGTTCCTCCCTTGGCTTCTGTATAGAATGCTCCTTCCTTCTTCCTTTGTTTAGTCTAGAGGAACCATTGCTGAAGACACATGTGTACACCCTGTACAGATTATTCCTTTTCACCTGCCGTTACTTTGTACTTAATACAAGATTCTAGAAGAAAACTACAGCGTTTCTCCTGGTCTTCCTACAAGTCATCGTTTCTGGCTGAGTTTAAAACTATCTGTGGATGCCTATAGTGTGAGTACAAGCATACAGTTATCTAAGGGACTGATAATTAGAGAGCTTGGGATTCACAGCTACCAGAAAGAGACAGAATAGTGAAAAGGACTAGCTGTGATCGGGATTAGTATACATACAGTTAGGTCCAGAAATATTTGGACAGTGACACAATTTTCGCGAGTTGGGCTCTGCATGCCACCACATTGGATTTGAAATGAAACCTCTACAACAGAATTCAAGTGCAGATTGTAACGTTTAATTTGAAGGTTTGAACAAAAATATCTGATAGAAATTGTAAGAATTGTACATATTTCTTTACAAACACTCCACATTTTAGGAGGTCAAAAGTAATTGGACAAATAAACCAAACCCAAAAAAAAAATTTTTATTTTCAATATTTTGTTGCGAATCCTTTGGAGGCAATCACTGCCTTAAGTCTGGAACCCATGGACATCACCAAACGCTGGGTTTCCTCCTTCTTAATGCTTTGCCAGGCCTTTACAGCCGCAGCCTTCAGGTCTTGCTTGTTTGTGGGTCTTTCCGTCTTAAGTCTGGATTTGAGCAAGTGAAATGCATGCTCAATTGGGTTAAGATCTGGTGATTGACTTGGCCATTGCAGAATGTTCCACTTTTTTGCACTCATGAACTCCTGGGTAGCTTTGGCTGTATGCTTGGAGTCATTGTCCATCTGTACTATGAAGCGCCGTCCGATCAACTTTGCGGCATTTGGCTGAATCTGGGCTGAAAGTATATCCCGGTACACTTCAGAATTCATCCGGCTACTCTTGTCTGCTGTTATGTCATCAATAAACACAAGTGACCCAGTGCCATTGAAAGCCATGCATGCCCATGCCATCACGTTGCCTCCACCATGTTTTACAGAGGATGTGGTGTGCCTTGGATCATGTGCCGTTCCTTTTCTTCTCCAAACTTTTTTCTTCCCATCATTCTGGTACAGGTTGATCTTGGTCTCATCTGTCCATAGAATACTTTTCCAGAACTGAGCTGGCTTCATGAGGTGTTTTTCAGCAAATTTAACTCTGGCCTGTCTATTTTTGGAATTGATGAATGGTTTGCATCTAGATGTGAACCCTTTGTATTTACTTTAATTTTGCTACTCCAAGCATGTCTGCTATCTCTCTGATGGATTTTTTCTTTTTTTTCAGCCTCAGGATGTTCTGCTTCACCTCAATTGAGAGTTCCTTAGACCGCATGTTGTCTGGTCACAGCAACAGCTTCCAAATGCAAAACCACACACCTGTAATCAACCCCAGACCTTTTAACTACTTCATTGATTACAGGTTAACGAGGGAGACGCCTTCAGAGTTAATTGCAGCCCTTAGAGTCCCTTGTCCAATTACTTTTGGTCCCTTGAAAAAGAGGAGGCTAAGCATTACAGACCTATGATTCCTAAACCCTTTCTCCGATTTGGATGTGAAAACTCTCATATTGCAGCTGGGAGTGTGCACTTTCAGCCCATATTATATATATATAATTGTATTTCTGAACATGTTTTTGTAAACAGCTAAAATAACAAAACTTGTGTCACTGTCCAAATATTTCTGGACCTAACTGTATATCAGTAAAGAACCTGTTACCAGGAGTGCTATACTGCATACAATCCAGAGAAAGGATTGCGCCAAGGGGCTGATAACAAGCCACAGCATAAAACTTTATAGCAGCTTGAAGACAGAAGGTGCCCTGTAAAGTATTAACCTGTTATCAGAACTGTGTGCAGCTATAAACCTAGAATCACCCATAAGCTAATTGTAAGTTGCAGCTAGAGACTCTGCAAATACATTCTGCAAACACAGGCTGCTCCCCAGCTTAGATTGCAACATTGTATTGGTCTCCCTGACAACCAGTGCAGAGCAGCATTCACCCTTCTTGATGGAGGCAAAAAGAACCCTCTCACTGCCTGTCCTAGAGCAACAAGAGAAAGACATGGACTCACACTTAAATTACAGTGAAAGATCTAAGCGGTTGACCAAACCAACATGGAAGGTTAAAGAGAACCTAGAAACAGCCAGAAGTGAACTGCTTACCCACACAACATTATTGTGGCAAAGAGTGCAAAAACAAGTGACTGTTTTATCTGCACCCAGTGCTCATGAGCTACCACCGGAGGGAGCCCTTGAACAACTGTACTCAGCATACCAGTCCTACAAAGACATTTTTAAAAAATATTCCTCTACCCTGCTGAGATCAAATACGTCTGAGTCTCAAAAAGAACTACAGGACTTCAAACAGATTAATGCTGAACGAGACCGCACCGTGCACGACATTGTGAGTGAGACTGAAGCAAAAATGGCGCTAATGTCAGGAGCGGCATCTTACAAATCCAGGTCCGTTAAGAGCTCAAGGCACTCACTCAAATCAGGCTCATCAAGGTACTCAACCCTCAACGAGCAGCTCATAAAGGCGCGCGCTGAAGCAGAAACAACGAAAGTACAAGCCATCTTCGTCCTGAGAGAAGCAGAGATGAGAGCAGAATCTGCACGCAGAGAAGCAGACATGAAAGCAGAATCTGCACGCAAGGAAGCAGAGACAATTGCAGAATCTGCATGCAAAAAGACAGAAATTGAAGCCCTACAGAAGGAATGTGAACATGTGGCGGCCATGGCAAGGCTAAAGGTCTTTGAGCAAGCTCTGGGTGGGAGCCAAAAAGGCAGCGCCAGCTTGTGTGATCTCGACACAGAAGACTCACTTAAACGTCCAAGAGATTACGTGCTGAGCCAAGCCGACGAACCGCCAACTACCATCAACATTCCCGTCAGCGCCACCACTTCTCCAGAGCTTCAAGACACTGATCCACCTTTAGCTTCCAGCCATCCAGGTTAGTCCAATGCACCTCAGACTTTCAAGCCTGAACCTGCTTCATAGTTCAATGCACAGCCACACTCTGCGCATCAACAACCACTGTATGCCCATGTCTACATGCAACCTAACATGCCGGCAAGGCGCTACACTCCCAACAACTGTGTAGTTCCGGCCCTGCATACAACAGAGACTGTACACACCAAACTGATCACTGGTCTAAACGCCTACGCCACTCCGTACCTTCCCACGTTCCCGAACCAAGAAGCTACGAACCACGCAACCAGCACCACGTAGTCAGCAAATGTGCCCCCAATGTCGGAAAGAACAGACATGTCCGACTTTGCGAGGTATATGATCAGCCGAGAACTCACCAACACCGGTCTCACAAAGTTTGATGACCAGCTCGAAAACTACAGAGGGTGGAAGTGTGCCTTCAAAACCGCAACGCGTGATCTCGGCATTACGGCTGCTGAAGAGCTGGACTTGCTAATCAGGTGGCTAGGGTCACTGTTGGAAGCCAACATGGACAATGTATGTATCATAACGAATTACTGGACTCCATATTGTATCTGTCAGCTACCAATATTACCAGGACTGTACATCAAAAGAATCGGCCATGTACAGTGAAGAGTTTCATGGCCATTGAAGAGGCAAGAAGGCCATTGTGTGTTCTGTGATGAACTGACCTTTGTCCTATCAACATGATAAAGGTTGCATCTTCACGTGAATTGAACATGGTGCCTTTAGCCTCTTGGAAGATACACAACACCTGTGGTATTCATGAATTGAATGTCCTGTTTATAGTCTATTAAAATGGATATTGGTAAACAATCCCTTGTTCAAGTGGAATACAAGCCATTGTACTGGAGATGGACATCAGGTCTCCAACCTGAATGGAGTGTAAATCTGTCCTCAGGCTTTGTGATATGAAAGACCTTTGCTACATACCAGGACACTATCCACAGGATCCACAGGTTTGTCAAGACTCCTCTTAATCCTTTAACAAATTGACCTCGGAGAGCCACCTTCAGGAGAGCATTGACATCAACAGCCAAATGCACGTTCCTGGACAACTCAAAAGACTGTGACCTGATTGGATGCTACTAATATGTGGAGGTGTTACAGGGATGGGCACTGTATGGGCCATGTGTGATTGTGTGTCTGATATAAAGGTATCCTACCAAGCTAGTCAGTCTATCCACTTCCCATCTTCCACCACCCTCTCCCAATACCTTTCCCCTTTCATTGTACCCTTTCCCTTAGTTAGGTTTTCCTTATGTATGTCATTGTAAATTCCCTATTTGTAATAAATCCCCTTTTAAAGATCCAGTAGCTCTTGTTAATTATGATTAACTGGCACCCTAAAACTCAGCAGATTTCTACATTTGGCACCCCAGATGGGACTGTGATTAAATTGCACAGAGAATCCACAAGAAATTAATCTGCTTTAATCCACATTGGAAAAGTGTGTAGATCAAAGAACCGAGGAGTCTGGATCTTGGTAGAAACGGAAATACTGGTGAGTAAAGACTTTCCTTGTAATCTATGTTGTATGTTGCTCCTAATGATTCTGGTGTTGTTGCAGATCAGGCTATGTATTATGTTGTGTTAGCAGAATGATTTTGAATGCATTTAGTAAAGTTAAATATCATTTGTAGTTGGAAAAGTGGTTTATGTTAAAATCAGATTTAAAGTGAGAAAGTATTGTTTCAAACAGTTAATACCTTTTGAAAGTTTGCATAGTAAGGTCTGGTGTTAAACGCTTTCAGTTAGAAATTTTTGTTTTGTGAGTATTTACAGTTTGTTGCTGAAAATGGAGTTTGTGGAAAAATACGTGAAGAAGTATGCCTCTGCCGTGTACCATGTCAGTGCAGATAAATCTTTAGAAGTCCAACATAACGACTTGATAGAACAATGTAGGAGCTATAATAATAATAATTTAAATAGTAAAGTTATTAGTAGGAAATTGAAAAAGGAAAAGTTAAGCAATGAGATTTCTGTGTTGCTTAAGATAAAGGAATTGGCTGTTTTGAAAGAAGCAAATTGGTGGAAGCAAAGGCTACAAATGAAAGAGGATATAGACAAAATTAGTGATTCTGTTATAGAAATTTCTGATAATACGACCAATGAAATACATGGTTTGCAATCAGATGTAAGTGAATTAGCTGTGAGAAATAGGAAGTTGGAGGAACAATTGAAGGAGTGTAGACTGAGCTCCACTTCACAAGCAACTCAGGTGTGCTCTTTAGAACTGAAAATTAGTCAAATGGAGAAGTTAATTGCAACTTTGGAAAGACAACTGGATGAAGCTAAATGTCAATTGCATAACAGAGAGCAATATATACAGTCTCTTAAGTCAAAGATATGCAGTCTGGAGACAGTCAATGTGTGTACTCTTTCTAATGATGATACAAGAGATGTCAGATATAGATCTCTATTGGTTGATTGTAATCCATTGCTCACTATTTCTGAAAAGCTTCACCTGTGTCAACTTCTTGGTAAGTTTGACTCAGATATTTCTCCAGTCATTCTATCTAATAGATTTGAGGCTGTGGTCCAGCAATATAGTCTGAACAACAAAAATGCTTGGTCTCTGCTCCAAGCTTGGCTCCCAGGACCAATGGCAGCACAGCTAAGATCTGAACAAATGGGTGATAACTGTACAGGTGCAGAGCTAAGAAGGAAGGAATTGCAACGTATCATAGGTGGAAGAGATACTAGGGGTGAAAAGACCTTAGCAATTTCCAGATTCAGGCGATATGATGATCCTACACTCTTCTGTAATAATTATCTGGCTCTATACAGAACTGTTTACAATTGTCTAGATATGTCTCAGGATGATGCTAATTTTCTGTATTCAATGGCAAATCGTTGTAATGTAGATTACACCACAAGAGTAACTCTAAGGAATACCAGCTCCTTTGAAAACTTTGTGAATATACTCAGGGACTGGTGTAATGAGTCAAAAGAGCAGCATGAAACATCAGAAAATGTATCTGCTTTGTATAGACCTAAGAGAAGAGGATATGTTAGATATTGTTATAAATGTGGCAGACCAGGACACATTAAACGTTATTGTAATACACCTGACATATACCCAGAGCCAAAAAGCCATTCATTGCTCCAGGAGATTGATAGTGTTGAGGCTGAGGAAGAACTTGCCACCAACAATACACAATTTACAGAGATATGTGAAAAGATATGTAAGATAAAAGCCCACGCTGATACCACTACACCAAAGCCGCAGACAATGCAGAGCCCAAAGCCTGAGAAAGGAGAGACTGATAAACAGGAGGAGACACCATATTGTAGACCACAAAAGGAAGGTGCCAATATCCCTGTGTTCAGTCTATTGGAAAGTCAATTATTCTGTCTATTCTGGAGCTGGTCACAAATTGCTCTACCCCTTTTGTTAACTAACACAGCACAATGTACCAATACGGTTGGGTAAACAGTGAGGTTTTATTTTTAGGCTGTCAAGTTAGTTGTGACCCTATTAACATATGGATAGGATAAAAGGTATGTCTTCTATTTGATTTGGACTTGATCTAATTATGTTTTGTGTTTATTTTTAGACTGGAGACCAATTGTCACCTGATATCAGAGCAAGGAGAATAACCAATGTGTTTTGTTCAACAGGTCTTTTACAGCACAGTATCCATGGATGAATCTGATTATTTCTTTCTACAATTATTACTTTATGTAAATTCGTATGGCCAGTATGTTTTTAAAGTCCACGTGGTTTAGACAATGAGCTCAAGATTAAACGTTTAATTAATTGTTTGCAAACAATTAAACAAGTAATCATCCCATTGTGATGATGGGGTACTGTATTAAGCTAATAGTCAGTAGTTTGTATTGTATGTATGTTCTTTATCTTGTTTCACAGGTAACCATTTTAAATCAGGACCTGAAGTTGGATATATAAATTATATGATAGTGCCAACCAATGCAAAGCTATGGTTTCTGTGTAAATCTGCAGAACCACCTGAACCCCTTTATTCACATATATTCATCATGAGACAGATAAAGTTGAGTTAACTCTAATTGTTCTATGTTTGTCTGTTTTGTGTTGTCCTGTGCAGTGCATTGTGTCATGGTTTTATTTTGTTCTTAATATTTTTGCTACTCAAGAATAGTAATTTTTTTTTATATACATGCATATTTTTATTTTTTTTTTATTTAATATTTTTTTTTCTTACTTAAATTTTTTTTTGTTTTCCCCCTTTATTTTTATTTGGTACAATCTTTAGTACCAAAGGGGCGTTTATTATGTCTATGGAGGTTAATTATTTTTTTTATAAAAAAAATTTCTTTCAAGTTAGATTTTTGCTAACTGCACATACTTGCAAGTAAAAAGTGCTCAAGTTAATTTTTTTATTTTCTTGTAAATAAACTCAATATGTAGATGACAACTGCTAAGAATCTGATACTGCTCTTGTTCTTTATTTCCAGGATGTGTGATGAAGCAAAAGTTAACCTATCAAATTTGAATCCTGGATGAGCTATGATTCGATGGCAATCGGATTCATAAACTTTAAGGAAGATTTCTTGGGATCTTGTCACCTGAATTAATTTATATCTGAAAGATAATAAAAGACAATGTATTCGAATGTAAACCAATCATATATATATATACAAGATGGAAGTATTGATAACACAGTGTGCCTAAGATATTATAATAGATAATCTACGTACAGCACATTCTAATAAACAACAAGAAGGTGCTTTTAATGGGACACTAGACACGCTCTTACCAACTAATACCTTATACAGTGGTACAATGTAGATGTGATAAAATCACAAACAATATTCAATGTGAGAGATATACTCAAAAGCTAAGGGAATTGTTTTAAAGTATGACAAGTAAACATCATGATTGTCATTCCTTCTATATCATTAACTTGGAGGGCTTAAGACTACCTCTCAGTGCCAATTTAGTTTAAAATATATAGATTTTTAAATTTGTATATGTTAAATGGGTGCACATTGTACTGGTAGAAATGTTGACATATATTGCTATATACATATAATAATATAATATAATCTTGTATTATTGTTTTATATAGATACCTGTTGTATACTTGCAGTCATGTATATGCTATGTCTTGTATATGCTATTCACATAATTCAGGTGTAATTTACATAATTAATGAGATATAAATGCATCTCGATATGTGTGAATGAGAATGAATGTTGTGACTCCAGCAATTGCTATGCCTTGTCCTTGTTAGATACCTTGCAGTGATGATGTCCTGATGCAGCTACCTATATGGAATAAGTGGACGATAATTCTATAGTGGAACGCTATTTTGTCATGCCCTGGCAGTAAGTGTGTGTGTCATTCAGACACAAAGGGGCGTATGTTGGAAGCCAACATGGACAATGTATGTATCATAACGAATTACTGGACTCCATATTGTATCTGTCAGCTACCAATATTACCAGGACTGTACATCAAAAGAATCGGCCATGTACAGTGAAGAGTTTCATGGCCATTGAAGAGGCAAGAAGGCCATTGTGTGTTCTGTGATGAACTGACCTTTGTCCTATCAACATGATAAAGGTTGCATCTTCTCGTGAATTGAACATGGTGCCTTTAGCCTCTTGGAAGATACACAACACCTGTGGTATTCATGAATTGAATGTCCTGTTTATAGTCTATTAAAATGGATATTGGTAAACAATCCCTTGTTCAAGTGGAATACAAGCCATTGTACTGGAGATGGACATCAGGTCTCCAACCTGAATGGAGTGTAAATCTGTCCTCAGGCTTTGTGATATGAAAGACCTTTGCTACATACCAGGACACTATCCACAGGATCCACAGGTTTGTCAAGACTCCTCTTAATCCTTTAACAAATTGACCTCGGAGAGCCACCTTCAGGAGAGCATTGACATCAACAGCCAAATGCACGTTCCTGGACAACTCAAAAGACTGTGACCTGATTGGATGCTACTAATATGTGGAGGTGTTACAGGGATGGGCACTGTATGGGCCATGTGTGATTGTGTGTCTGATATAAAGGTATCCTACCAAGCTAGTCAGTCTATCCACTTCCCATCTTCCACCACCCTCTCCCAATACCTTTCCCCTTTCATTGTACCCTTTCCCTTAGTTAGGTTTTCCTTATGTATGTCATTGTAAATTCCCTATTTGTAATAAATCCCCTTTTAAAGATCCAGTAGCTCTTGTTAATTATGATTAACTGGCACTCTAAAACTCAGCAGATTTCTACATTTGGCACCCCAGATGGGACTGTGATTAAATTGCACAGAGAATCCACAAGAAATTAATCTGCTTTAATCCACATTGGAAAAGTGTGTAGATCAAAGAACCGAGGAGTCTGGATCTTGGTAGAAACGGAAATACTGGTGAGTAAAGACTTTCCTTGTAATCTATGTTGTATGTTGCTCCTAATGATTCTGGTGTTGTTGCAGATCAGGCTATGTATTATGTTGTGTTAGCAGAATGATTTTGAATGCATTTAGTAAAGTTAAATATCATTTGTAGTTGGAAAAGTGGTTTATGTTAAAATCAGATTTAAAGTGAGAAAGTATTGTTTCAAACAGTTAATACCTTTTGAAAGTTTGCATAGTAAGGTCTGGTGTTAAACGCTTTCAGTTAGAAATTTTTGTTTTGTGAGTATTTACAGTTTGTTGCTGAAAATGGAGTTTGTGGAAAAATACGTGAAGAAGTATGCCTCTGCCGTGTACCATGTCAGTGCAGATAAATCTTTAGAAGTCCAACATAACGACTTGATAGAACAATGTAGGAGCTATAATAATAATAATTTAAATAGTAAAGTTATTAGTAGGAAATTGAAAAAGGAAAAGTTAAGCAATGAGATTTCTGTGTTGCTTAAGATAAAGGAATTGGCTGTTTTGAAAGAAGCAAATTGGTGGAAGCAAAGGCTACAAATAAAAGAGGATATAGACAAAATTAGTGATTCTGTTATAGAAATTTCTGATAATACGACCAATGAAATACATGGTTTGCAATCAGATGTAAGTGAATTAGCTGTGAGAAATAGGAAGTTGGAGGAACAATTGAAGGAGTGTAGACTGAGCTCCACTTCACAAGCAACTCAGGTGTGCTCTTTAGAACTGAAAATTAGTCAAATGGAGAAGTTAATTGCAACTTTGGAAAGACAACTGGATGAAGCTAAATGTCAATTGCATAACAGAGAGCAATATATACAGTCTCTTAAGTCAAAGATATGCAGTCTGGAGACAGTCAATGTGTGTACTCTTTCTAATGATGATACAAGAGATGTCAGATATAGATCTCTATTGGTTGATTGTAATCCATTGCTCACTATTTCTGAAAAGCTTCACCTGTGTCAACTTCTTGGTAAGTTTGACTCAGATATTTCTCCAGTCATTCTATCTAATAGATTTGAGGCTGTGGTCCAGCAATATAGTCTGAACAACAAAAATGCTTGGTCTCTGCTCCAAGCTTGGCTCCCAGGACCAATGGCAGCACAGCTAAGATCTGAACAAATGGGTGATAACTGTACAGGTGCAGAGCTAAGAAGGAAGGAATTGCAACGTATCATAGGTGGAAGAGATACTAGGGGTGAAAAGACCTTAGCAATTTCCAGATTCAGGCGATATGATGATCCTACACTCTTCTGTAATAATTATCTGGCTCTATACAGAACTGTTTACAATTGTCTAGATATGTCTCAGGATGATGCTAATTTTCTGTATTCAATGGCAAATCGTTGTAATGTAGATTACACCACAAGAGTAACTCTAAGGAATACCAGCTCCTTTGAAAACTTTGTGAATATACTCAGGGACTGGTGTAATGAGTCAAAAGAGCAGCATGAAACATCAGAAAATGTATCTGCTTTGTATAGACCTAAGAGAAGAGGATATGTTAGATATTGTTATAAATGTGGCAGACCAGGACACATTAAACGTTATTGTAATACACCTGACATATACCCAGAGCCAAAAAGCCATTCATTGCTCCAGGAGATTGATAGTGTTGAGGCTGAGGAAGAACTTGCCACCAACAATACACAATTTACAGAGATATGTGAAAAGATATGTAAGATAAAAGCCCACGCTGATACCACTACACCAAAGCCGCAGACAATGCAGAGCCCAAAGCCTGAGAAAGGAGAGACTGATAAACAGGAGGAGACACCATATTGTAGACCACAAAAGGAAGGTGCCAATATCCCTGTGTTCAGTCTATTGGAAAGTCAATTATTCTGTCTATTCTGGAGCTGGTCACAAATTGCTCTACCCCTTTTGTTAACTAACACAGCACAATGTACCAATACGGTTGGGTAAACAGTGAGGTTTTATTTTTAGGCTGTCAAGTTAGTTGTGACCCTATTAACATATGGATAGGATAAAAGGTATGTCTTCTATTTGATTTGGACTTGATCTAATTATGTTTTGTGTTTATTTTTAGACTGGAGACCAATTGTCACCTGATATCAGAGCAAGGAGAATAACCAATGTGTTTTGTTCAACAGGTCTTTTACAGCACAGTATCCATGGATGAATCTGATTATTTCTTTCTACAATTATTACTTTATGTAAATTCGTATGGCCAGTATGTTTTTAAAGTCCACGTGGTTTAGACAATGAGCTCAAGATTAAACGTTTAATTAATTGTTTGCAAACAATTAAACAAGTAATCATCCCATTGTGATGATGGGGTACTGTATTAAGCTAATAGTCAGTAGTTTGTATTGTATGTATGTTCTTTATCTTGTTTCACAGGTAACCATTTTAAATCAGGACCTGAAGTTGGATATATAAATTATATGATAGTGCCAACCAATGCAAAGCTATGGTTTCTGTGTAAATCTGCAGAACCACCTGAACCCCTTTATTCACATATATTCATCATGAGACAGATAAAGTTGAGTTAACTCTAATTGTTCTATGTTTGTCTGTTTTGTGTTGTCCTGTGCAGTGCATTGTGTCATGGTTTTATTTTGTTCTTAATATTTTTGCTACTCAAGAATAGTAATTTTTTTTTATATACATGCATATTTTTTTTTTTTTTTTATTTAATATTTTTTTTTCTTACTTAAATTTTTTTTTGTTTTCCCCCTTTATTTTTATTTGGTACAATCTTTAGTACCAAAGGGGCGTTTATTATGTCTATGGAGGTTAATTATTTTTTTTATAAAAAAAATTTCTTTCAAGTTAGATTTTTGCTAACTGCACATACTTGCAAGTAAAAAGTGCTCAAGTTAATTTTTTTATTTTCTTGTAAATAAACTCAATATGTAGATGACAACTGCTAAGAATCTGATACTGCTCTTGTTCTTTATTTCCAGGATGTGTGATGAAGCAAAAGTTAACTTATCAAATTTGAATCCTGGATGAGCTATGATTCGATGGCAATCGGATTCATAAACTTTAAGGAAGATTTCTTGGGATCTTGTCACCTGAATTAATTTATATCTGAAAGCTAATAAAAGACAATGTATTCGAATGTAAACCAATCATATATATATATACAAGATGGAAGTATTGATAACACAGTGTGCCTAAGATATTATAATAGATAATCTACGTACAGCACATTCTAATAAACAACAAGAAGGTCCTTTTAATGGGACACTAGACACGCTCTTACCAACTAATACCTTATACAGTGGTACAATGTAGATGTGATAAAATCACAAACAATATTCAATGTGAGAGATATACTCAAAAGCTAAGGGAATTGTTTTAAAGTATGACAAGTAAACATCATGATTGTCATTCCTTCTATATCATTAACTTGGAGGGCTTAAGACTACCTCTCAGTGCCAATTTAGTTTAAAATATATAGATTTTTAAATTTGTATATGTTAAATGGGTGCACATTGTACTGGTAGAAATGTTGACATATATTGCTATATACATATAATAATATAATATAATCTTGTATTATTGTTTTATATAGATACCTGTTGTATACTTGCAGTCATGTATATGCTATGTCTTGTATATGCTATTCACATAATTCAGGTGTAATTTACATAATTAATGAGATATAAATGCATCTCGATATGTGTGAATGAGAATGAATGTTGTGACTCCAGCAATTGCTATGCCTTGTCCTTGTTAGATACCTTGCAGTGATGATGTCCTGATGCAGCTACCTATATGGAATAAGTGGACGATAATTCTATAGTGGAACGCTATTTTGTCATGCCCTGGCAGTAAGTGTGTGTGTCATTCAGACACAAAGGGGCGTATGTTGGAAGCCAACATGGACAATGTATGTATCATAACGAATTACTGGACTCCATATTGTATCTGTCAGCTACCAATATTACCAGGACTGTACATCAAAAGAATCGGCCATGTACAGTGAAGAGTTTCATGGCCATTGAAGAGGCAAGAAGGCCATTGTGTGTTCTGTGATGAACTGACCTTTGTCCTATCAACATGATAAAGGTTGCATCTTCACGTGAATTGAACATGGTGCCTTTAGCCTCTTGGAAGATACACAACACCTGTGGTATTCATGAATTGAATGTCCTGTTTATAGTCTATTAAAATGGATATTGGTAAACAATCCCTTGTTCAAGTGGAATACAAGCCATTGTACTGGAGATGGACATCAGGTCTCCAACCTGAATGGAGTGTAAATCTGTCCTCAGGCTTTGTGATATGAAAGACCTTTGCTACATACCAGGACACTATCCACAGGATCCACAGGTTTGTCAAGACTCCTCTTAATCCTTTAACAAATTGACCTCGGAGAGCCACCTTCAGGAGAGCATTGACATCAACAGCCAAATGCACGTTCCTGGACAACTCAAAAGACTGTGACCTGATTGGATGCTACTAATATGTGGAGGTGTTACAGGGATGGGCACTGTATGGGCCATGTGTGATTGTGTGTCTGATATAAAGGTATCCTACCAAGCTAGTCAGTCTATCCACTTCCCATCTTCCACCACCCTCTCCCAATACCTTTCCCCTTTCATTGTACCCTTTCCCTTAGTTAGGTTTTCCTTATGTATGTCATTGTAAATTCCCTATTTGTAATAAATCCCCTTTTAAAGATCCAGTAGCTCTTGTTAATTATGATTAACTGGCACCCTAAAACTCAGCAGATTTCTACATTTGGCACCCCAGATGGGACTGTGATTAAATTGCACAGAGAATCCACAAGAAATTAATCTGCTTTAATCCACATTGGAAAAGTGTGTAGATCAAAGAACCGAGGAGTCTGGATCTTGGTAGAAACGGAAATACTGGTGAGTAAAGACTTTCCTTGTAATCTATGTTTTATGTTGCTCCTAATGATTCTGGTGTTGTTGCAGATCAGGCTATGTATTATGTTGTGTTAGGAGAATGATTTTGAATGCATTTAGTAAAGTTAAATATCATTTGTAGTTGGAAAAGTGGTTTATGTTAAAATCAGATTTAAAGTGAGAAAGTATTGTTTCAAACAGTTAATACCTTTTGAAAGTTTGCATAGTAAGGTCTGGTGTTAAACGCTTTCAGTTAGAAATTTTTGTTTTGTGAGTATTTACAGTTTGTTGCTGAAAATGGAGTTTGTGGAAAAATACCCTTCATTTCATTGTACCCTTTCCCTTAGTTAGGTTTTCCTTATGTATGCCATTGTAAATTCCCTATTTGTAATAAATCCCCTTTTAAAGATCCAGTAGCTCTTGTTAATTATGATTAACTGGCACCCTAAAACTCAGCAGATTTCTACAGTCACGGTCTACCGAGAGAATCAAGAGACTCAGATCCGTCTACATCAGCAACCCAACAACTGGTCTCGCAACCGCATGGAACAGACTAGATAAAGGCTTCGGCAGTCCTGAAGCAATTGAAGAGGCATTACTCAAACAACTATATGACCTTCCCAAAATATCTGGCAAGGATGCTTCAAAGTACCAGGAACTCAGCGACCTGCTGTCCGAGCTTCAGCTGGCCAAAACAGACACACACCTACCTGGCCTCAGCTAACTGGACACCGCTCGTGGGGTGAAACCCATAGTCGCCAAGTTACCTTACAATGTGCAGGAAAAGTGGACCACGGTAGGAACAAACTATAAAAAAGAGCACCAAGTCTCCTTCCCTCCATTCTCCTACTTCTGCGAGTTCATCAACGGCATCGTGGAACGTAAGGCAGACTCCAGCTTCACCTGTGGAGAACCCACCGGCTCCACTTCACCAGCTCCCAGATGAGAGCCCTCATCATAATGACAGAAAACGTAGGGGCCCAGTATCAGTCAAAAAGACTGACGTTCTACCACCTACACCAACGTCCGCACCAGACAAGGGCAATGAAGGCGGGAAGGCAGAAAATCCAAACCGCCACTGTCCTATTCACAAACTGCCACATCCTCTGAAGAAGTGCATTGGCTTCAGGAAGAAACCCCTTTAAGAACGAAAGGAACTCTTGAAAAGGTTTGGGGTAGGTTTCAAGTGTTGTGCCTCTACAGAACACCTTGCCAAGGACCGTAAGGTTACAATTAAGTGCATGAAGTGTGACAGCGCATATCACGTACAAGCACTCCACCCATCTCAGACTGATCCTGCACCTACGCCTTCTCCTACCACAAGTCATGGCGGGGAGAGTACAGGCCAAGCTGCAAACCACCTCGCAGTATCCTCCTTGTGCAACGAAGTCTGCGGAGAAGATCTCTGGGACAAGTTTTGTGCAAAAATATGCTTAGTAAGGGTATATCCCAAAGGTCACCCAGAAAGGGCCGTGAAGGTGTACAGCATCCTGGACGACCAGAGCAACAGGTCACTGGCCAGGTCTGAACTCTTCGACTTGTTCGGATTAAAAGGAAATGCCTACGCTTACACACTAGGTACTTGCAGCGGCATATCTGAAGCTTGCGGAAGAAGAGCCAGTGGTCTCGTGGTAACATCTCTTGAAAATACCGTAGAGAAGGGGCATGGCCTAGGCCAGTCATGGCGAACCTTTTACAGGCCGAGTGCCCAAACTGTAGCCCTAAACCCAATTTTTTTTCCGAAGTGCCAACCAATCCTATTATGTAAATAATTGATTGTAACCTTACCTTTGCAGTCTTCTCTTCAGCAGGGGGCATCACGCTCATGCATGCTTACCACACATTGAAGCTGAGCCCCTGCCCTTTCCAGACACAGCAGTTGGATTGATCTTTCTGGAAGAAATTGCAGCATATTAGACAGAGATGTTAGCCTGGAATGCAATCAGATGTCACCCTGTAATACACATCTACATTTCAAAGTCTGAACATCTTGAAATCCCATAAAGACGTACGAGTTGCTCCCCTCCCCTTTCATTGTGTAGTTATGTCCCCCTCCCTGGCCACTTCCTGGTAAACATGTCCCCCATCCTGATATATATTTCCTACATTCTGGTATATTTGTCCCCATCATGGCCCCATCCTGGTAAATATACCTCATCCTGGTAAATGTCCTCCATCCTGGTAAATGTACCCCATTCTGGCATGTTCCCCCATGCTGGTAAATGTACCCCATCCTGACATATTGCCCATCCTTGTAAATGTTCCCCCATCCCGGCATTTACCCCATTCCTGGTAAATGTCCTCCATCCTGGTAAATGTTCCCAATCCTGGTTAATTTATCCCCATCCAGGTAAATGTACCCCCATCCAGGTAAATGTCCCCCTTCCTAGCATGTACCCCTTCCTGGTAAATGTACCCTATCGTGGCATGTTTTCCCCATCCTGGCATGCATGTTTTCTCCATCCTGACATGTATGTTTCCTCCATCCTGGCATGCATGTTTCCTCCATCCTGGCATGTATGTTTCCTCCATCCTGGCATGCATGTTTCCTCCATCCTGGCATGTATGTTTCCTCCATCCTGGCATGCATGTTTCCTCCATCCTGGAATGCATGTTTCCTCCATCCTGCATGCATGTTTTCTCCATCCTGGCATGCATGTTTCCTCCATCCTGGCATGCATGTTTCCTCCATCCTGGCATGCATGTTTCCTCCATCCTGGCATGCATGTTTTCCCCATCCTGCCATGCATGTTTCCTCCATCCTGGCATGCATGTTTCCCCATCCTGGCATGCATGTTTCCCCATCCTGCCATGCATGTTTCCTCCATCCTGGCATGCATGTTTTCCCCATCCTGGCATGCATTGTTCCCCCACCCCCACCCCGCGCTGCCATGTGCGTTCCCCCACCGCCACCCCACGCTGGCATGTGCGGTCCCCCACCGCCACCCCACGCTGGCATGTGCGTTCCCCCACCGCCACCCCACACTGGCATGTGCGTTCCCCTACTGCCACCCCCCATCCCCATCTTGGCACAGCCGCACACGAGTTATAAAAAGAAAAAAAAAATAAAGCAACACACAACTTACCTTCCTGCACACGCTCCCCCGTTGCGCGCCGCTGGGTCCTCAGTTCTCACGTGGCCAGAAGACCTCATTACGCCGGCGCCGCTCACTGACGCTCCTCCGTCTCCTAGGCAACACACCTGCATAGATAATATAGAAAGATAGATAATAGATAGATAGATATAGATAGATAGATATTTAGGGGTATAGATAGATAGATAATATAGATAGATAGATAGACCGAGGCTGCGTGGAGAACTGTCACACGCGGCTGGAGCAGGGCTGGAAGCGCCGCGGGACATTGCTGTGGATTACGTCAGAGCTGTGTGTTTCGGGGGGTTTAACCCCTTCACGACCATGGACGGAAAGATCCGTCCTTGTGCCCTGGGCCTTAACGACCAAGGACGGATCTTTCCGTCATGGCGGAATCGCGGCACCGGAGCCTCCGGTGACTGCGATCGGTTAACATAAACCGCAGATTCGGGGAGGAGGGGACCTGTTCCTGACCTTAGGAGGGGTGGTGCCTCCTCCCCGGACCTACGGAGGCTGTGATTGGCTGACGAACGCCGCTCAACCAATCACAGCCACTGTAATGTTCCAGCCATTTAAAATGACTGAAACATTGAATTCCAGCCCTGGCCAGTGCAGCTGTAGCACTGGCCATTGGCTGGAGCTGGGTGACCTCACTGGATCACCCTCCCCCAGCTCCACTGCTCTGATTGGAGAGATCGGTCTTGTGACCGATTTCTCCAATCACAGTGGACCTGTTGCTGGTGACCGCCCCCATCATCGTCCCTGCTGCACGCCAGCACACAGTGAGTGTACACAGTGCAATGGCAGGGCGACAAGCTCCGGTCCCATGCTCTTCTGAGACCGGAGCATGGGACCCGGAAGTTGCCGCGCTGCCATTGCACTGTATGAAAAGCGTCCCGATCCGCCGCCGCCCACCGCGATCTGTCACCTGTCTCCCCGATCTCCTGCCCGCACCCTCACCCCCACACCTCCCGATCCGCTGCCGCCCTCCATCTGCCACAGTGCCACCGCTCCCCCCAATCTGCTGCCCGGCCCCTCACCTCCGTGCAGCAGATCGGAGGGAGCGGTGGCACTGTGACAGATGGAGGAGGACTGGGATCGTGCACCCTGTCCTCCTCCATCTGTCATAGTGCCACCGCTCCCTCCGATCTGCTGCCCGGCCCCTCCCCCTCGTGATCGGTGCTCGCCCCCTCCCCTCCGTGATGTGCTGCTCGCCCCCTCCCCTCCCCTCCGTGATGTGCTGCTCGCCCCCTCCCCTTCCCTCCCCTCCGTGATGTGCTGCTCGCCCCCTCCCCTCCCCTCCGTGATGTGCTGCTCGCCCCCTCCCCTCCCCTCCGTGATGTGCTGCTCGCCCCCTCCCCTCCCCTCCGTGAGGTGCTGCTCGCCCCCTCCCCTCCCCTCCGTGATGTGCTGCTCGCTCCCTCCCCTCCGTTATGTGCTGCTCGCTCTCTCCCCTCCCCTCCGTGATGTGCTGCTCGCCCCCTCCCCTCCCCTCCGTGATGTGCTGCTCGCCCCCTCCCCTCCCCTCCGTTATGTGCTGCTCGCTCCCTCCCCTCCCCTCCCCTCCGTGATGTGCTGCTCGCCCCCTCCCCTCCCCTCCGTGATGTGCTGCTCGCTCCCTCCCCTCCCCTGCCCTCCGTGATGTGCTGCTCGCCCCCTCCCCTCCCCTCCGTGATGTGCTGCTCGCCCCCTCCC
The DNA here is from genome assembly GCF_048569485.1 of Anomaloglossus baeobatrachus. Lineage (NCBI taxonomy): Eukaryota > Metazoa > Chordata > Amphibia > Anura > Aromobatidae > Anomaloglossus > Anomaloglossus baeobatrachus. The sequence goes on from NC_134353.1 coordinate 741,865,871, forward strand.
CTCCCCTCCGTGATGTGCTGCTCGCTCCCTCCCCTCCCCTCCGTGATGTGCTGCTCGCTCCCTCCCCTCCCCTCCGTGATGTGCTGCTCGCCCCCTCCCCTCCCCTCCGTGATGTGCTGCTCGCCCCCTCCCCTCCCCTCCGTGATGTGCTGCTCGCTCCCTCCCCTCCCCTCCGTGATGTGCTGCTCGCTCCCTCCCCTCCCCTCCCCTCCCCTCCCCTCCCCTCCGTGATGTGCTGCTTTCTCCCTCCCCTCCCCTCCCCTCCGTGATGTGCTGCTCGCCCCCTCCCCTCCCCTCCGTGATGTGCTGCTCGCCCCCTCCCCTCCCCTCCGTGATGTGCTGCTCGCCCCCTCCCCTCCGTGATGTGCTGCTCGCCCCCTCCCCTCCATGATGTGCTGCACGCTCCCCCCACCTCTCACCCCCGTGGTCAGCTACCCGCCCCCTCCCCTGTCACCGCCGTGATCTGCGCTCCCTCCCCTGTCACCGCCGTGATGTGCGCTCCCTCCCCTCTCACCGCCGTGATGTGCGCTCCCTCCCCTGTCACCGCCGTGATGTGCGCTCCCTCCCCTGTCACCGCCGTGATGTGCGCTCCCTCCCCTGTCACCGCCGTGATGTGCGCTCCCTCCCCTGTCACCGCCGTGATGTGCGCTCCCTCCCCTGTCACCGCCGTGATGTGCGCTCCCTCCCCTGTCACCGCCGTGATGTGCGCTCCCTCCCCTGTCACCGCCGTGATGTGCGCTCCCTCCCCTGTCACCGCCGTGATGTGCGCTCCCTCCCCTGTCACCGCCGTGATGTGCGCTCCCTCCCCTGTCACCGCCGTGATGTGCGCTCCCTCCCCTGTCACCCCCGTGATGTGCGCTCCCTCCCCTGTCACCGCCGTGATCTGTGCTCCCTCCTCTGTCACCGCCGTGATGTGCGCTCCCTCCCCTGTCACCCCGTGATCTGTGCTCCCTCACCTGTCACCCCGTGATCTGTGCTCCCTCACCTGTCACCCCGTGATCTGTGCTCCCTCACCTGTCACCCCCGTGATCTGCTGTCCGCTCTCCCTCACCTCTCACCCCCGTGATCTGTGCTCTGCTCACCTGTCTCCTCCGTGATCTGCGCTGCGCTCCCTCCCCCACCTCTCACCCTCCCCGATCTGCTGCCTCTTTCATCTCCTGTGATCCAGCTGCCTAGATCCATCCTGTAGGGTAACTATCCCCAATCTCACCTTCCACTCCCCTTCCCACCCATCCCCCCACCCGCCCCCTCCCCCCATCCTCTGCCGCTCCTGCATCCACTGCGCCCTCTCCCATCCGCCCCCACCCTATCCCAGCCGCCGTCTCACAATCACAGATGCTCCCTTTATATGCCGCTGCCCCCCCATCTGCTGCCGCCCCATCTGCCGCCCCCCCCCATCTTCCGCTGTTTTTTTTTTTCTATGCCATGGGGGTCTAGTTTCCAAAATGGGGTCACATGTGAGGGAGCTCCACTGTTTCGGCACCTCAGGGGGTCTCCAAACAGCATGGAATACGCTAATTGTCCCAGACAATTTTGCGTTTGAAACGTCAAATGACGCTCCTTGCCTTCCGAGCCCTGCTGTGCGCCCAAACATTTGATTTCCACCACATATGAGGTATCTGCGTACTCAGGAGAAATTGCACAATACATTTTATGCTGCAATTTTTCCTGATACCCTTGTGAAAAAAAAAGCTACCTGGTTGAAGTAACAATTTTGTGGTAAAAAAGGTTTTTTTTATTTTCACGGCTCAACTCTATTAACTTTTGTGAAGCCCCCAGAGGCTCAAAGTGCTCAATAAACATCTAGATAAATTCCATGAGGGGTCTAGTTTCCAAAATGGGGTCACATGTGGGGGAGCTCCACTGTTTCGGCACCTCAGCGGGTCTCCAAACGCAACATGGAATACGCTAATTATCCCAGACAATTTTGCGTTTGAAACGTCAAATGACGCTCCTTGCCTTCCGAGCCCTGCTGTGCGCCCAAACATTTGAGTTCCCCCACATATGAGGTATCTGCGTACTCAGGAGAAATTGCACAATACATTTTATGGTGCAATTTTTCCTGATACCCTTGTGAAAAAAAAAGCTACCTGGTTGAAGTAACAATTTTGTGGTAAAAAATTTTTTTTTTATTTTCACAGCTCAACTCTATTAACTTTTGTGAAGCCACCAGAGGCTCAAAGTGCTCAATAAACATCTAGATAAATTCCATGAGGGGTCTAGTTTCCAAAATGGGGTCACATGTGGGGGAGCTCCACTGTTTCGGCACCTCAGGGGCTCTCCAAACGCAACATGGTGAGGATAAAGATTCCAGCTAATTTTCTGTTCAAAAAAGTCAAATGGCGCTCCTTCCCTTCCGAGTCCTGCCGTGCACCCAAACAGTGGTTTTTCGCCACATATGAGGTATCTGCGTGTTCAGTAGAAATTGCCCAACAAATTTTGGGGGTTCATTTAATCCTGCTACCCTTGTGAATATGCAATATTTGAGGCTAAATTAACATTTTTGTTGCAAAAAGTAAAATGTTCATTTTTTCCTTCCACATTGCTTTAGTTACTGTGAAGCACCTGAAGGGTTAATAACCTTCTTGAATGTGGTTTTGAGTAGCCTGAGGGGTGCCGTTTTTGGAATGGTGTCACTTTTGGGTGTTCTGTGTCATGTAGACCTTTCAAAATCGCTTCAAATGTGATGTGGTCCCTAAAAAAAGTGGCTTTGTAAATTTTGTTGTAAAAATGAGAAATTGCTCATAAACTTTGAACCCCTATAACTTCCTTAAATTTTTTTTTTTTTTCCCAAAATTGTTCTGATGTAAAGTAGACATGTGGGAAATGTTATTTATTAATTATTTTGTGTCATATGTCTCGTTGGTTTTAGAGCATAAAAATTCAAAGTTTGAAAATTACAAAATTTTCTAAATTTTCGCGAAATTTCCGTTTTTTTCACAAAGAAATGCAAAAAATATCGGCCTAAATTTACCACTAACATGAAGCCCAATATGTCACGAAAAAACAATCTCAGAATCACCGGGATCCGCTGAAGCGTTCCAGAGTTATAACCTCATAAAGTGACACTGGTCAGAATTGCAAAAAATGGCCTGGTCTTTAGGGTCAAAATAGGCTTGGGGCTGAAGGGGTTAATACACTGGATAAAGAGGGGCTTTTTGTCTTTTATTCAAAATAAAGGATTTTTCGGTGTGTTTCTTTACTTTCACTTTCAGATTAGTGACGGCGTGTTATAGACACTGCCATTACTAATCTTGGACTTAGCGGCAGCTGATATTCTCGGCTGCGGGAGGGGGATGGGGCATTAACCCTGTCCCTCGCTCTCCCCAGCCTGAGAATACCGGGCTACCGCTGTGTGTTTACCCAGCTGGAAGGTAAAAATACAGCGGAGCACACGCTTTTTTTGCTCTTCTTCTTCCTCTTCCTGTCCTAGTGACATCACTTCCCTGCAAAACGTAGGGCAGGGAAGTACACTATGTCCCGAAAACGTGAAATAACGCGGGAATAACGCAGGTATAACGCAGGAATAACACAGGAATAACGCATATCACTTGCTACCTGTGTTATTCCTGCGCTATTTCATGATTACATTACAGTCAATGGAGTGAAATAACACAGCTGCAGAAAAGAAGTGACATGCTCATTCTTTTTCTTAAGAAAATCTACTGAAAGAATTTTCTTAAGAAAAAAACGCAGTGTGCGCACAGCTAATTTTTTTCCCCATAGGTTTTGCTGGGGAATTTCTGCAGAAAGGTTACAAGAATTTCTCAAGAAATTTCTGCAGCAAAAACGGACCAAAAATGCAGGTAAAAAACGCAGTGTGTGAACATAGCCTTAACCTTTACAATCTGCTGAAAAACACCCTAACTTGGGTCCCCTGCTACCCTGGAAGATACCTGTAGGATTCAGCACCCCTAAGTAGCCAGCAAGGTGCAAGCCAGGATCCCCAGCTATCACCCCATGCTCTGGACACAGACCTGGGCTGGGAGCACAACTCCAGGAGGGCTACAAGCAGAACACTGAGATCGGAACTATACCCGTGGGACAGCTCCTAGCACGCACCGAGGCACAATGAAGGTAAGGCCTTCTCCCCAGAGAAGGAGACCCTTGGACCCCCCCTGAAATGCCATAGCACCTCCACATAGACAGAGTGCAGCCCTGAGTCTAACCTTCAGTGCTGTCCCAGTTCAAACACAGGAGAGACGGTGTCCGAGGAGAGGGAAACATTTCCAAATGAAAGAGTGGTTGTGGTCCAGCGATACAGCAGCTGTGATTGCACCCCCCTCGAGACGCCAGAGCTCCATGTGGGCGATGCCATTTTGCAGGCTCTGAGAGCTGAAGAAGAAGAGGGCGGGAAAATGGGCTGCAGTTGCCTTAAAGCAAGAAAGCCTTTACAGAGCTCTGCACTGCCACCTGCTGGATAAAGCTTTTCTTCTCTATGTGCTCGACTGAAAAAAAGGTCTGCACTGACACCTAGTGGACATTCTGCATTGTCTAGAAAGTCCGTAGAAGACCCCCTACCTCTATAGGTGACCTTACAAGTCCCACATAATAGGTTCATCTGCTGAGAGTGGAGCACAAAAGGAAGCCATGAAAATGGTTCACGTCCCTTCGTAATGTCTGGATAGGGGTGAAGCTCGCTTTACCGCCCATAAAGAGGAAACAAGTGGACAGCTACTAGTTTGATAGACTTGCACAAATAAGCTTTACTGGAAGAGGGCACAGTGCACTGCACTGCTCAGGAGACAACCTGGCTGGGCTGGGGAGGATTAGAGGACTGGGTAGTTCACACAGAATACGAAGGGTGCAGCTGTCTGTGACCTTCTTGGATAAGTTTCTTATTAAAGGAGCTCGTGCTGTGGGACTTACTATGCCACCCAAAGCCAAAAGGCAATCAACTTATAAAGTCAGTCAGGCGAAAAATAAAACCGCCTGGGCAGATCCATTGGATATGGACTTAGACTCTACGCCCTCGCTATCTTCTGCCCTGGTGACTCAACAGGAAGATATGGGAGGGTCGCGAGATTCCCCATCAGAGACTGAGTCAGGGGATATGGCATGCCTCTCAGAGCATAAGCGATCGATTGAAAATATATCTGGACCTCCTCCCCACCAAAGAGGACTTTAAATCCCTGGTCTCAGAAGTGAAAGACGCTTGCAAATCAGAAATTAATTCAATCCGCCAAGATGTCAAACTGCTGGCGGATAGAGTGGACTCTGTGGAAAGGGACCATGATGTCACCAGACAATATATCAGTAAAACTACAGAAAAATGTGACCTCATATGCTCAACCTTTAAGTGAAACTAATAAGCACCTGGAAGACCTGGACAACAGAGGTTGCCGTAATAATATCCGAGTGCGAGGTGTTCCGGAAACTTTAGGCAATGAAGATGTCCATGCCATACTTGAAACCATATTTAACTTGGTATTGGAGCACCCCACAACTCATAGAATAAAATTGGACAGAGCACATAGAGCACTTCGGCCCAAAGGGCTCCAGAATGAATCCCGCGATATGATATGTTGAGTCCACGACTTCCAGCTGAAAGAGTCCATAATGGCTAAAGCTTGTACAATGCGGAGAATCGACTATCAAGGGACTCGGATTCAATTGTTTCCTGACCTATCTTGGATTACCATACAGAAAAGAAAACACCTGCAACCAACCTTGCGACCCTAAAAGACAAGGGCATCAGATATCGCTGGGGGTTACCGTTTGCCCTCATAGCTGTGAAAGATGGTTGCAATGCTGTACTGCGCTCTGTCCGGGATCTCCCGGCCTTCTGCTCCGACATGAAAGTCTCGCTTCCTTCCCTAATGGATTGGGAGTTGGAGTTGCCATCCAACCCACCCCGTCCGATATGGCAACAGGTGGACTCCAGGGGGGGGGTCTTCCTCCTCTCGGTCTAAGGGACTATCGGATTTGACCTAAGACAAATATCTCCTAGGCACTGGAGCCCTTTATTTGCAATCCTGGTTTTGAGATGTTGCTTTCTCGGGGACAGTGGGGAATGTGATTCATGCTTCCCCCTGTTCACCGCAGAGACTCTAGATAGTCTTTTTTTTCTATATACAGTGCCTACAAGTAGTATTCAACCCCCTGCAGATTTAGCAGGTTTACACATTCGGAATTAATTTGGCATTGTGACATTTGGACAGTAGATCAGCCTGGAAGTGTGAAATGCACTGCAGCAAAAAAGAATGTTATTTCTTTTTTTCTTTTTTTTTTTTTAAATTGTGAAAAGTTTATTCAGAGGGTCATTTATTATTCAACCCCTCAAACCACAAGAATTCTGTTTGGTTCCCCTAAAGTATTAAGAAGTATTTCAGGTACAAAGAACAATAAGCTTCACATGTTTGGATTAATTATCTCTTTTTCCAGCCTTTTCTGACTAATTAAGACCCTCCCCAAACTTGTGAACAGCACTCATACTTGGTCAACATGGGAAAGACAAAGGTGCATTCCAAGACCATCAGAGACAAGATCGTGGAGGGTCACAAGGCTGGCAAGGGGTACAAAACCCTTTCCAAGGAGTTGGGGCCTACCTGTCTCCACTGTTGGGAGCATCATCCGGAAGTGGAAGGCTTATGGAACTACTGTTAGCCTTCCACGGCCTGGACAGCCTTTGAAAGTTTCCACCCGTGCCGAGGCCAGGCTTGTCCGAAGAGTCAAGGCTAACCCAAGGACAACAAGGAAGGAGCTCCGGGAAGATCTCATGGCAGTGGGGACATTGGTTTCAGTCAATACCATAAGTAACGTACTCCACCGCAATGGTCTCCGTTCCAGACGAGCCCGTAAGGTACCTTTACTTTCAAAGCGTCATGTCAAGGCTCGTCTACAGTTTGCTCATGATCACTTGGAGGACTCTGAGACAGACTGGTTCAAGGTTCTGTGGTCTGATGAGACCAAGATCGAGATCTTTGGTGCCAACCACACACGTGACGTTTGGAGACTGGATGGCACTGCATACGACCCCAAGAATACCATCCCTACAGTCAAGCATGGTGGTGGCAGCATCATGCTGTGGGGCTGTTTCTCAGTCAAGGGGCCTGGCCATCTGGTCCGCATCCATGGGAAGATGGCTAGCACGGCCTACCTGGAGATTTTGGCCAACAACCTCCGCTCCTCCATCAAGGATCTTAAGATGGGTCGTCATTTCATCTTCCAACAAGACAACGACCCAAAGCACACAGCCAAAAAAACCAAGGCCTGGTTCAAGAGGGAAAAAAATCAAGGTGTTGCAGTGGCCTAGTCAGTCTCCTGACCTTAACCCAATTGAAAACTTGTGGAAGGAGCTCAAGATTAAAGTCCACATGAGACACCCAAAGAACCTAGATAACTTGGAGAAGATCTGCATGGAGGAGTAGGCCAAGATAACTCCAGAGACCTGTGCCGGCCTGATCAGGTCTTATAAAAGACGATTATTAGCTGTAATTGCAAACAAGGGTTATTCCACAAAATATTAAACCTAGGGGTTGAATAATAATTGACCCACACTTTTATGTTGAAAATGTATTATAATTTAATATCGCCCGCTTTTTCGGGACCTCAGCCTCCCAGCCTGACACCTCTGCTCTCTCCAACATGGCGCTGGCAGACACTGAGGCAGGAGATAACGCTCAGCAAACATGCAAGGGAGCGACCTCACTGCCTCCTCACATAACAGCAGCCAGCTCAGCCATAAACATAGATAAGGCACAGCAGGACACTACAGAAGGGAGTGTTGAAAACCCCCTGTCCCAGCCACAAAATCGACTCCCAGATGAACTGCAGGCAGAGCAGGGCCCCAGCTCTGTGATACAGCAGACCCCAGCAGCCATGGGAAGCAGAACTGTGACACCCGGAGAGGAGCCTGTAATACCACAACAACAGCACACATCACCTGTAGAACAAAGACTCCCCACCTCCAACACCTCCACCCGCAGAAACAAGGGAGAGAAGAATAAATCAGACCAGACACAGGAACAAGAAGATTGGGATTGGAAAGCACATATCAGATCAATTCCAACCAGGCAGGAAATGGACTCTTTGCTGGGGAAACTGAGGGAATCCCATAAGCAAGACATGGCCTCTATACAATCAGAGATCAAACAAATTGGCCAGCGTGTAGCAGCTACAGAAGAGGTAAAGGAACGGATATTTTCCCATATAGAATCACATCAACAAGTCCTATCAGAGCACACAGCCCAGATACAGGACATTCTGACCCACTTAGACGATATTGAAAACCGACATCGCCGTAATAACTTAAGGATTAGAGGCCTCACAGAAGCAGTGGCACCACCACAGCTAGATGAATGGGCACAAAAACTCTTTACCAGTCTCCTTCAACGCGACCCAGAACAACGCATAGAAATGGACCGCATCCACAGATCCCTAGGCCCCAAATCTCCTGATCCGGCCAGACCAAGAGATGTGATATGTCGGGTCCACTTCTATAAAGAAAAGGAGGCCATACTACAAAGATGCAGAGAGAAAGCAGTGGGTACATATAAAGGGACACCTCTGATTGTCCTACCAGACCTAGCACGGAGGACACTGCAACTACGCAAGGCCTTAAGACCACTACTCCAATCCCTCAAAGATAAGGATGTTCCATATCGCTGGGGATATCCGTTCCAACTCACAGCAAAGAAAAATGGGAAGTCGGCGGTCTTCCGGTCCTTGGGAGACCTCCCCAACTTCCTAGGGACGTTTGAACTGCCTATGATCAGCCTGCCAGATTGGCCAACCCCGGGAGGCCCTGCACCCTTGCCACCAAGAGAGCACTGGCGACAAGTCCAGAACAGAAGGGGTGGAGGATCCCCCCGGGATATACACCGCTGAACATCGCTGACCATCCAAAGAAAAGGACAAAACTTCTTGGAAAACCAGGAGGCGAGATATAAATTGATTGTATTGGACTGCTTACCAGTTTATAGAGCGTCATGTATCAGTATCCTCTCTCCTCACGCTTACTTTCCTACTCCTCCCCCTTTTTTTTTTTTCTTTCTTTCTCTCTCTCTCTCTCCCTACTCCCCTCCACTCGACCCCTCTCCCCTCCCCTTATACCTCTTCCTTCGTATCATTCCCACCTTGCGTCTTCCTCTTCACACACCTTCTATGAGCGCACTACTTCCTACAAACTAACTCTACTCAACCCATCTTCCCCTCCCCTGCACACATACTGACGAAGGACACATGCCCTACACTAATTTCTACCCCCTTCCTCTCCCCCCCTCTTAGACATGCTCTCTACATACACCCCTCCATACGCCTCCTACACTCCGTCCTCCCACTTCACCCCACGTCCTCCCCCCTGGTCCTTTGCCCTACACCACTTCATATTTTATTTTATTTTTTTTTTTATTGTCTCACTCAATCTGTTGCTCCCCCCCCCTCTCCTTTCCTCATTCCTCCCCCTTTCATTCTTTACATCTGGATCTGATACTGAGCTCTGGTTTAATGGCATTTTATATTGAGTTGATAGCCTCGTGTTCTCCTCCCGATGTGCGATCCATACCCAAAACACACCAAGTAATTGGGGGTGTGGGGGAGGGGAATGGAAAAGTGATTAATCACTACTAGACTGTATACGTTGATTGTTATTCATATTACTTGTGGGCGTTCGCCACGGAGGGGAGTTCCTGAAAGACCGTAGGCTTTCCCGCACCTCTATTAGGGACGTGGCAGAGTGCCACATTAGACAATAGTCTACCAGTAGATACCTAAGATCAGTAGGCACCCTAGTCCTACTTAGCTTATCTAATTTTACCTTTCACCACTATCTTATCTCTGCTCTCTCTCTTCTCTCCTTGGTTTTCCCTATACCCTGCCTACCCTTTTCTGTGATGTCGCACCTCACCTTTTGCACTTACAATACTAAAGGCTTAAATAAACCCGAAAAGAGAAGTCAGATCCTATATCGCCTGCACAGGAAGGGAGTTAAGATAGCCCTATTTCAAGAGACACACTTCATAGCCTCCAACACTCCCAACTGTAAAACCAAGAATTACCCGACATGGTTCCATGGCCCACACCCCAACAAGAAGGCATGTGGGATTTCCATTGCTTTTCACAAGACATTCCAGCCAACAGTTCTCGACACGCTCACTAACCCGGAGGGACACTGGCTATTTCTTAAAATATCTTTCCTGAATAATACTTATACAATCGCTAACATCTATTTCCCAAATCAGGACCAGGTATCCTTTGGAGTGGAGACTCTGGAGAAACTGGCAGAGTTTGCAGGTGGCACCTGTATCATCTTGGGAGGAGACTTCAACCTTGTGCTGGATCCAGCCATGGATTCGTCCTCTGGTAGGTCTGCAATCCCCTCCTCGGCACTACGCAGATTAAAACGAGAACTAACATCCCTTAAACTAGTCGATCTTTGGAGGGTCTTACATCCCGGAGTCAGAGACTACAGTTTTCATTCCACAGTTCATAATAGCTACACCAGACTAGACCACATTTTCATATCCCACGACCTGCTAGACAAATCCCCAGGTTGTTCAATGGATGTTTTTCTCTGGTGGGACCACGCACCAGTATATGGGGAAATTGGGGTGAGAGATATGGGGGGGGTGGGACACACATGGAGACTGAACGACAACCTGCTCAAGAATGAGCAATGCCTGGAGGATATTCATAAAACCATTGCAAACTTCAAAATAGATCATATGGCAGATCCCACACCTGCCCCGGTCAAATGGGAAGCGTTGAAATGTATGATCAGGGGGGTCTGCATATCCCATGGATCCAGAATTAAAAAAGAAAGTGCAAGGGAACTAAAAGAACTGTTAGCACAACTAGGCCATAAAGAAACGATAAACAAAACCAAATCCAGTGACACCATTAAAACGGAAATTTCTACTATCCGCCACCAAATATTATCTATCCTTGACCGAAAATCACTGTGTATCAGAGATAAATTTCGTAGGAATATCTTTGAGTTTGGAGATAAAAGTGGATGATTGTTAGCCAGGACCCTTCACCCCAGACAGGCACAAACCCCAATACTCGCGTTAAACTCACAGACAGGAACCCAGATACGTTCCACCCCTGACATATTAGAAGAATTCAGAAACTACTATACAAAACTTTATAACATCCCATCCCCACATGCCAGATCACCTGATGCGAGACAACGCGACATTTGGGAATACTTAAACAAATATGCCCCAGACCCCCTTGAAGATGCGGTAGCTGAAGACATAGACGAGGATTTCTCAGACACAGAGCTAAGCGATGCCATTAAAACCCTTAAAGTGGGTAAAAGCCCTGGTCCTGATGGGTTCACCCCCCGGTTTTACAAAATATGTGGAGGGGCCTGCAGCCCTATAATGCTGAAAGCCTTCAATTCCATAACCAACACATGCCAGTTCCCTAAACAGACACTCCAAGCCCGAATAACTGTAATCCCCAAGCCTGGCAGGGACCCACTGACCTGCTCTAATTACAGACCTATCTCACTAATAAATGTGGATATTAAATTGTACTCTAAAATGATAGCCCTGAGACTAGGCCCCCTCATACCCAAACTAATCCACAAAGACCAGGTGGGATTTGTCCCAGGGAGGGAGGCACGGGACAACACTATTAGAACCCTGTCCCTAGTGGCCCAGGCACGTCAGCGTCAAATCCCAATGTGCCTCTTGACAGTAGATGCCGAAAAGGCATTTGACAGAGTCCATTGGTTTTTTTTAGAAGCCACGATGCAGGCAATCGGCGTCCGTTCGCGCTTACTACAATGGATAAAAGCATTATATCACGAACCAACGGCACAAGTGGGCGTGAACGGACGCCTGTCAGCTCCATTTAATATTAGAAACGGTACCAGACAGGGATGCCCCCTATCGCCATACCTATACATTCTGGTAATGGAATCCCTAGCAAATGCACTCAGGAAAAACCCTTCGATAAAAGGGATACAGATAGGACAAACATCTCATAAATTAGCACTATTTGCGGACGATCTCTTCATATATGTGACACAGCCGAAGACTAGTTTGCCCAACATACTGCAGGAGTTTGAGATCTTTGGCAGACTCTCCAATTTTAAACACAAAGAAAATGTGGTATGAATCCTTTTAAATAAAAATAATCTTTATTATAATTGGATTAAAATTAATACAGCAAGTGAGTCCTCAAGGGTTAACTGAACTGCTGGAATAGGTCAATAACAGTAATTGTGGACAGTTTACAACATGAATTACATACAAGAGGATCACAGTATTTTGATCATAACAAACAAGGATGTAATACAGTGGATTATACATAAACACACACTGAAATTTCCTATTAATACTGTTTGATGGTAATGTACCCAACTTCAAACATTGCCAATTGCGATCACTTATCTATATGTCATATCCATATAGTCGTTGTGGTATAACCAAAGCCTTGCTCACATAGCTAAGGGCAATAATATAGTTATAACCGGCATAACCACAGCCTACAATTTATCCACAGTTATAGTAATGAACACTACTGACCACTTCACAGCAAGTCCAGGCAACCGCCAGTCCCTACGCGCGTTTCACCTCTTCTTCAGGGGTCGTATACGTATACGTCCCCTGAAGAAGAGGTGAAACGTGCGTAGGGACTGGCGGTTGCCTGGACTTGCTGTGAAGTGGTCAGTAGTGTTCATTACTATAACTGTGGATAAATTGTAGGCTGTGGGTATGCCGGTTATAACTATATTATTGCCCTTAGCTATGTGAGCAAGGCTTTGGTTATGCCACAACGACTATATGGATATGACATATAGATAAGTGATCGCAATTGGCAATGTTTGAAGTTGGGTACATTACCATCAAACAGTATTAATAGGAAATTTCAGTGTGTGTTTACGTATAATCCACTGTATTACATCCTTGTTTGTTATGATCAAAATACTGTGATCCTCTTGTATGTAATTCATGTTGTAAACTGTCCACAATTACTGTTATTGACCTATTCCAGCAGTTCAGTTAACCCTTGAGGACTCACTTGCTGTATTAATTTTAATGCAATTATAATAAAGATTATTTTTATTTAAAAGGATTCATACCACATTTTCTTTGTGTATAAAATTGTACAGTGGTGTTCTGGCACTTTCAATGAGGTTGAGGAGTGACCTAAATTAAATGATCTCCAATTTTAAAGTAAACCTACAAAAAACAGAGATCTTAAATGTATCGCTACCATCCGTAGAAGAGAATACTCTCAAACCCGCCTTCCCCTTTAAGTGGGCCAGCAATTACATTAAATATCTGGGGATTAGGGTTTCTCCCAACCACCAAGATCTATATAATTACAATTTCCCAGACCTTTTAAAAAATATCCACAAAGACCTCATAGCATGGCATAACCTCCCCATTTCCTGGTTCGGCAGGGTCAATACAATTAAAATGGATGTCCTACCTAAAATACTATACCTGTTTCAAACTATCCCACTGAACCTAGGAGAAAATGTCTTCCTCAAGTTAAAGAAGATGATCAGCAATTTTATATGGCGTGGCACCAAACCCCGACTGAAATACTCAATGCTGACTAAATCTCGCTGGGACGGAGGGACGGGGCTCCCGGATCTTAAAGCTTATCACGCAGCAGCGGTGGGCGGTTGCATATTGGATCTCCTGCACAGTAAAGACAGAAAATTGTGGGTGGAGATTGAATGTGACTTATGCCCGAATATGGCACACGGAATCTTCTGGTTGTCATCTAGAACTAACCTTGGGACCCTGGGAGTTTCCCCGATCCTCTTGTCCCTGGCTACAGCGTGGAGGACAGCCAATAGACGATATAGATTGACAGGAGAACCGGGTCCTATGACGCCTCTGGTGGGCAACCCCGCGTTTCAATGCTGGTTTCACGAACCTCATCCCAGACTGATTTCAACGCCAATGGGATGGATTCCACGAGTTAAAGACGTAATTACCCAACAGGGATGCAAACCACTGATATCCCTGCTTGGAGACCGGCCACGGGAACCAGGCTACTGGTTCCAATATCTACAACTACGTAGTTTCATAGATTCTCTGGCTCCGGGATATGAGATACATAAGGATCTGACTCCATTTGAAAAATTATGCTTCCTTAGAGAAACACCCCCTCACATAGTCTCAATAATTTACAACATAGCAGTGCCCGAGGGGGGTGGAGGAGACGACTTGCCTGACTACGTTAGACATTGGCAAACAGAATTGTGCCAGACTTTTCCCAAGGCACAATGGTGGAAGTCATTTAACCTAACACATAAATCCACCATTTCTTGTAGAATGCAGGAACTCAATTATAAAATCCTTTCATGGTGGTATAGGACACCCGCCAGACTACATAAAATGTTCCCAGAGGTATCGGACGCCTGTTGGAGGTGCCAGACCTCAGTGGGCACAATGCTACATATCTGGTGGACCTGCCCAGGGATACAGGGTCTTTGGAAAGATGTCTTTGCTCTCTATAACCATTTACATCACACGGAAGAGACACCCTCACCGGAAGTGGCCCTCTTATCAATGTATACAGGGGCAGTCTCCAAGGCGAAGAAAGGCTTGCTCTCGTACGTTATGATTTCAATGAGGCAAATCATACCGAGGCATTGGAGATCCCCCTGTATATTGAGGAAAGCAGACTGGGTAGAGGCTATGGATGGCCTGCGGCGTCTGGAGGAGTTGAGAGCGTTTGACGAAGGGAAAGACTCCTTTTGTTTCTCGGTTTGGTATCCGTGGCTTCAGTATAGAGAAACACAGCAATTCCAAATCTGGTTACTCACAGGCGCTCTATCACAATAAATATTCAAGAAGCTGGGATGGGCTACCGGACACAGGAGTGGCGCGGCATCACAGTACAGACCTTCTCCCCCCCCCCCCCATTTCACCATGTCTTCCCCTCCTTCCCTTTTTCTCTACCTATCTTTCTCTCCCTCTCTCTATATCTCTTTCTCACCTAATTGATATACATAGGGTCATGTTTTCATACCTATTGAACCAGACTATACAGAAGGAAGTTGCCTTTAACACTTTACACGGAGTAAATATAAAGATAGACGATTATTACATGTTAAAATTAAGATGTTCTATAGGATGTTTTACAGATTTTACCTTCCACATGATTTGCGATATATTTCATAGTACCATATGTTTTACGAGACTTAAAGACATAGGTTATTTTATAATCTTCATATACTGTAACATTGGGTAAAATGAAAGACCCTTATACATTTTTTTATCTTCTGTTATATTAAAACTTTTGAAATAATAAAGAAATATTAAACGAAAATGTATTAAAATTTAACTGAGCAACATAACTTGTTGGTTTGTAAGATTTATGCATCTGTTAATAAATCCTGCTTTTGTTTGAAGTTTGCAGGCTCTAACTTATTTGCATCTTATCAAACCTGCTAAATCTGCAGGGGGTTGAATACTACTTGTAGGCACTGTAGTAGCTGTTCATATTTTTGCTATTAGTATAACTTGTTTATTATTCCTCATAATATTTACATTTGTTTGCTACTAGGGTGGTGGGAACTGACTATTCCCCCTTGTCTTTGTTATTTTGAATTTGGTCCGTGGCATTGGCGGTAGATGTGAAGTGCCCAGTGCTGCCAACCCCCTCCTAGGGTTAGAGAAACCCTGGTTCCTCCTACAGAAGAGTTAGCTGAGAAGGTCGGGGTAAAGATATTAACCCCTTCACCCCCGGCCACTAAAACACCCTAATCACCGGGCCATTATTTGCAATTCTGACCAGTGTCACTTTGACAGGTTATAACTATGGAACGTTTCAACAAATCCTGGCGATTCTGAGATTGTTTTTTCGTGACATATTGTACTTCATGTCAGTGGTAAATTTAGGCCGATATTTTTTGCGTTTATTTGTGAAAATTTCGGAAATTGTGCAAACATTTTGAAAATTTTGCAATTTTCAAACTTTGAAAATTTATGCCTATAAATCTGAGAGATATGTCACACAAAACAGTTACTAAATAAAATTTCCCATTTCTCTACTTTACATCAGCGCAATTTTCGAAACAAATTTTTTTTTCCGTTAGGAAATTAGAATGGGTCAAAGTTCATAAGCAATTTCTCATTTTTCCAACAAAAATTACAAAACCATTATTTTTAGGGACCACATCACATTTGAGGTGACTTTGAGAGGCCTCACACTGCTCAAAATCACATCTAAGAAGTTTATTAACCCTTCAGGTGTTTCACAGGAACCAAAGCAATGTGGAATGAAAAAATGAAAATTTTACTTTTTAACACAAAAATGTTACTTTAGCCATAAAATTTTCATTTTCACAAGGGAGAAAAGAGAAAATGCACCATACAATTTATTGTGCAATTTCTCCTGAGTACACTGATACCTCATATGTGGTAAAAATCAATTGTTTGGGCGCACGACAGAGCTCAGAAGGGAAGCAGCGCCATTTGAATTTTTGAACGCAAAATTAGCTGCACTCATTAGCGGACGCCATGTCGGGTTTGAAGACCCCCTGAGGTGCCTAAACAATGGAGCTCCCCCACAAGTGACCCCGTTTTGGAAACTAGAGCCCTCAAATAATTTTTCTAGATGTTTGGTGAGCACTTTGAACGCCTGGGGGCTTCACAGAAGTTTATAACATTGAGCCGTGAAAAGAAAAAAAAATTTTTTACCACCAAACTGTTGCTTCAACTAGGTAGCTTTTTTTTCACAAGGATATAAGAGAAAAATGAACCATAAAATGTATTGTGCATTTTCTCCTGAGTACGCAGATACCTCATATGTGGTGGAAATGAAGTGTTTGGGCACACGACAGGGCTCGGAAGGCAAGGAGCGCCATTTGAATTTTTGAGTGCAAAATTAGCTGCACTCATTAGCTGATGCAATGTTGGGTTTGAAGACCCCCTGGGGTGCCTAAACAATGGAGCTCCCCCACAAGTGACCCCATTTTGGAAACTAGAGCCCTCAAATAATTTTTCTAGATGTCTGGTGAGCACTTTGAACGCCTGGGGGCTTCACAGACGTTTGTAACATTGAGCCGTGAAAAGAAAAAAAAAAATGTTACCACAAAACTGTTGCTTCAACTAGGTAGCTTTTTATTTCACAAGGGTATCAGAAAAAAATGCACCATGAAATTTACAGTGCCTACAAGTAGTATTCAACCCCCTGCAGATTTAGCAGGTTTGATAAGATGCAAAAGAGTTAGAGCCTGCAAACTTCAAACAAGAGCAGGATTTATTAACAGATGCATAACTCTTACAAACCAACAAGTTATGTTGCTCAGTTAAATTTTAATAAATTTTCAACATAAAAGTGTGGGTCAATTATTATTCAACCCCTAGGTTTAATATTTTGTGGAATAACCCTTGTTTGCAATTACAGCTAATAATCGTCTTTTATAAGATCTGATCAGGCCGGCACAGGTCTCTGGAGTTATCTTGGCCCACTTCTCCATGCAGATCTTCTCCAAGTTATCTAGGTTCTTTGGGTGTCTCATGTGGACTTTAATCTTGAGCTCCTTCCACAAGTTTTCAATTGGGTTAAGGTCAGGAGACTGACTAGGCCACTGCAACACCTTGATTTTTTTCCCTCTTGAACCAGGCCTTGGTTTTCTTGGCTGTGTGCTTTGGGTCGTTGTCTTGTTGGAAGATGAAATGACGACCCATCTTAAGATCCTTGATGGAGGAGCGGAGGTTCTTGGCCAAAATCTCCAGGTAGGCCGTGCTATCCATCTTCCCATGGATGCGGACCAGATGGCCAGGCCCCTTGGCTGAGAAACAGCCCCACAGCATGATGCTGCCACCACCATGCTTGAATGTAGGGATGGGATTCTTGGGGTCGTATGCAGTGCCATCCAGTCTCCAAACGTCACGTGTGTGGTTGGCACCAAAGATCTCGATCTTGGTCTCATCAGACCAGAGAACCTTGAACCAGTCTGTCTCAGAGTCCTCCAAGTGATCATGAGCAACCTGTAGGCGAGCCTTGACATGACGCTTTGAAAGTAAAGGTACCTTACGGGCTCGTCTGGAACGGAGACCATTGCGGTGGAGTACATTACTTATGGTATCGACTGAAACCAATGTCCCCACTGCCATGAGATCTTCCCGGAGCTCCTTCCTTGTTGTCCTTGGGTTAGCCTTGACTCTTCGGACAAGCCTGGCCTCGGCACGGGTGGAAACTTTCAAAGGCTGTCCAGGCCGTGGAAGGCTAACAGTAGTTCCATAAGCCTTCCACTTCCGGATGATGCTCCCAACAGTGGAGACAGGTAGGCCCAACTCCTTGGAAAGGGTTTTGTACCCCTTGCCAGCCTTGTGACCCTCCGCGATCTTGTCTCTGATGGCCTTGGAATGCTCCTTTGTCTTTCCAATGTTGACCAAGTATGAGTGCTGTTCACAAGTTTGGGGAGGGTCTTAATTAGCCAGAAAAGGCTGGAAAAAGAGATAATTAATCCAAACATGTGAAGCTCATTGTTCTTTGTGCCTGAAATACTTCTTAATACTTTAGGGGAACCAAACAGAATTCTTGTGGTTTGAGGGGTTGAATAATAAATGACCCTCTGAATAAACTTTTCATAATTTAACAAAAAGAAGGGAATTTTGTTTACTTACCGTAAATTCCTTTTCTTCTAGCTCCTATTGGGAGACCCAGACAATTGGGTGTATAGCTTCTGCCTCCGGAGGCCACACAAAGTATTACACTTTAAAAAGTGTAACCCCTCCCCTCTGCCTATACACCCTCCCGTGCATCACGGGCTCCTCAGTTTTGGTGCAAAAGCAGGAAGGAGGAAACTTATAAATTGGTCTAAGGTAAATTCAATCCGAAGGATGTTCGGAGAACTGAACCCATGAACCAAAAGAACAATTCAACATGAACAACATGTGTACACAAAAGAACAACAGCCCGAAGGGAACAGGGGCGGGTGCTGGGTCTCCCAATAGGAGCTAGAAGAAAAGGAATTTACGGTAAGTAAACAAAATTCCCTTCTTCTTTGTCGCTCCATTGGGAGACCCAGACAATTGGGACGTCCAAAAGCAGTCCCTGGGTGGGTAAAAGAATACCTCGATAAAAAGAGCCGAAAAACGGCCCCCTCTTACAGGTGGGCGACCGCCGCCTGAAGGACTCGCCTACCTAGGCTGGCATCTGCCGAAGCATAGGCATGCACCTGATAATGTTTCGTGAAAGTGTGCAGACTCGACCAGGTAGCCGCCTGACACACCTGCTGAGCCGTAGCCTGGTGCCGCAATGCCCAGGATGCACCCACGGCTCTGGTAGAATGGGCCTTCAGCCCTGAAGGAATCGGAAGCCCAGAAGAACGGTAGGCTTCAAGAATCGGTTCCTTGATCCACCGAGCCAAGGTTGACTTGGAAGCCTGCGACCCCTTACGCTGGCCAGCGACAAGGACAAAGAGCGCATCCGAACGGCGCAGGGGCGCCGTGTGAGAAATGTAGAGCCGGAGTGCTCTCACGAGATCTAACAAGTACAAATCCTTTTCACATTGGTGAACTGGATGAGGGCAAAATGAAGGTAAGGAGATATCCTGATTGAGATGAAAAGGGGATACCACCTTAGGGAGAAATTCCGGGACCGGACGCAGAACCACCTTATCCTGGTGAAACACCAGGAAGGGGGCTTTGCATGACAGCGCTGCTAGCTCAGACACTCTCCAAAGTGATGTGACTGCCACTAGGAAGGCCACCTTCTGCGAAAGGCGTGATAGAGAGACATCCCGCATCGGCTCGAAAGGTGGTTTCTGAAGAGCCGTTAGCACCCTGTTAAGATCCCAGGGTTCCAGCGGACGCTTGTAAGGTGGGACTATGTGGCAAACTCCCTGCAGGAACGTGCGGACCTGCGGAAGCCTGGCTAGACGCTTTTGAAAAAACACGGAAAGCGCCGATACTTGTCCCTTGAGAGAGCCGAGAGACAAACCCTTATCCATTCCGGATTGAAGGAAAGAAAGAAAAGTGGGTAAGGAAAACGGCCAGGGGGTAAAACCCCGATCAGAGCACCAGGATAAGAAGATCCTCCAAGCCCTGTGATAGATCTTGGCGGACGTTGGTTTCCTGGCTTGTCTCATAGTGGCAATGACATCTTGAGATAACCCTGAGGACGCTAGGAGCCAGGACTCAATGGCCACACAGTCAGGTTGAGGGCCGCAGAATTCAGATGGAAAAATGGCCCTTGAGACAGCAAGTCTGGTCGGTCTGGGAGTGCCCACGGTTGACCCACCGTGAGGTGCCACAAATCCGGGTACCACGACCTCCTCGGCCAGTCTGGAGCGACGAGGATGGCGTAGCGGCAGTCGGACCTGATCTTGCGCAACACTCTGGGCAGCAGTGCCAGAGGAGGAAATACATAAGGCAGTCGAAACTGCGACCAATCCTGAACTAATGCGTCTGCCGCCAGAGCTCTGTGATCTTGAGACCGTGCCATGAATGCCGGGACTTTGTTGTTGTGCCGAGACGCCATGAGGTCGACGTCCGGCGTTCCCCAGCGGCAACAGATCTCTTGAAACACGTCCGGGTGAAGAGACCATTCCCCTGCGTCCATGCCCTGGCGACTGAGAAAGTCTGCTTCCCAGTTTTCTACGCCCGGGATGTGAACTGCGGAGATGGTGGAGGCTGTGGCTTCCGCCCACAGCAGAATCCGCCGAACTTCTTGGAAGGCCTGACGACTGCGTGTGCCGCCCTGGTGGTTGATGTACGCGACCGCCGTGGCGTTGTCCGACTGTATGCGGATCTGTCTGCCCTCCAGCCACCGATGGAACGCCTTTAGGGCTAGATACACTGCCCTTATCTCCAGAACATTGATCTGAAGGGAGGACTCTGTCGGAGTCCAGGTTCCCTGAGCCCTGTGGTGGAGGAAGACCGCTCCCCACCCTGACAGACTCGCGTCCGTCGTGACCACAGCCCAGGATGGGGGCAGGAATGATTTTCCCTTCGACAAGGAAGTGGGAAGAAGCCACCACTGAAGAGAGGTTTTGGCTCCCAGTGAAAGAGAGACGTTCCTGTCTAGGGACGTCGACCTCCTGTCCCATTTGCGGAGAATGTCCCATTGAAGTGGACGCAGATGAAACTGCGCAAAGGGAACTGCCTCCATTGCTGCCACCATCTTCCCTAGGAAGTGCATGAGGCGCCTCAAGGGGTGTGACTGGGTCCGAAGGAGAGAGTGCACCCCTGTCTGCAGCGAACGCTGTTTGTCCAGCGGAAGCTTCACTATCGCCGAGAGAGTATGAAACTCCATCTCGAGGTAAGTCAGTGATTGGGTCGGTGTCAATTTTGACTTTGGGAAATTGATGATCCACCCGAACCTCTGGAGAGTCTCCAGAGCAATGGTCAGGCTGTGTTGACATGCCACCCGGGAGGGTGCCTTGACTAGGAGATCGTCTAAGTAAGGGATCACCGAGTGGCCCTGAGAGTGTAGGACCGCCACCATGGATGCCATGATCTTGGTGAAGACCCGTGGGGCTGTCGCCAGGCCGAAAGGCAGTGCCACAAACTGAAGGTGTTCGTCCTCGATGGCGAAACGCAGGAAGCGTTGATGCTCTGGTGCAATCGGCACATGGAGATAAGCATCCCTGATGTCGATTGAGGCTAGGAAGTCTCCTTGGGACATCGAAGCGATGACAGAACGGAGAGATTCCATCCGGAACCGTCTGGTTCTCACGTGTCTGTTGAGCAGTTTGAGGTCCGGAACGGGGCGGAATGATCCGTCCTTTTTTGGCACCACGAACAAGTTGGAGTAAAAACCGCAACCACGTTCTTGAATGGGAACGGGAATCACAACTCCTTCTGCCTTCAGAGTGTTCACCGCCTGAAAAAGTGCATCGGCTCGCTCGGGGGGCGGAGATGTTCTGAAGAAACGAGTCGGAGGACGAGAGCTGAGCTCTATTCTGTAACCGTGCGACAGAATGTCTCTCACCCATCGGTCTTGGACATGTGGCCACCAGGCGTCGCAAAAGCGGGAGAGCCTGCCACCGACCGAGGATGCGGTTTGGGGAGGCCGAAAGTCATGAGGAGGCCGCCTTGGAGGCGGTTCCTCCGGCGGTCTTTGGAGGACGTGACTTAGACCGCCATGCAGAAGAGTTCCTCTGGCCCTTCTCTGACCTGTTGCACGTGGAGGATTGGGACCTGGCTGAGGGCCGAAAGGACCGAAACCTCGATTGAATTTTTCGTTGCTGAGGTTTGTTTGGTTTGGACTGGGGTAAGGACGAGTCCTTACCCTTGGATTGTTTAATAATTTCATCCAATTGCTCGCCAAACAAACGGTCGCCAGAAAATGGCAAACCGGTTAAGAACTTCTTGGAAGCAGAGTCTGCCTTCCATTCGCGTAGCCACATGGCCCTGCGGACTGCCACCGAATTGGCGGACGCTACCGCTGTACGGCTCGCTGAGTCCAGGACGGCGTTCATGGCGTAGGACGAAAAGGCCGAAGCCTGAGAAGTCAAAGACACAACTTGCGGAGCAGAGGTACGTGTGACTGCATTAATCTCAGACAGACAAGCTGAGATAGCTTGGAGTGCCCACACGGCTGCAAAGGCCGGAGCAAAAGACGCGCCTATGGCTTCATAGATGGATTTCATCAGGAGCTCTATTTGCCTGTCAGTGGCATCCTTGAGCGATGAACCATCTGCCACTGATACTACGGATCTAGCCGCCAGTCTAGAGACTGGAGGATCCACCTTGGGACACTGAGCCCAACCCTTAACTACGTCAGGGGGGAAGGGGTAACGTGTGTCATTAAGGCGCTTATGTCACCCCAGGAGCACTCTGCTGCACCGACCGAGAGGGGCCTGGGGGCGATGAACTCACAGTGCCCGGGGCCTGTGTGACCGATCTGGACTGCAAGGCTTCGAGTATCTTAGCAGACCATCTGTCCATAGACTGAGCCATGGATTGTGAAAGCGACTCAGAGAGTTTCTCAGCCAAAACTGCAAACTCTGTCCCTGCCACCTGGACAGTGGAAGCCGGCGGTTCTACCTGAGCCGAGGGTCCCACCAGTGCCCGAGGCTCCGGCTGAGGGTAGGTGGAACCTGCAGGTAACATAGCCGCACAAGAGGTACAGGTTGCAAAATAAGCCTGTGCCTTGGCACCCTTGCTCTTTGCGGACGACATGCTGTAGTCTCCTCTGAGAGTGATCACTGAGGGTATATAGCCAAAAGCAAAACAATGCGGCCGAACAGAGAAAATGTATACAAATATATATATATATATATATATATATACACTTCGGCACC
Source organism: Anomaloglossus baeobatrachus (assembly GCF_048569485.1). NCBI lineage: Eukaryota > Metazoa > Chordata > Amphibia > Anura > Aromobatidae > Anomaloglossus > Anomaloglossus baeobatrachus. The sequence continues at coordinate 741,889,050 of NC_134353.1, forward strand.
CAAGGGGGGCCAGCACCGGGTAACCGGTGTGGCTTACCGACCGCCCAAAGCGGTTGTGTGTCCACCAGATTCCCTGCCTGGGCCTCCCAGAGCTGTAGAGCTCGTTCTGAAATCCTCCACCGGCAGAAGTGATTGTAAATATGGCTGACAGAGTTCTCAGGGGAGGAGGGAGCCGTGGGCGTGACTAATAAAGTGCGGGAATCTGGTGCCCCACAGTGCTCAGTGAGGAGGGAGGAGAACACCTAAGTATGCGCCAGCCCTCACTGCCGACGTCCAGTCGACCGTCCCGCCCTTACCCCTGACTGGCAGGCCCGGGGGCGGGAGTTATGGTACTAGGCCGCAGAAGCCGGGGACTAAATTTAATAACGCGGCCGGCAAACAGGCGCGGTCGGCGCGGTAGTCCCGGTCGTCACAAAAAAACAGCAGCCGCTGCAGCGTCTGTAACACAGGCGCTCCATGCACCGTCCCCAAGGGGACACAGAGTACCTTATAGATGCAGGGCCTGTCCCTGATGATACTCAGTCTCCTGTCCGTCAGATTCCCCCAGGGGCTGCGGAGGGAGCCCGGTCCCAGTGAATGGTGACCGGTTAGGATCCCACTTCTTCCAGAGCCTCTAAGGGATGGGGAAGGAAAAACGGCATGTGGCTCCAGCCTTTGTACCCGCAATGGGTACCTCAACCTTAACAGCACCGCCGACTTAGTGGGGTGAGAAGGGAGCATGCCGGGGGCCCTGTTAGGGCCCTCTTTTCTTCCATCCGATACAATCAGCAGCTGCTGCTGACTAAAATGGGAGCTTGAGTGAATGTGTGCCTCCTTCAACACAAAGCATAAAACTGAGGAGCCCGTGATGCACGGGAGGGTGTATAGGCAGAGGGGAGGGGTTACACTTTTTAAAGTGTAATACTTTGTGTGGCCTCCGGAGGCAGAAGCTATACACCCAATTGTCTGGGTCTCCCAATGGAGCGACAAAGAAAATAAAAAAAGAAATAACATTCTTTTTTGCTGCAGTGCATTTCACACTTCCAGGCTGATCTACAGTCCAAATGTCACAATGCCAAGTTAATTCCGAATGTGTAAACCTGCTAAATCTGCAGGGGGTTGAATACTACTTGTAGGCACTGTATAGCGCGTTTTTTCCCTGAGTACGACGATTCCTCATATGTGGTGGAAAGTAATTGTTTGGGCGCATGGCGGGGCTCAGAAGAGAAGAAGTGCCATTTGACAGCAAAATTAATTGGAATCATTAGCTGACGTAATGTTGCATTTGGAGACCCCCTGAGGTGCCTAAACAATGGAGCTCCCCCACAAGTGACCCCATTTTGGAAACTAAACCCCTCAAGGAATTTATCTAGATGTTTGGTGAGCCCCTTATACCCCCAGGAGCTCTACAGAAGTTGATAACGTTGAACCGTGAAAATTATTTATTTTTTTTTACCACAAAATTTTTGCTTGAATCAGGTAGCTTTTTTTTTTTACAACGGTATCAGGAAAAACTGCACCATAAAATGTATTGTGCAATTTCTCCTGAGTACGCAGATACCTCATATGTGGTGGAAATCAATTGTTTGGGCGCACGGCGGGGCTCAGAAGAAAAGGATCGCCATTTGACTTTTCAAACGCCGACGCCGTGCAGTGATGTGCACTGAGCGGCCGCTGCAGGACGCACGGACTGATGAGATACAAAAAGCGACTGGGGATACGGAAAAAAAAAAAAAAAGTCACGCCAAAAATTAGCCGATCCATTATGTGAATCCCTGATCAGCGCTCGGCCGCTGTAGGACGCACACACGGATGAGCTGCAAAAAAACGACACAAGATACAGACAAAAAAAAAAAATCCTGCCGAAAATTGACCACGGATGCAGATACGTTATCTGCATCACTGATCAGCGCTCGGCGGGATGCACCAGACGAATGCGGTGTAAAAACGGACAGGGGATTCAGAAAAAAAAAAATACCAAAAAAAAAATTATACTCACAGTACCCAGAAGATTTGCAGGAGGATCACTAACCAGAGGAACTGCAGGAGGAACAAGAAGGCAGCAAGTGGACAGCTTCTTACAGGAGCAGCAGGCAGGCCCTTGGACAGCTCATCAGAAGGACCCAGCGATGGAGGCAGATGAGATCGGGCCAGTGAAGACCTCGGACGACCCGGTGGAGGCAGGTAGGGGACATCGGAGGGAGAGCAGATGGAGAGGGGGAGGGGGATATGCAGAGGCAGGAGAATGGGAGCAGGATAGAGATCGTGTAAGGGGGCAGATTGCAGCAGGGGGGCACATTGGCAGGGGCAGATCGCAGCAGGGGGCACATTGGCAGGAGCGAATCGCGGCAGGGGGCAGATTGCAGCAGGGGAGCACATAGGCAGGGGCAGATCGTGGCAGGGAAGCATATGGCAGGGGGCAGATCGCAGCAGGGGGGCACATTGGCAGGGGCAAATAGCAGCAGGAGGCAGAACGCAGCAGGAAAGCACATGGCAGGGGGCAGATCGCGACAGGGAAGCACATGGCAGGGGGCACATCGCAGCAGGAGGCAGATCACAGCAGGGGGCACATCACGGGAGCGCGCAGGGGCCATCACTGGAGCGCCCAGGGGGAGCCATCACGGAAGCGCGCACGGGAGCGCGCAGGGGGCCATCACGGGAAGCGCGCAATACTCACATGGAGCCGGAGCGGCAGTGACACCGGCGGCAGCAGCAGCGGTGGCGTGGTACCAAAGTACCAGCCAGTGCACGCTGCAGACATGCTGGGGGAGGCTCCCCAGACCAGCACAGGCCTGGGGAGGACGGCCACCTGCAGATCAAACCGCCCCACTGCACACTGATTGGAGCGATTGCGCGTCATAGCACGATTGCTCCAATCAGTGCTGCAGGGGCTGGGGGGCGACATGTTTAAGGTCCAGCTATGATCTGCTGCAGCTGCTACAGCATCTCATAGCCGGATCTCATAGTATCGCACTAATTCAGCCATTATTTTTGCCGAAATTAGTGCGAACAATGTGGTTGGCGGTTCAGATTTGAACAGCCAATCACATCGATCGTCGATGGGGGGTGGCGATGCCACCCCCCCTGGGGTCAAGCAAAGGTCCCCTGCTGTAAGAAATAGCAGGGGACATCATTTAAAAGCCGTTGCTATGGCCACGGCAATCAAATGAAGTTTAGGCAGTAAAGTTACGTCCCTGGTCGTTAAGTCACGTTAAAATAGGACGCAACTTTACTGCCCGCGGTCGTGAAGGGGTTAAGATTGCATAATATTAAACTAAGTTATTCTTATTTGACCCTGACTGGAGAGGGCGGTGCTGAGGACAAGAGTCTTTGCCTATGGCCCCGTACCTCTTTGGTAATACTTGTGATGTATAAATGTTTTGAATTATATGTTATGTGTTGTGTCATTGTCTTTCCCTATGCCTTATGTGTCTACCCTTGTAATGGTGAGAATATCTTCCGTACCCCATTGAATTCCGTGCAGGTCCACCGCTGGCCCTCGGGCGATCTTGAGACGGAAATCTCTTGTCTGGCTTTGGTATGTATTACTTAAACTATGGTTAAAATTCTAACCTTAAATGTTAAGGGCTTAAATTCAAATATCAAGAGGCATATGGCTCTTAGTGAGATGCGGACCCAGCGAGCTGAAGTGGTTTTCTTACAGGAGACGCACTTAAATCTTAAGCGGGCTTTACACGAGACGATAGATTGTGCGATATGTCGTCGGGGTCACGGTTTTCGTGACGCACATCCGGCATACCGCACGACGTCGTCTCGTGTGACACCTCCTAGCGACGCAGTATCGCTCACAAATCGTGAGTCGTGTACTTGTCGCTAGGTTTCATAAAATTGTTTAATTAAAATGGCGGCGGTTGTTCATCGTTTCCGTGGCATCACACGTTGCTCCATGTGACACCACGGGAACGATGAACAACAGCTTTACCTGCCTGCCGCGGCACCCGACGGCTTAATGGAAGGAAGGAGGTGGGCGGGATGTTTACATCCCGCTCATCTCCGCCCCTCCGCTTCTATTGGCCGCCTGCCGTCACTGTGACGCCGAACGTCCCTCCCACTCCAGGAAGTGGATGTTCGTCGCCCACAGCGAGGCCGTCCGGAAGGTAAGTATGTGTGACGGGGGTTAAACGAGTTTGTGTGCCATGGGCAACTACTTGCCCGTGACGCAAAAACGACGGGGGCGGGTACGATCGATTGTGCTATCGCACAATCTATCGTCTCGTGTAAAGCAGGCTTTAGGGGGAACTGCAATTTTGCTAAGCATCTATACCCTACAATTTTTCTAGAGTCCCAAGCAAGGAAAAAAGCTGGAGTGGCGATTTTGATATCAAGGACCTGTCCCATCCAAATTACCATTTCACTGGCAGACCCGCAGGGTAGGTAACTAATCTTACATGGGACATATAAGGACATTCCGGTCACTCTGTGCAATGTATATGTTCCTAATACCTCTCAGGTCCCCTTCTTAAACCGGGTAGTGCTAAAACTAACACACCTTCCCTCTTCAGCGTGGATTATTGGGCGAGATTTTAACACCATTTTCTCTGACTCTTTAGACAGACTATCTATCAATAACCAACCAACCGGCAGGCCTGTCTCAACGTAGACTGTTGGCTGCCTTTCTTAGGCTGATCCGCAGGTTTGCCTTATTTGACTTGTGGCGCATTAAGCATCCTTCAGAAAAAACATTTACCTTTTATTCTCCTCCCCATGGCACACACACCAGGATCGATTTCTTCTTTGGTAACATTCAAGCCCTTAGATTGATGAGCAATGTGGAGATTAGCACAATAATGTGGTCAGACCATGCGCCAATGACTCTCACCCTAGATCATACAACAACACGTACAAGGGTCTGCCATTGGAGACTTAATGAATCCCTCCTCAAGAGAGCACCCTACAAAGATGAACTGGAAGTGGGGCTGATAGAATAATTCGAGAATAATGAGAGGTCAGTATCTAATTTTTCCACTGTTTGGGAAGCCCATAAGGCTATCGTTAGAGGACAGTGTATAGCCTTAAGCTCCCGTATTAAAAAGGATAGACTGCACCAAACGGAACAGCTCCTCCGGAAACTCAAAGGCTTGGAGAGCAAGATGGCCCTTAGCCCATCAGTACGTATCCTCAGGGATATAGTAAAAACCCGTGCCCAATTGAAAGACTTAAGGCTACTTTACACACTGCAATCTCAGGTCCGATATCGCTAGTGTGGGTACCCGCCCCCATCTGTTGCGCGACACTAGCAAATTGCTGCCCGTGTCGCACAACAGCCGTCACACATACTTACCTGTCCGGCGACGTCGCTGCGACGGGCGAACCGCCTCCTTTCTAAGGAGGCGGTCCGTGCGGCGTCACAGCGACGTCACTGAAGCGTCACTGAACCGCCGCCCAATAGCAGCGGAGGGGCGGAGCTGAGCGGGACGTAACATCCCGCCCACCTCCTTCCTTCCGCATAGCAGCCGGGAGGCAGGTAAGGGGAGCTTCCTCGTTCCTGCGGCGTCACACGCAGCGATGTGTGCTGCCGCAGGAACGAGGAACAACTTCGTTACTGCTGCAGTAACGATTTTTAAGAATGGACCCCCATGTCGCCGATGAGCGATTTTGCACGTTTTTGCAATGATGCAAAATCGCTTATCGGTGTCACACGTAACGGCATCGCTAATGCGGCCGGATGTGCGTCACAAATTCCGTGACCCCAACGACTCCGCATTAGCGATGTCGCAGCGTGTAAAGCCCGCATTAGCTGTCACCACAACAGAAAAATTACTACTCTATAGTAAACATAAATACTATGATAAAGGAAATAAGTCCCACTTACTTCTAGCACGCCAGCTTAGAGAAGATAGGGGGAACTCATCTGTCTATGCTTTGAGAGATGCAGGGGGGACTGTTTTATATGATCCCACTAAAATTGCAAAGATTTTTCAGGACTACCTGTCAAAGTTGTATTCCTTGCCTAAGGCCTGCGACACACATCCGTGCTGCCGGCACGTGTTTGTCATTTTTTACACGTACCGGCGGCACGGAGACACGTTAACCAATGCTACCCTATTGTAGCAGGCACACACACGTAAAACCACATGGAACGTGTGTCCGTGTGCGTTTGTACGTGTGTGCAATTTTCAAAGCGCTGACATGTCAGTGATTTCTCCCGCAGCACGGGTGTCACACGGCCCGCACCCGTACCACACGGGTGTAGTGTGGATGCGGTCCCGTGTGACACGCGCCGGAGAAAACACACATGTCAGTGAAAAAAAACCAAAAACATTAACTCACCTTCTCCAGCCCTCCTGTCTCTGCCGCTGCTGCCTCTTGCTGCCGACCGCCGCTCATTATTCTCATTGAATATTCACTTCACTGCCTGGCAGCAGCAGCAGCGGGGAGACGGGAGGGCTGGAGACCGAGGATCAGCACCACGGACAGCAGCGCGTACATCAGGAAGGACCAGGTGAGTATGTTAATTACCGGTTCTACGTGTGCTATCGCGGATAGCACACGTAGAACACACGTGTCACGCACGTACCAGAGACACGTACTTACCTGCACGCAACACGCAGGGAAAATACGTGTCTCTCGGCACGTGCGTGAATTTCACGTGAATGTGGCAGAAGCCTAAGGGGTACTTTGCACACTACGACATCGCAGGTGCGCTGTCGGTGGGGTCAAATAGAAAGTGACGCACATCCGGAGTTGCTGTCGATATCGGAGTGTGTAAATCGTTTTTGATACGATTAACGAGCGCAAAAGCGCCAAAATCGTATCATCGGTGTAGCGTCGGTCATTTCCATAATTCCGGAAGGACCGATGTTACGATGTTGTTCCTCGTTCCTGCGGCAGCACACATTGCTGTGTGTGAAGCCGCAGGAGCAAGGAACATCTCCTACCTGCAGCTCATGCCGGCTATGCGGAAGGAAGGAGGTGGGCGGGATGTTTAGGTCCCGCTCATCTCCGCCCCTCTGTTTCTATTGGCCGCCTGCCGTGTGACGTCGCTGTGACGCCGCACGACCCACCCCCTTAGGAAGGAGGCGGATCGCCGACCAGATCGACGTCGCAGGGCAGGTAAGGGCATGTGAAGCTGCTGTAGCGGTAATAAGCAAACCGCTGTGCTTATTTACCCGATGTGTAGTCTGGCTACGTGTGCAGGGAGCCGGCACTGACAGCGTGAGAGCGGCGGACGCTGGTAACGAAGGTAAATATCGGGTAACCAAGGAAAGGGCTTCTTGGTTACCCGATATTTACCTTGGTTACAGCTTACCGCAGGCTGCCAGATGCCGGCTCCCTGGTCCCTGCACATTCAGATCGTTGCTCTCTCGCTGTCACACACAGCGATGTGTGCTTCACAGCGGGAGAGCAACGTCAAAAAAATGAACCAGCACTGTGTGTAACGATCAGCGATCTCACAGCAGGGGCCAGATCGCTGATCAGTGTCACACAGAGCGAGATCGCTAATGAGGTCACTGCTGCGTCACAAAAACCGTGACTCAGCAGTGATCTCGCTAGCAATCTCGCTATGTGAAAAGTACCCCTAAAGGCCCCGTCACACTAAGCAACATCGCTAGCAACATCGCTGGTAACGAACAACTTTTGTGACGTTGCTAGCGATGTTGCTGTGTGTGACATCCAGCAACAACCTGGCCCCTGCTGTGAGGTCGTTGGTTGTTGCTGAATGTCCTGGGCCATTTTTTAGTTGTTGCTGTCCCGCTGTGAAGCACAGATCGCTGTGTGTGACAGCGAGACAGCAACAACTAATGTGCAGGCAGCAGGAGCCGGCTTCTGCGGAGGCTGGTAACCAATGTAAACATCGGGTAACCAAGAAGCCCTGTCCTTGGTTACCCGATATTTACCTTTGATACCAGCCTCCTCCGCTCTCACTGCCTGTGCTGCCGGCTCCTGCTCTGTGCACATGTAGCTGCAGCACACATCAGGTAATTAACCCCATGTGTGCTGTAACTAGGAGAGCAAGGAGCCAGCGCTAAGCAGTGTGCGCTGCTCCCTGCTCTGTGCACATTTAGCTGCAGCACACATCGGGTTAATTAACCTGATGTGTGCTGTAACTAGGAGACTGGGGGCTGGTCACTGGTTGCTGGTGAGCTCACCAGCAACTCGTGTAGCCACGCTCCAGCGATCCCTGCCAGGTCAGGTTGCTGGTGGGATCGCTGGAGCGTCGCAGTGTGACAGCTCACCAGCAACCTCCTAGCAACTTACCAGCGATCCCTATCGTTGTTGGGATCGCTGGTAAGTTGCTTAGTGTGACTGGACCTTAAGAGTTTAAGTTATCACTATTTGCAGATGAGGTCCTGCTGATAATGACACAGCCACATATCACCCTTCCGAACTTACAAACCTAATACATTTTGGAAGGCTCTCGGGATATAAGGTCAATCAGAGCAAAACGGAGGCTTTGCCCCTTAACATTCCGCAGGCACAAGTGACCACCTTACGAGAAAACTATAATTACAAGTGGAAAAATACATCCTTGACCTACTTGGGAATACAATTAACATCTAATTATAAACTCCTATACCAGCATAACTATCCTAGCTTATTTACTGAGCTTAAAAGACTCCTACTCAGTTAGAATAAACTTCCATTGTCTCTATTTGGACAAATCTCCACTGTCAAAATGTCAGTTCTGCTGAAGCTACTTTACTTATTTGAGACCCTCGCGGTGTGTGTGCCATACAAAGAGTTACGTAACATACAGTCCCTTATACTACAATTCATCTGGGCCCATAAGAGGCATAGAATTAAGAAAACGACTTTGCTTGACAGCAGACTGAGGGGAGGACTGGGGGTCCCTGATATAAGTAAATACTACTGGCAACTCATTTGCGTCACATCCCTGCGTGGTCCAATCATTGTGCCTTCTCTAGATGGATGGAAATAGAGAAGTTATGGTTGGCTTCATTACATCCCAGCTCCTACCTCTGGGGCACCTCAACTAGCAAGCCTGACCCACATACTCTAGGCCCCATAGCTTTCACCAAGAGTATCTAGGACTGCTGCATTAAAAAGTTTCCACTTAGCTCCGAACCTTCCCCTCTGACTTCATTTCTTTTTAACCCCAGGATGCTGGATGGTATGCAGGGCACCATGACCAAAGTGTGGTTTGACAAGAAGCTTTTTTGCTATGCTGACATAGTGGACTCACACTCCAAAGTTCTTCTCCCCTTTGCTACTATATCCACTAGATTTAATCTCCCTGCCAACTCCCAATATCGGTACCTACAAGTTAGACACCAGATGCACTCCCTTTTTTCCTCCCTACAAGTTTCTACCCCTACACTTTTTGAAAGATTATGCAGAGCCGGGGGTTTCTACTAAGGGCTTTATCTCAGATATATATCGTATTCTAGTTACCCCCTATCCAGTCGGACAGCCTAATCACGCATATATGGGTGAATGGGAGGATTTCTTGGGTGAGACCATTCCCTTATGTGTGTGGAGACGGATTTGGGATGGTGCCTCAAAAACATCCAGTGCTATGTACAGTCATGGCCAAAAGTTTTGAGAATGACACCAAAATTATATTTTCACATGATCTGTTGCCCTCTGGTTTTTAATTGTGTTTGTCTGATGTTTACATCACATACAGAAGTATAATTGCAATCATATTATGAGTATCAAAAGGTTATATTGACAGTTAGAATGAGTTAATGCAGCAAGTCAATATTTGCAGTGTTGACCCTTCTTCTTCAGGACCTCTGCAATTCTCCCTGGCATGTTCTCAATCAACTTCTGGATCAAATCCTGAATGATAGCTGTCCATTCTTGCATAAGCAATGCTTGCATTTTGCCAGAATTTGTTGGTTTTTGTTTGTCCACCCGTCTCTTGATGATTGCCCACAAGTTCTCAATGGGACTAAGATCTGGGGATTTTCCAGGCCATGGACCCAAAATCTCTATGTTTTGTTCCATGAGCCATTTAGTGATCACCTTTGCTTTATGGCAAGGTGCTCCATCATGCTGGAAAAGGCATTGTTGGGCGCCAAACTGCTCTTGGACAGGTGGGAGAAGTTGCTCTTGGAGGACATTCTGGTACCATTCTTTATTCATGGCTGTGTTTTTAGGCAAGACTTTGAGTGAGCCAATTCCCTTGGCTGAGAAGCAACCCTACACATGAATCGTTTCAGGATGCTTAACAGTTGGCATGAGACAAGACTGGTAGTAGCGCTCACCTCTTCTTCTCCTAATAAGCTGTTTTCCAGATGTCCCAAACAATCGAAAAGGGGATTCATCTGAGAAAATGACTTTACCCCAGTCCTCAGCAGTCCACTCCCTGTACCTTTTGCAGAATATCAGTCGGTCCCTGATGTTTTTTCTGGAGAGAAGTGGCTTCTTTGCTGCCCTACTTAAAACCAGGCCTTGCTCAAAGAGTCTCCGCCTCACAGTGCGTGCAGACACACTCACACCAGCCTGCTGCCATTGCTGAGCTAGCTCGGCACTGCTGGTAATCCGATCCCGCAGCTGAAACAGTTTTAAGATACGGTCCTGGCGTTTGCTGGTCCTTCTTGGGCGCCCTGGAGCCTTTTTGGTAACAATGGAAGCTCTCTCCTTGAAGTTCTTGATGAGGCGATAGATTGTTGACTGAGGTGCAATCTTTGTAGCTGCGATACTCTTCCCTGTTAGGCCATTTTTGTGCAGAGCAATGGTGGCTGCACGTGTTTCTTTAGAGATAACCATGATTAACTGAAGAGAAACAATGATACCAAGCACCAGCCTCCTTTTAAAGTGTCCAGTGGTGTCATTCTTACTTAAACATGACTGATTGATCGCCAGCCCTGTCCTAATGAATACCCACACCTGTGTTAATGGAACAATCACTAAAACAATGTTAGCTGCTCCTTTTAAGTCAGGAATGCAATGCTGTTGAAATGTGTTTGGGGGTTAAAGTTCATTTTCTTAGCCAATATTGACTTTGCAAGTAATTGCTGTTAAGCTGATCACTCTTTATGACATTTTGGAGTATATGCAAATTGCCATTAGAAAAACTTAAGCAGTAGACTTTGTAAAAATTAATATTTGTAGCATTCTCAAAAGTTTTGGCCATGACTGTATACAAGGAGAATCAGTATAAACTACTTATGTTTTGGTAACACACCCCATTGTTATTACACAAACTAAATCCGGCTATACCTGATAACTGTTGGAGGTGTGGAGTTGCAAGGGGGGACGTCCCACACCTATTCTGGGTATGTCCTAATATCTAGTGCTTTTGGAAGTTGGTACAATCCCTTATTTATAAAGTAACTGATCTCCAGATACCCCTGGACCCTAAGTTTTACCTATTACATATTCCACCTGTTTAGTTGGGCAAGAAAGTTAAACGGTTACTGCTACATATAACCACAGTGGCCAGGTGTTTAATTGCTCGTACCTGGAGGTCAACTCCTCCACCCTCACTCAACGACTTCCATTCTCGGATCCAAGAAGTGAGGAGAATGGAGTATCTATCAGCAATGTCAAATAACATAATAGATCACTTTGAGAGTATTTGGTCCCTTTGGGATACTTACTGGGCTAATAGAGAATAGTGGATCTGTATGGTCTCTAGGGAAATCCTATATACTCACCTGCACTCTCTTTACCTCCTTTCCCCTTGTCTTCTTGTCTAGTATCGTAATGTTTGTTATAGTCCTTATCCTTCTTACAGTAATAAATAATAAGATGTGTATCCTGATACATGGTCTTCTGCTAATTGCTCACATGCCAGTGGAGCACATCCATGTTATTTTTTTTCTATATGCTTTGAAAAATGTAATAAAAATTCAGTTATTAAAAAAAAAAAAAATACCGAATCTCGGAGATGAGTTCTCCTCGACATTTGCGGTGGAGAGGGCGCACAGAGTTCCGAGGCATCCTATTCCAGGCGCGCCACCACGTCCCTTTTTAGCAAGGATGCTCAACTACAGAGATAGAGACACAGCACTCCGTCTGGCCCGACAGAAGAGCCCACTTAAGTTCAATAATGCTGCGCTCTCGATCTTTCCGGACTTTTCGGTGGACCTCCAGAAACAGAGGGCCCACTTCATGGAGGTGAAGAAGAAATTAAGGGAGCGGAACATCATCTACTCTATGCTGAACCCTGCCCGGCTCCGCATAGTGCATGAAGGGTCGCCTCTGTTTTTTACTACACCTGCTGAGGCTGAGGACTGGCTACAGGTACACCCGAAACCTAAGGGGCAGAAGCAATGAGATTACTTTCCTAGGTGACATTTTCTGTACCCCCTGGCGACCCTCTTCTTCCATGGTTGCTTGAAGCCCCCTTTGGAGACAGATGGGACTTCCTCGTGCCTCGAGTGATGGAGGAATTGGCCAGGAATTGGTTCTTGTGAAATGGGAGCCCTATCTTGTGCACCCTTATACCACCTATACCAGGACACTGTATTCAGTGGTGGTATCCCCATTGATGTTTGAAATGTTTTACAGGACTTATCGGAAAGGTCCTGAAGTTCGATATTGGTTCTATATGTTTACAGCTGCAATTGCATTAACTTTATTTCTTTGCAGGGACAGGCTTATTACTGTTGGAGGGTTAACCACACTTACTTGCAGGGCAGAAAGCGTCTTATACCTGGGATCCTAGTTCTATAAAAGAAGGGAATTTTGTTTACTTACCGTAAATTCCTTTTCTTCTAGCTCCAATTGGGAGACCCAGACAATTGGGTGTATAGCTACTGCCTCCGGAGGCCACACAAAGTATTACACTCAAAAGTGTAAGGCCCCTCCCCTTCTGGCTATACACCCCCAGTGGGATCACTGGCTCACCAGTTTAGTGCAAAAGCAAGAAGGAGGAAAGCCAATAACTGGTTTAAAGACCAATTCAATCCGAAGAAACATCGGAGAACTGCAACCATTCACATGAACAACATGTGTACCGAAAAAAACCCTAAGAAAACAGGGCGGGTGCTGGGTCTCCCAATTGGAGCTAGAAGAAAAGGAATTTATGGTAAGTAAACAAAATTCCCTTCTTCTTTGTCGCTCCATTGGGAGACCCAGACAATTGGGACGTCCAAAAGCAGTCCCTGGGTGGGTAAAAGAATACCTCGTGGTAGGGCCGTCAAACAGCCCTTTCGTACAGGTGGGTAACCGCCGCCTGAAGGACTTGTCTACCTAGGCTGGCGTCTGCCGAAGCGTAGGTATGCACCTGATAATGCTTGGTAAAAGTGTGCAGACTCGACCAGGTAAGTGCCTGGCACACCTGCTGAGCCGTAGCCTGGTGCCGTAATGCCCAGGACGCACCCACGGCTCTGGTAGAATGGGCATTCAGCCCTGAGGGAACCGGGAGCCTAGCAGAACGGTAGGTTTCAAGAATTGGTTCCTTGATCCACCGAGTCAGGGTGGATTTGGAAGCTTGCGACCCTTTACGCTGACCAGCGACAAGGACAAAGAGTGCATCCGGGCGGCACAGGAGCGCCGTGCGGGAATGTAGATCCTGAGTGCTCTCACCAGATCCAACAGATGCAAATCCTTTTCAAATTGATGGACTGGATGAGGACACAAAGAAGGTAAGGTGATATCTTGATTGAGATGAAAGTGGGATACCACCTTAGGGAGAAAGTCCTGAATCGGACGCCGAACCCCCTTGTCCTGGTGAAGACCAGGAATGGAGATTTGCATGACAGCGCTGCTAGCTCGGACACTCTCTGAAGAGACGTGACCGCTACTAGAAAGGCCACTTTCTGTGAAAGACGGAAAAGGGAAACAACTTTCAAAGCCTCGAAAGGCGGCTTCAAGAGAGTCATTAGAACCTTGTTCAGACTCCAGAGCTCTAATGGCCGCTTGTACGGAGTGATGAGAAGACAAACTCCCTGCAGGAACGTGCATACCTGCGGAAGTCGGCTAGGCGTTTCTGAAAAAATACAGATAGCGCTGAGACTTGTCCTTTAAGGGAGCTGAGCGACCAACCATTTTCCAACCAAGATTGTAGGAAGGAAGGAAAAATAGGCGATGCAAATGGCCAGGGAGAAACTCCTTGAGCAGAGCACCAAGATAAGAATATCTTCCACGATCTGTGGTAGATCTTGGCGGACGTTGGCTTCTTGGCCTGCGTCATGGTGACAACCACTCCTGAGGTAATCCTGAAGACGCTAGGATCCAGGACTCAATGGCTACACCGTCATGTTCAGGGCCGCAGAGTTCAGATGGAAAAAAGGGCCCTTGAAACAGCAAGTCTGGTCGGTCTGGTAGTGCCCACGGTTGGCCTACCGTGAGGTACCACAGATCCGGGAACCCCGACCTCCTCGGCCAATCTGGAGCGACGAGGATGGCGCGGCGACAGTCGGACTTGATCTTGCGCAGCACTCTGGGCAACAATGCCAGAGGTGGGACACATAAGGTAGCCGGGCTGCGACCAATGTTGAACTGAGGCGTCCGCCGCCAGAGCTCGATGATCGTGAGACTGTGCTATGAATGCCGGAACCAAGTTGTTGTGCCGTGACGCCATTATGTCGACGTCCGGCATCCCGCGGCGGCGACAGATCTCCTGAAACCCGTCCGGGTGAAGAAACCATTCCCCTGCGTCCATACCCTGGCGACTGAGGAAGTCTGCTTCCTAGTTTACCACGCCTGGGATGTGAACTGCGGATATGGTGGATGCCGTGTCTTCCACCCACGTCAGAATCCGCCGGCTTCCTGGAAGGCTTGCCGGCTGCGTGTTCTTCCGTGGTGGTTGATGTATGCCACCGCTGTGGAGATATCCGACTGAATTCGGATGTGCTTGCTTTTCAGCCACTGCTGGAAGGCTTGTAGGACAAGATACACTGCTCTGATTTCCAGAACATTGATCTGAAGGGTGGACTCTTGCTGAATCCACGTACCTTGAGCCCTGTGGCAGAGAAAAAACTGCTCCCCACTCTGATAGACTCGTGTCTGTCGTAACTACCGCCCAGGATGGGGGTAGGAAGGACCTTTTTTCTGACCATGAGGTGGGAAGAAGCCACCACCGTAGAGATTCTTTGGCCGCCTGAGAAAGGGAGACGTCTCTGTCGATGGGCGTCGACTTCCCGTCTCATTGGCGGAGAATGTCCCATTGTAGTGGACGCAGATGAAACTGCGCGAAAGGGACTGCCGCCATTGCTACCATCTTACGTGAGAAGTGCATGAGGCGTCTCAATGTGTGCGACTGATCCTAAGGAGAGATTGCAGCCTTGTCTGTAGTGAACGCTGTTTGTCTAGCGGAAGCTTCACTATCGCTGAGAGAGTATGAAACTCCATGCCTAGATATGTTAGTGATTGGCCCGGGGTCGGATCTGACTTTGAAAAGTTGATGATCCACCTGAAACTCTGGAGAGTCTCCAGCGCAACGTTCGGCTGTGTTGGCATGTTCCTTAAGAGGGTGCCTTGACAAGTAGATCTCCCAAACACGGGATCACAGAGTGACCTTGAGATTGCAGGACTGGTACTACTGCTGCCATGACCTTAGCGAAGACCCGTGGGGCTATCGCCAGCCGGAAGGCAGAGTTACGAACTGAAGGTGTTCGCGTCTTATAACAAAGCGTAGAAACGCTGGAGCTCTGGATCAATCGGCACGTGGGGATAAGCATCCTTGACGTCTATCGATGTTAGGAAATTTCCTTGAAACATTGAGGCGATGACGGAGCGGGGGGATTACATCCGGAACCGCCTGGTGTTCACGAGCTGGTTGAGCCGTGTTAGATCCAGAACGGGACGGAAATACTCGTCCTTTCTTGGCATCGCAAATAAGTCGGAGTAAAAACCGTGACCTTTATCCTGAAGAGGAACGGGGGTCACCACTCGTTGTGCCTTTAGAGTGCCCACCGCCTGCAGAAGAGCATCGGCTCGGTCGGGAGGTGGAGAAGTTCTGAAAAATTGAGTTGGAGGACGAGAACTGAACTCTATCCTGTACCCGTGAGACAGAATGTCTCTCACCCAACGGTCTTTGACCTGTGACAGCGAAATATCGCCAAGGCGGGAGAGCCTGCTACCGACCGAGGATGCGGAGAAAGGAGGCCGCAAGTCATGAGGAAGCCTCTTGGAAGTGGGTTTTCAGGCTGTCTTTTTTGGGCGTGACTGAGCCCGCCAAGAAACTGAGCTCCTCTGATCCTTTTGAGTCCTCTTTGGACGAGGAGAAATGGGACCTGCCCGAGCCTTGAAAAGACCGAAAACCCCGACTGTCCCTTGGTATGTTGGGGTTTGTTTTGTCTGGGCTGAGGTAAGGAAGAATCCTTACTCTTGAACTGTTTAATGATTACATCTCACGCACACTAAACAGTCGGTCAGCAGAACAAGGCAAACTGGTTAAGCCCTTTTTTGGAAGCAGAATCTGCCTTCCATTCAGTTAACACCCAGGCCCTGCGTAAAACCACGGAGTGAGCGGACGCCACTGCCGTACGGGTCGTAGAGTCTAGGACAGCATTAATCGCATAAGACGCAAATGCAGACATTTGAGCGGTTAAGGATGACACTTGCGGAACAGATGTACGTGTGACCGTGTCCATCTGTGTAAGACAAGCTGAAGTAGCTTGGGGTGCCTCTACGGCTGCGAATGCTGGAGCTAACAGCGCGCCGATAGCCTCATAGAGGATTTCGACCAGAGATCCCTCTGTCTGTCAGTGGCATCTTTAAGTGCAGCCCCATCTTCCACTGCAACTATGGATCTAGGAGGATGCCCCTTGGGACACTGGGTCCAGCCATTGCCCACGTCAGGGGGTAGGGATAACGTGTATCCTCAGCCGTTTGGAGAAGCGCTTAACTGGATAAGCGTGGTGTTCCTGGACTGCCTGTGTAAAGTCAGGGTGGTCAAGGAAAGTATTTAATTTACGCTTGGGATACGTGAATGGAATTTCTCCTGCTATGAAGCTGACTCTTCCACTGGAGGAGCTGGGGGAGAAATAACTAACATTCTATTGATGGACGCTATGAGATTATTGACTATGGCGTCACCATCAGGTGTATCCAGATTGAGAGCGGTCTCAGGATTAGATCTTGAGCAGCTACCTCCGCCACATCACACAGAGAGTCCGCTTGCTGGGACCCTGACTAGTGTGATGAAGTCGATGGCCGCTCATAGTGAGCCTCTCAGACTATCTGGGACTGTCGTTCGTGTCAGAGCCGTCACTCTGGGAAGCACATGACCCCTCGGAGCTCAAAGTTGTTCCCACTGAGGGGGACCATGGATAATGATGAACAGTGGCCATGGATTTGAGAGACTTGTCTGGACTGCAAGGCTTCTAGTATCATAGCCATAGTCTCAGAAAATCTGTCAGTAAATACTGCAGGCTCCGTCCCCATGTCCTGGACGGTTAGCAGAGACTCCGTAGTATACAATGGGGGTCTATGTACACTGCCGGCCATATAGCCGTACAAGCTGTACCGGCTGCATAGAAAACATGTGCTTCTGCACCTCTGTTTTACACAGACAATATGCTGTTATGTCCTCCGCACAATCAAGGAGGGTATATACAAAAATGCAGCTAAACAGTGCAATGCATAGTGAATAAGCATATATGTATATGTGCACTTCGGCACTAGTGGAGTCAGCCCCACAGGTGCTGCTTAACGCCTGGTCACAGCGGTTGTGTGACTATCCGAATCCCTGCCAGGGATTCCTAAACTTGTCTCTTCTGTCGCTACAGAAAACACTGACAAGAATGGCTGCCGGCGTCCTGTGTAGAGGAGGAAGCCGTGGGCGTGCCTGAGAAAATGCGGGAATCCGGCTTCACAGTGTACACAGTGAGAGGGGTGGAGTATGCAAAGCATACTCCAGCTCTCAGCGCTGCCGGTTTCACTGTGCATCCAGTGAGAGGGGTGGAGTATGCAAAGCATACTCCAGCTCTCAGCGCTGCCGTGCTGTGCAGCGTCACGCCCCTACCCTGACTGGCAGGTCTGTGGGCGGAAACGAAGTGAGACTAGGCCGCGCAAGCCGGGGACTCGAGTGATAAGCGCGACCGGCATATAAGCCTTGGTCGGCGCGGAAGTCCCCGGCGCACCACAAGTCCCAGCCGCGCCCGAAATAAAAATGGCAACGGCGGTTAGCTCGGTAGTCCCCTAATACACTAACACACCCAGCAAGCTGTAGTGTGCGATGGCACTAGTGCGGGCAGCGCCGCCGTCCCTGGCGCACTAACACACCCAGCAATGCTGCCGTGTGTCCGTGCGCGGTCCCCACAGGGACACAGAGTACCTTAACGTAGCAGGGCCATGTCCCTGAGGATACTCCGCTCCATGTCCAGCAGATTCCCAGGAGCTGTGGATGGAGCACGGCCTCAGTGCCTGGAGACCGATATGATCCCACTTCACCAGAGCCCTCAGGGGGATGGGGAAGGAAAACAGCATGTGGGCTCCAGCCTCCGTACCCGCAATGGGTACCTCAACCTTAACAAACACCCGACAAGAGTGGGGTGAGAAGGGAGCATGCTGGGGGCCCTTTAGTATGGGCCCTCTTTTCTTCCATCCGATATAGTCAGCAGCTACTGCTGACTAAACAGTGGAGCTATGCGTGGATGTCTGACCTCCTTCGCACAAAGCACAAAACTGGTGAGCCAGTGATCCCACTGGGGGTGTATAGCCAGAAGGGGAGGGGCCTTACACTTTTGAGTGTAATACTTTGTGTGGCCTCCGGAGGCAGTAGCTATACACCCAATTGTCTGGGTCTCCCAATGGAGCGACAAAGAAAGATGTATGTAATATGGGGTCAGAGCTAATATTTATGACCTGGAATGTCAGAGGCCTTAAATCGCCCAAAAAACGTATTAAGGTATTCTCCTAAATTAAGCAAGTCAAGGCCCAACTAGTGGTACTGGTAGAGACTCACCTCACACGGGACACATCCAGACTAGTAAACAAACCGTGGGTACAATGGTCAGCACATGCGTTCCACACCAGCTACTCCAGGGGTGTCTCTCTATTGGTCCATAGACATATCCGTTGGGAAGTGAAGGTGGTGAGGCGTGACCCAGAGGGGCGATTTGTGTTTATATATGCGTCTATAAACTCTAGAGATTATGTGCTATTATGTATTTACAACCCCCCGCCAGCTCGCATCTCCATTCTTAAACAAGCACTGAGCTTTGCCCTCAATTATCCAGATGCGCATGTGTTATGTATGGGGGATTTTAATCTTGTGATGAATGAGGAGCAGGACAGGTTTCGGATGGATGGAGGGGGACAACATTCGGCCACACACTTGACTGATTTGCAGCAATGCGCGGAGGGAGGAGGGTGGATTGACCTTTGGCGACTCCGGCATCCTAACACCCGAGAATATACATGTCATTCTTCTACTAGACGCACGCTGTCCCGACTGGATTATATTTTTGGGTCGAGCAATATCGCAACCTGGGTGGATGACGTGGTACACGGGGTCAGGGGTATATCAGATCACAGCCCAGTGATTCTTACTATGAAGACTAACCAAGGTGTTGGTAAACCCTTTTGGAGGTTAAACCCCTTTTGGCTGAAACTAATAGATCAAAGTGATAGAACTCTGACCCAAATAGAGGATTTCCTGGAAGCCCACCCTAAACCCTGGAATATTAACTTGGTGTGGGACACTCTTAAAGCCTACCTTAGAGGGTGTTTGTCTTCAACCATAACATATCTTAAAAGAGTGACTAAAACTGAGGATGATATAGTAGAGGGGAGACTTAGGGACTCTAAGCACTCTGAGACCAAGTCCAAACGCAAATTGTTCTTTACCCGACAATCATATTTTGAGCTTGGAAATCAATCCAGTAAATTATTGGCATATATGGTTAGGCAACACAACACTTCAAATACAATATTGGGTATACGGAGGATGGATGGCTCAATAGCTACATCCCCTGAGGATATTTTAGAGTGCTTTTGTGAATACTATAAAACCCTATACACTTCTAGAAATCCTCATGGAGTTCAAAGTTGCGTGACATATTTGTCGGATTTGGAATTTCCCACTTTGAGTGGATCACAACGGGAGTCTCTAGAGGCGAACATCACACTGGATGAAGTGATTACTGCCATCTCGGATATGGCTAGGGGGAAATCCCCGGGTCCAGATGGCCTTCCCATAGAATTCTATAGTAAATATTGTGACGTATTGGCCCCGATTCTTTTAGAGGTTTTCTCACATTTTTCAGCCAGCGACTCTCTACCTGCCTCCTTATACGAAGCACATATAGTCGTGCTGAGGAAGGAGGGTAAAGACCCACTAGACTGCGGTTCATACCGTCCTATATCCCTAATTAATGTGGATTACAAGATCTTTACCAAAATACTGGCGTCCAGGCTTAATTCAGTCATATTGAGTATAGTTCACCCAGATCAAACCGGATTTATGCCTGGGAAAAACACCTCTATAAATATAAGACGGGTCCAGTCCATAGTGCAATATAGCACACTGGTAAAGGAGAACGAGTGGGCCTTGGCCTCGCTGGACGCGGCCAAAGGCATTTGACTCAGTAGAATGGCCATTTTTATTTGCCTGCCTCCAGAGATTCGCCTTTGGGCCTAAATTCAGTAACTGGATTCATATGTTGTGTAGGTCCCCGACAGCCAGGATACTAGTCAATGGTGCTATGTCTACACCTTTCTCATTGAACCGGGGCACAAGACAGGGATGCCCTCTGTCTCCAGCATTGTTTGCACTAGTTATTGGCAATTAGATTCCGCTCATCCACAGATCACTGGAATCACTATAGCCGACCGCACAGATCAAATAGGATTGTATGCGGATGACATGGTTGTTTTCTTAGATCGAGTGCAAGAGACTCTACCGGTGGTTATAGACACTATAGACAAATTTGGGGAGTTTTCAGGACTACGCATCAACTGGGATAAGTCTGCTTTGCTGCCATTAATGAACGGGTCTGGAATTTCAATGGAGGGTAGGTCACCTTTGCAAGTGGTAACTAGCTTTAAATACCTGGGAATACACATACAGAAAGACCATACACTAGACCTGCAGACGAGTATAACACCACTTCTGGAGCACGTTAAACTTAAATATAACTTGTGGAGCAAGCTACCCCTGTCAGTGGTTGGCAGAATAAATTTAATCAAAATGATATTACTTCCAAAGCTTAGTTATACACTACAACATAGTGCAGTATCAGTACCCAAATCCTTCTTCTCAATGTTGAACTCGCTTACTACTTCTTTCATATGGGGGAAATCCAGACCCAAACTTCGGTTATCAATTTTACAGAGATCCAAAAGACTGGGAGGGATGGCTCTGCCGGAGTTCTTCCTCTACTACCTCGCGGGACAGCTTAGGGCACTAGAGACTTGGATGCCTGGATGTCAGCTGCCAAACTCTGAGAGTCACTTGGCACACGCAGCTGGGACTGATTGTTTAGTGGGTTTTCTGGAATCAGATGGACTGAGAACACCACGGCAATTACCCCTCCTCAGGTTGGCAAGATTAGTCTGGCGACAAACCAAGAGGGTGGTACACTTCGAAGGGGTGGTGGCGGAACTCCCATTATGGGGGAATAGCCACTTCCATACTCTGAGAGATCACCCCTCGGCGCAATTCTGGGCCACTCACAGCGTCAGTGCATTAGGTGATCTTTTTGTCCCGGGAACCACAACCTTCAAGTCCTTTGAACAAGTCCAGATTGAATATAATGTTCCAAGATCACAGTTCTTTAGATACCTGCAGATTCGCACAGCGATTCAATCCCACATACAGAAAATTGGAGTGCGGAAATTGATATCATCACTTCCTATGATAGGTATTCTAAAATCACAAGGACCTCGAACCTCATCTCAGCTATATATACTTACCTGTTGTCAGTGGGGGTGGAGTCGGACCCCTTGCCAGCCCAGGATAGATGGAAATCTCTAATTCCCTCTCTACAGGGAGAGGAATGGGAAGAGATATTGGAATCTCCGACTGCGGTATCCCCATCAGTTAATAATAAGTTGATTCAATGCTACATTGTCCACCAGGCATACCTTACTCCAACTCGATTATTTAGTATGGGCCGTTCTCGTACATCGGAGTGCCCGAGGTGTCATCTCTCAGGGGCAAATTTCATACATATGATCTGGAGCTGTCCTAATATATCTTCGTACTGGCGGGGAGTGACATCTCTGCTGACATCGATTGTGTCGATTCCTGTTTTGTGTGACCCTTTGATATGCCTGTTTGGGGTGGTGGAGGAAGAGTCCTGGGATCATTACATGACAATATTCCTCAGAGAGCCATTGTTTCTGGCTAGGAAATTAATAGCTCTGAGGTGGATGGGAGATTCGAATCCAACTGTGCGGTCCTGGGTTAAACTAGTCAATGCAACCATAGTCTATGAGCGGGTGGTATATTATAATAGGGGGTGCCCGGGAAAATGTAACAAAATCTGGGGTTTGTGGAATTCTTCTCCAGACACACTTGCGGAGGTTTGAGGGAGATTATGCGGATAATGGTGGTTCCCGCTAGATGTTGGGATATGAAACACTGTCCAATGGTATATTGAGATATAATAATGCAATGTGGCTGTTGTTATTGTTCTTTCTTTTCTCCTTTTTCTCTTCCTTTTTCTATCTTGTTTTCAAAATATGGTCATGCTGATAGTTAGAGCTGTTCTTATGCTCAATATAAATTTAGATATATATGCAAATGATAAGAAGTTTGGATAATAAATGGACTTTATATGACTGTTCATTGTTATATTTAAATATTACTATCTATATACTGAGCTATCTTTATATGGCAAATGTCAGTTGTACCATGTTTGAAATTGTTAATAAAAGGAAGTTAAAAAAAAAAAAAAGAAAATACCGTAGAGATACCTCTATCGACACTCGTCAAGTGCAACCAGATACTGGCTAACCGGGAAGAGATTCCGACACTGGAGGCAGCTCTTCACCACCCTCACCTGAGAGCTATCGCAAGCAAGATCCCAGGTCTCGATCATAGTGCAAAAATCCTTATTCTGCTTGGAAGGAACATCCTCCGGCTACACAAAGTACGCCAACAAATTAACGGACCACACAACGCGCTATTCGCTCAGCGCTACGACTTACGCTGGGTGATCATAGGAAACGTCTGCGTAGGCAGAATGAAGAGTCCCGACGTGATCTCCTCCTACAAGACGCACATCCTCCCAAACGGTGGCGGCACTCATTTTCAACCATGTCCGCATCACTACTGGGTGAAAGAGAGGCTGAGCGACACCAGGTGGCGACAGCAGCCGTCCGACTGCGTGGAAGCACACCATCTCTGGGATGATGCCTTCGGGTCAACAGCGTTTGAGTCTACAAACGAAGACAACAAGTTAGCACTGACGAGAAAAGACAAGGAATTCATAAATATTATGGATAAAGAGTTCTCTCAAAATGGCTCTAACAGGTGTGTAGCCCCATTACCCTTTCGATCTCCAAGGCCAAGGTTGCCAAGCAACTTCCAGCAAGCAACTGCAAGGTTCTCCTCTCTAAAACGCACCTTGAAAAGAAAACCAGAGATGGAGAAACACTTTGTCGATTTCATGCAAAATATCCTCGAGAGAGATTATGCTGAACAGTGGCACCACATTCCCACCGAACAAAACCCAGCTGACCGAGGAACGAGACTCACTGCTGGGTCCAAACTCAGCGACAACATGTGGCTGACACCTCCAAGTATCTTATAATCGGAGACCTGCGATAACTTCGTCGGCAACATGTACGAGCTGGGGTGGAACCAGAATCCGACAAGGAAATTAGACCAATCTCCTCCACTTGCTACACTTCAGTGACATCAAAACAGGAGTTGAGACCTCATCGCTTCGAGCGCTTCTCAAGTTGGTCATCTGCGGTACAAGCCGTAGCTAGTCTTATTCACATCGCTGTTTCTACAAGTCGTCAACGTGCCACGGCTGGCACATGTGCGTAAATCATCTTGGTGTCATCGACAAAGAACGTACCGAACAAGTCATACTCAGGTGTTTACAAGAAGTATATCGCCAAGAGATTGACAGCATCACAACGGGTGTTAACCTTTCCAAAAGCAGTTCGCTCTTCAACCTGAATCCAGTGCTCGATCACAACAAGTTGCTACGAGTGGGCGGCCGGATTGGAAAATCTGATCTGCCTAACAAGAAACAGAACCCTATTATAATTCTCGGTCGACACTACGTTGCTACCTTGTTAGTCCGACACTATAATGATCGAGTGCAGCATCAAGGTAGACAGCTTACCGAAGGCACGATCAGGTCCGCCGGTTTATGCATCGTTGGGGAGAAAAGGTGTGTCTCTTCAGTGCTTCATAGATGCATCAAGTGCCAAAGGTTAAGAGGAAGACATCAACACCAGCAGATGGCAAATCTTCCGACGGATCGTTTAAGTACAGATCAGCCATTCTCATATATCGGTGTAGACGTCTTTGGTCCATGGTCAGTCATCATAAGAACTCATGGAGGAGCTGTAAATAGTAAGCGATGGGCTGTCCTATTTACCTGTCTCAGCATCCGTGCAGTTCACATTGAAGTAATTGAATCCATGGACTCTTCCTGCTTCATCAATGCCCTAAGAAGGTTCTTCTCCATCCGCGGGCCTGCCAAACAATTCCGGTCCGACTGTGGAACTAATTTCACAGGGGCTTGTAAGGAACTGCAGCTAAACCTAAACAACTTCTTGGCTGACATCGGCTGCACCTGGGTGTTCAATCCCCCACACTTGTCACACATGGGTGGATCCTGGGAACGCATGATCGGAATCGCACGAAGAACCTTTATTCCATGCTACTAAATCACAAACTTCCTCTCACCTACGAAGTACTTGTGACCTTCCTCGCAGAGGTATCTGCTATAATAAATGCCAGACCTCTGGTTCCTGTATCATCCGACCTCGATGCTCCAATGATTCTCACTCCAACCACACTCCTCACACAGAAAATTGGAGCTGTTTCAGTCCCTCTTGGGGACTTCAATCAAAAGGACATTTTCAGACGTCAATGGAAGCAAGTACAACATCTGTCCAACGTGTTCTGGCATCAGTGGAAGACCGAGTATTTGCATCTGCTTCAAAGCCGTCACAAATGGCAGAAGTCATCTCCTAACCTGCAAATAGGAGACGTCTTGCTGAAAGACA
Organism: Anomaloglossus baeobatrachus; assembly: GCF_048569485.1. Taxonomy (NCBI): domain Eukaryota; kingdom Metazoa; phylum Chordata; class Amphibia; order Anura; family Aromobatidae; genus Anomaloglossus; species Anomaloglossus baeobatrachus. Next base: position 741,914,052 of record NC_134353.1, read on the forward strand.
GAGAGGCTCATCGCAACGAGTGGCCAATCGGACTCATGACCAAGGCTGTACTCAGCGACGATGGAAAGACTCGGAAGGTAGAAGTGAAGGTGACGAACGGCAGTTCAACCCGAATGTTCTTTCGTCTAGTCACAAAACTCGTGCTGCTTTTACCGAAGGAGGACGTTACGTGAACTAACTTTGTCGCTGGACACTGCCACGGGGGGGAGCGCACCTTCTCTTACCCCTGCTATACTGAGACACAACTTTCTGTGTCTAATTGAATCTTGAACTTTTCCTTTGGACTAAAACTGTACCGTTGGATTATTGGGTTGGAGGAAGAGTTGACATGCTTGCGGCTTCCCCAATCTGAAGATGGGTTTGTTGAACTTGAATTCATTTTCCATATTTTTCTACCTTTCCATTTTTTTACGCAGGACTATGTGTCATCGACAAAGCATGGACTTGAATTCAATGCATTACCGTTGCATTTTTTTGTGTTTCTCTCTTTTCTTGTTACAGGTTTTGTGATATCGAGGGACAGGATCGACTCCTTACGTCGTACAAGGATTGTGAAATCAGATGAATTCAGAAGGGGCGTGTTGTGTCCCATGAATGGGAACAACCTGCTGTATATACAGTATTTCTTGCATTGCATATTTTTCCTCCTATTAGGAAATTCCTTGTTACTAGGTAGATTTCGACTGTATGAAGATTGTCCCTATGTTCCTCCCTTAGTTGGCTTCTGTATAAAATACTCCTCTCTTCTTCCTCAGTTTAGTCTAGAGGAACTATTGCTGAAGACACATGTATACACCCTGTACGGATTATTCCTTTTCACCTGCCTTTACTTTGTACTTAATACAAGATTTTAGAAGAAAACTACAGCGTTTCTCCTGGTCTTCCTACAAGTCATCGTTTCTGGCTGAGTTTAAAACTATCTGTGGATGCCTATAGTGTGAATACAAGCATACAGTTATTTAAGGGACTGATAATTAGAGCTCTTGGGATTCACAGCTACCAGGAAGAGACAGATAAGCGCGCGCCTCTGACCCCAGAAGTGCTGGTACTTCCGGGGTCAATCAGCTCCTTGTGCCCAGCGCCCGCAGTGTATTTATTTGTATTTGCGTCTTAAAGGCGCGGATATAAATAAATAGAGGTGCGCCTCTCCCACCCCCCACACCCCCTCCGAAAACACAGCGGATTCAATAGACTGTCTAACGGAGAGGAGAGGGGGAGGATGTAAAAAAAGAAAAATTTTTTTTTTTGCTGTCAGAAAGTGTTGCCCCCCGCAACGCGTTGTTGAGGATAAGAATTGAGTATACAAAAATACTTAATTCAGCCATTTCATAGACTCAGGTATATAGTTTAGTAAGATGTAAACTAACACACATATCTATGCATGTCTTTGTTCTCTTTTATTAACACGTATATATAGGTATATTGCATATTTAGTGATTTTCCTTAAACACAGTATATATCAGTATATGTAACTTGAAGATAGCTGCCGCTTCCTGTTTGCACATGGGACGATGGACAAAGGAATTCCTAAAAGCCAGAACTGAGCCAATCAAGAAGAGGATATGCGGATCTCTCTACGTCATGAAGCCCTGCCCTACGATACTTGATTGGACTAAAACTTTTGTTTACACCCCTTTACTTCTTGGTCTAGGAGTTTGGTTTAAGAATAAATAAGGAATAACGTTTGGAACACCATTCTAAGTCTGAACTGGGTGCAAAAACCTAAAAAAACATCACTATGGGGAGATAAGGTATGCACACCAGTGACTATGTAAGGGGAATACATGAAATAGCAGAAACTGCTGTGTGAATACTGACTTGAAAAATCCAATAGCTATATGTAAGAGTGAAAATGTGAAAAATGGAATCTGCATTACTGCCATGAACATATGAATCAAGAGAAATTTAGCTACTGAATTGATCAATGCAATAAAGCCCCAACAATACGCCAAAGTATTTCTCTACGTTGGGGTCCCTAGCTTGTGTGTGTCCTCTCATGCAGTTAAAAAACTTACCGTGTATGGGAAGCTGAGACCCAGGCTATTTATGCGTATGATATGGATTGGCAATAGGTGTGGTTGGGGAGGGTTCACAAACGAAAAACTACTAACAAATAAGGAATAACGTTTGGAACACCATTCTAAGTCTGAACTGGGTGCAAAAACCTAAAAAAACATCACTATGGGGAGATAAGGTATGCACACCAGTGACTATGTAAGGGGAATACATGAAATAGCAGAAACTGCTGTGTGAATACTGACTTGAAAAATCCAATAGCTATATGTAAGAGTGAAAATGTGAAAAATGGAATCTGCATTACTGCCATGAACATATGAATCAAGAGAAATTTAGCTACTGAATTGATCAATGCAATAGAGCCCCAACACTACGCCAAAGTATTTCTCTACGTTGGGGTCCCTAGCTTGTGTGTGTCCTCTCATGCAGTTAAAAAACTTACCGTGTATGGGAAGCTGAGACCCAGGCTATTTATGCGTATGATATGGATTGGCAATAGGTGTGGTTGGGGAGGGTTAACAAACGAAAAACTACTAACAAATAAGGAATAACGTTTGGAACACCATTCTAAGTCTGAACTGGGTGCAAAAACCTAAAAAAACATCACTATGGGGAGATAAGGTATGCACACCAGTGACTATGTAAGGGGAATACATGAAATAGCAGAAACTGCTGTGTGAATACTGACTTGAAAAATCCAATAGCTATATGTAAGAGTGAAAATGTGAAAAATGGAATCTGCATTACTGCCATGAACATATGAATCAAGAGAAATTTAGCTACTGAATTGATCAATGCAATAGAGCCCCAACACTACGCCAAAGTATTTCTCTACGTTGGGGTCCCTAGCTTGTGTGTGTCCTCTCATGCAGTTAAAAAACTTACCGTGTATGGGAAGCTGAGACCCAGGCTATTTATGCGTATGATATGGATTGGCAATAGGTGTGGTTGGGGAGGGTTAACAAACGAAAAACTACTAACAAATAAGGAATAACGTTTGGAACACCATTCTAAGTCTGAACTGGGTGCAAAGAAGGGAATTTTGTTTACTTACCGTAAATTCCTTTTCTTCTAGCTCCTATTGGGAGACCCAGACAATTGGGTGTATAGCTTCTGCCTCCGGAGGCCACACAAAGTATTACACTTTAAAAAGTGTAACCCCTCCCCTCTGCCTATACACCCTCCCGTGCATCACGGGCTCCTCAGTTTTGGTGCAAAAGCAGGAAGGAGGAAACTTATAAATTGGTCTAAGGTAAATTCAATCCGAAGGATGTTCGGAGAACTGAAAACCATGAACCAAAAGAACAATTCAACATGAACAACATGTGTACACAAAAGAACAAACAGCCCGAAGGGAACAGGGGCGGGTGCTGGGTCTCCCAATAGGAGCTAGAAGAAAAGGAATTTTCGGTAAGTAAACAAAATTCCCTTCTTTGTCGCTCCATTGGGAGACCCAGACAATTGGGACGTCCAAAAGCAGTCCCTGGGTGGGTAAAAGAATACCTCGATAAAAAGAGCCGAAAACGACCCCCTCTTACAGGTGGGCAACCGCCGCCTGAAGGACTCGCCTACCTAGACTGGCGTCTGCCGAAGCATAGGTATGCACCTGATAGTGTTTCGTGAAAGTGTGCAGACTAGACCAGGTAGCTGCCTGTCACACCTGCTGAGCCGTAGCCCGGTGCCGCAATGCCCAGGACGCACCCACGGCTCTGGTAGAATGGGCTTTCAGCCCCAAAGGAAGCGGAAGCCCAGAAGAACGGTAGGCTTCAAGAATCGGTTCCTTGACCCACCGAGCCAAGGTTGACTTGGAAGCCTGCGAACCCTTACGCTGGCCAGCGACAAGGACAAAGAGGGCATCTGAACGGCGCAGGGGCGCCGTGCGAGACACGTAGAGCCGGAGTGCTCTCACCAGATCTAATGAGTGCAAATCCTTTTCACATTGGTGAATTGGATGAGGGCAAAATGAAGGTAAGGAGATATCCTGATTGAGATGAAAAGGAGATACCACCTTAGGGAGAAATTCCGGAACAGGACGCAGAACCACCTTATCCTGGTGAAACACCAGGAAGGGGGCTTTGCATGACAGCGCTGCCAGCTCCGACACTCTACGGAGCGATGTAACTGCCACTAGAAATGCCACCTTCTGCGAAAGACGTGATAAAGAGACATCCCGCAGCGGCTCGAAAGGTGGTTTCTGAAGAGCCGTAAGCACCCTGTTAAGGTCCCAGGGTTCCAGCGGACGCTTGTAAGGTGGGACTATGTGGCAAACTCCCTGCAGGAACGTGCGGACCTGCGGAAGCCTGGCTAGACGCTTTTGAAAAAATACGGATAGCGCCGATACTTGTCCCTTGAGAGAGCCGAGAGACAAACCCTTGTCCATTCCGGATTGAAGGAATGAAAGAAAAGTGGGTAAGGCAAAGGGCCAGGGAGTAAAACCATTATCAGAGCACCAGGATAAGAAGATCCTCCAAGACCTGTGATAGATCTTGGCGGACGTTGGTTTCCTGGCCTGTCTCATAGTGGCAATGACATCTTGAGATAACCCTGAGGACGCTAGGAGCCAGGACTCAATGGCCACACAGTCAGGTTGAGGGCCGCAGAATTCAGATGGAAAAACGGCCCTTGTGACAGCAAGTCTGGGCGGTCTGGGAGCGCCCACGGTTGACCCACCGTGAGATGCCACAGATCCGGGTACCACGACCGCCTCGGCCAATCTGGGGCGACGAGAATGGCGCGACGACAGTCGGACCTGATTTTGCGCAGCACTCTGGGCAGCATCGCCAGAGGAGGAAATACATAGGGCAGTCGAAACTGCGACCAATCCTGAACTAATGCGTCCGCCGCCAGAGCTCTGTGATCTTGAGACCGGGCCATGAATGCCGGGACTTTGTTGTTGTGCCGTGACGCCATGAGATCGACGTCCGGCGTTCCCCAGCGGCGACAGATCTCTCGAAACACGTCTGGGTGAAGAGACCATTCCCCCGCGTCCATGCCCTGTCGACTGAGAAAATCTGCTTCCCAGTTTTCTACGCCCGGGATGTGAACTGCGGAGATGGTGGAAGCTGTGGCTTCCACCCACTGCAGAATCTGTCGGACTTCCTGGAAGGCTTGACGACTGCGAGTGCCGCCTTGGTGGTTGATGTATGCGACGGCAGTGGCGTTGTCCGACTGGATCCGGATCTGCCTGCCCTCCAGCCACCGATGAAAGGCCAATAGGGCTAGATACACTGCCCTTATCTCCAGAATATTGATCTGAAGGGATGACTCTATCGGAGTCCAGGTTCCCTGAGCCCTGTGGTGGAGAAAAACCGCCCCCCACCCTGACAGGCTCGCGTCCGTGGTGACCACAGCCCAGGTGGGGGGTAGGAAGGATTTTCCCTGCGACAGAGAGTTGGGAAGGAGCCACCACTGAAGTGACGTCTTGGTTGCAAGGGAAAGAGATGAAGTAACGAAGACCTTGCTTCACCTCTCGTAGGTGCTCAGGAGAAAAATAGACTATCATTGGAGGTTAACTCCGGCACACTACCAATTTCCCATGAGCCAAAAAATGGAGAATACAATGGTTGGATGTCAAAATCCTTTTTCCTTGTTTTATTAGTGCCAAAATGTGAAAAAAAGTGCTGTACAATTGTCCGCCAGGAATCGACGTTTCGGCTAGCAAGCCTTCATCAGGTCGGACAGGCTGAATACATTATTTACAAGTGAGAAAACAAAACAAGAGAAAAGAGATAAATTAATAACATAGAATGGATACATTGGTCAGGGTACAGAAGGCAAAACAGGAAAATCAAAAAATCCTAGGCAAATGACAAAAACATAGAAACAAGGGTACCACGTACGTAGATTAGAGCAATAAAGATACTGTATATTTACGTACATAGAACCTAGTGGGTATAGTAGCAATGTAACAGGGTAGAAGTGAGATACAGGTGCTGTGGAGTGACCGTACAGCACACATGGTAAGGACGCTCACCTTGACTTATAATGAGATGGCAACCTGGTACGAATGCAGGGTAGCTGCAAGAATATAGAGCCCTCCGTTTGGAGATAGCTAAGGGAAAAAAAAAAGAGGGTAAAGGGGAGTGAGGAAAATATATTGGCAAAAGAAAAAGAACCAAAGATAGTAGTTGCTTTGACAAACCCTGTGTCAAAGCCGTGAGAGCCCTGGGAGATGTCAGTATGTGGGATCCCAAGAGGTTAGTGGGTCATGACCAGGGAGGTCTGAAACAGAGAAACCTATCTATAAAGGTAAGAGAACGAGAGGTGACCCATTGGGTTAGGTAATATTTATTCATTAATAGGTATTTCCCTTAAGAGGTAAAGTGTAGGTTACCTCGGTGGTCAGTTGTACCGCTTGAGGGTCTCAATATGCTAGGCCAGGGTGGCGACCATGTGTGCCCCAGGCCGGATAGCAGCTCCTGCAGTGTGATGTCAATATCTAAGGTTCAAGTAGGGAACCAGGTTAACGTGGCTACTGTTGCTATGCAAAGATAGTAAGTGGGGTAAATTACAATGTTACCTATTAGCTCTAGTGGTATAGCTTCAAGGAGGATCACTACGGCTCAAAGTATATCAGTCATTGGCTTATACGGAAGAAGAGCAGTTCCCGTAGTATGGAACAGAGGTCCCAGGCTCACGTATAGGAGTCAGGATGATGTGCCTGATTGGAAATCTGTGGCATCGGAGGGGATAATATGGAAAATAATGTTGTCAACAGTATAGGGTAAAGACTAGTAAGAGAAAGGAGTAGAAAGGTTACCTAATGATTTGTTGGGTAAGGTACTCCTGTGGGGGTTATATAGAACGGACCGCTCCTGTAGTATGGAGTCAGAGTCCAGAATTCATCCTAGTAATCAGGGTGATATGCCTGACTGTCGCCTACAGCTGTGTGGAAAGAATTGGAGAATGATTAAGTAGTGGTAATGGAGTAAGGAATAGATAAGAAAACAAGGAAGAAAAAGAAAGAGAAAAAGATGAGGGTTACCTAGTGACTCTGAGGGATATGGCCTGGAGGGAAGTCCGTTGGCCCTGAAGAGAGTCAAAGGTAGCTGACTAGGAAAAAAAGGTTGAGATAATGAGAAAAGGAATAGTAAATTTACATCATACATTGGTGGTATGAGTGTGGTAATGTCCTGGTGAGTCACCTTACCATGAGCCTGTGGTGCCGCAGAGCTGGATCGCACGTTCTGTGGGGTGAAAAATATGGAGGAGAAGCGTCTATTTAACTTCAAGCGTACCGCGACGTCACTTCCGGTTTTCGTGCGAAGTGATGCATGTTGGGATTCAGTGTCCTGCGCATGCGCAAGTGACTTCCAATGGTGGAGGTGGTGAGCGTGTCACTACCGCTAGGTGGAACGCGGTAGTGGAGCCATGGAACGCACATGTGACAAGGAGGGCGTGTTAGTGAGTCACATGACCGTGTTGGTAGTGGATCTGGACACGGATTACACATTTCGGTGCAGGAGTGAGTGACAGGCTGGTATATAGTTGTCACGAAGTAGTATTAGTTCTGTAAGGCAGAAAGAAAGAATTAGGATATCATATGGCAGGATAATCACATTATCAATATAGTATGTACACGGAGGTTATAAAATGAGATAGCAGTGAGAACGCAGTTTAGTCAATAAGCCTTTACATCATAAGGGAAGCAATGAATAAATGATTCATATTAGAATAACATCATGAATCACTGATATAGGGTAAACCGGAGATAGAGAGTTAGGATGTCTATGGCAGAATATTCATGTGTGTAACCAAGGTATACGTCCAGTAAGGATATGTGGTGGATATATAGTAGAATAGTCATATAGATGAAGTTAGTTACTTATCTCCTAATGTTAAAGGGGGGTGAAAAGAGGGGAACCTCAAAATAGAGATGAAAATGAAATTATGTTTCATAAGGGAACCGTACTGTAGTTCAAAAACATGGTCATCCGTAGGTACTTCCATAGAACCAATATAAACTGGTATGCTCATGTATACTGTCAATAATGACAGAAGGCCCTCCCAAGGAGAAGCCCATCAAAAGACCTGTTCGTACCTCCGGTTCAGACCCTGGGGCTCAAGGGTGCCCAGAGTGTGAATCCATCGAGCTTCTTTCTCCCGGAGGAGTTTAACCCTGTCACCACCTCTGCGACTGGTGCCAACTTGATCGATTACCTGAAACCTCAGTTGTGAGATCCTATGGCCTGCTGTTATGAAGTGGAGGGGAACGGGTAGTAAGTTGCGACCGCATCTAATGTCCGACTTGTGCTTGTTAATGCGGTCTCGGATATGTTGGGTGGTCTCTCTATTTTGAGGTTCCCCTCTTTTCACCCCCCTTTAACATTAGGAGATAAGTAACTAACTTCATCTATATGACTATTCTACTATATATCCACCACATATCCTTACTGGACGTATACATTGGTTACACACATGAATATTCTGCCATAGACATCCTAACTCTCTATCTCCGGTTTACCCTATATCAGTGATTCATGATGTTATTCTAATATGAATCATTTATTCATTGCTTCCCTTATGATGTAAAGGCTTATTGACTAAACTGCGTTCTCACTGCTATCTCATTTTATAACCTCCGTGTACATACTATATTGATAATGTGATTATCCTGCCATATGATATCCTAATTCTTTCTTTCTGCCTTACAGAACTAATACTACTTCGTGACAACTATATACCAGCCTGTCACTCACTCCTGCACCGAAATGTGTAATCCGTGTCCAGATCCACTACCAACACGGTCATGTGACTCACTAACACGCCCTCCTTGTCACATGTGCGTTCCATGGCTCCACTACCGCGTTCCACCTAGCGGTAGTGACGCGCTCACCACCTCCACCATTGGAAGTCACTTGCGCATGCGCAGGACACTGAATCCCAACATGCATCACTTCGCACGAAAACCGGAAGTGACGTCGCGGTACGCTTGAAGTTAAATAGACGCTTCTCCTCCATATTTTTCACCCCACAGAACGTGCGATCCAGCTCTGCGGCACCACAGGCTCATGGTAAGGTGACTCACCAGGACATTACCACACTCATACCACCAATGTATGATGTAAATTTACTATTCCTTTTCTCATTATCTCAACCTTTTTTTCCTAGTCAGCTACCTTTGACTCTCTTCAGGGCCAACGGACTTCCCTCCAGGCCATATCCCTCAGAGTCACTAGGTAACCCTCATCTTTTTCTCTTTCTTTTTCTTCCTTGTTTTCTTATCTATTCCTTACTCCATTACCACTACTTAATCATTCTCCAATTCTTTCCACACAGCTGTAGGCGACAGTCAGGCATATCACCCTGATTACTAGGATGAATTCTGGACTCTGACTCCATACTACAGGAGCGGTCCGTTCTATATAACCCCCACAGGAGTACCTTACCCAACAAATCATTAGGTAACCTTTCTACTCCTTTCTCTTACTAGTCTTTACCCTATACTGTTGACAACATTATTTTCCATATTATCCCCTCCGATGCCACAGATTTCCAATCAGGCACATCATCCTGACTCCTATACGTGAGCCTGGGACCTCTGTTCCATACTACGGGAACTGCTCTTCTTCCGTATAAGCCAATGACTGATATACTTTGAGCCGTAGTGATCCTCCTCGAGGCTATACCACTAGAGCTAATAGGTAACATTGTAATTTACCCCACTTACTATCTTTGCATAGCAACAGTAGCCACGTTAACCTGGTACCCTACTTGAACCTTAGATATTGACATCACACTGCAGGAGCTGCTATCCGCCCTGGGGCACACATGGTCGCCACCCTGGCCTAGCATATTGAGACCCTCAAGCGGTACAACTGACCACCGAGGTAACCTACACTTTACCTCTTAAGGGAAATACCTATTAATGAATAAATATTACCTAACCCAATGGGTCACCTCTCGTTCTCTTACCTTTATAGATAGGTTTCTCTGTTTCAGACCTCCCTGGTCATGACCCACTAACCTCTTGGGATCCCACATACTGACATCTCCCAGGGCTCTCACGGCTTTGACACAGGGTTTGTCAAAGCAACTACTATCTTTGGTTCTTTTTCTTTTGCCAATATATTTTCCTCACTCCCCTTTACCCTCTTTTTTTTCCCTTAGCTATCTCCAAACGGAGGGCTCTATATTCTTGCAGCTACCCTGCATTTGTACCGGGTTGCCATCTCATTATAAGTCAAGGTGAGCGTCCTTACCATGTGTGCTGTACGGTCACTCCACAGCACCTGTATCTCACTTCTACCCTGTTACATTGCTACTATACCCACTAGGTTCTATGTACGTAAATATACAGTATCTTTATTGCTCTAATCTACGTACGTGGTACCCTTGTTTCTATGTTTTTGTCATTTGCCTAGGATTTTTTGATTTTCCTGTTTTGCCTTCTGTACCCTGACCAATGTATCCATTCTATGTTATTAATTTATCTCTTTTCTCTTGTTTTGTTTTCTCACTTGTAAATAATGTATTCAGCCTGTCCGACCTGATGAAGGGCTGCTAGCCGAAACGTCGATTCCTGGCGGACAATTGTACAGCACTTTTTTTCACATTTTTGCACTAATAAAACAAGGAAAAGAAGGGAATTTTGTTACTTACCGTAAATTCCTTTTCTTCTAGCTCTTATTGGGAGACCCAGACGATTGGGTGTATAGCACTGCCTCCGGAGGCCACACAAAGCAATTACACTAAAAAGTGTAAGGCCCCTCCCCTTCTGGCTATACACCCCCAGTGGGATCACTGGCTCACCAGTTTTAGTGCAAAAGCAAGAAGGAGGAAAGCCAATAACTGGTTTAAACAAATTCTCTCCGAGTAACATCGGAGAACTGAAAACCGTTCAACATGAACAACATGTGTACCCGCAAACAACCAACAATCCCGAAGGACAACAGGGCGGGTGCTGGGTCTCCCAATAAGAGCTAGAAGAAAAGGAATTTACGGTAAGTAACAAAATTCCCTTCTTCTTCGTCGCTCTATTGGGAGACCCAGACGATTGGGACGTCCAAAAGCTGTCCCTGGGTGGGTAAAGAAATACCTCATGTTAGAGCTGCAAGACAGCCCTCCCCTACGGGGAGGCAACTGCCGCCTGCAGGACTCTTCTACCTAGGCTGGCGTCCGCCGAAGCATAGGTATGCACCTGATAATGTTTGGTGAAAGTGTGCAGACTCGACCAGGTAGCTGCCTGGCACACCTGTTGAGCCGTAGCCTGGTGTCGTAATGCCCAGGATGCACCCACGGCTCTGGTAGAATGGGCCTTCAGCCCTGATGGAACCGGAAGCCCAGCAGAACGGTAGGCTTCAAGAATTGGTTCTTTGATCCATCGAGCCAGGGTGGCTTTAGAAGCCTGCGACCCTTTGCGCTTACCAGCGACAAGGACAAAGAGTGCATCCGAACGGCGCAAGGGCGCCGTGCGGGAAATGTAGATTCTGAGTGCTCTCACCAGATCTAACAAATGTAAATCCTTCTCATACCGATGAACTGCATGAGGACAAAACGAAGGCAAAGAGATATCCTGATTAAGATGAAAAGAGGATACCACCTTCGGGAGAAACTCCTGAATAGGACGCAGCACAACCTTGTCCTGGTGGAAGACCAGGAAGGGAGCCTTGGATGATAGTGCTGCCAGCTCAGACACTCTCCGAAGAGATGTGATCGCTACCAGAAAAGCCACTTTCTGTGATAGTCTAGAAAGTGAAACCTCCTTCAGAGGCTCGAAGGGCGGCTTCTGGAGGGCAACTAGTACCCTGTTCAGATCCCATGGATCTAACGGCCGCTTGTACGGGGGTACGATATGGCAAACCCCCTGTAGGAACGTGCGCACCTTAGGAAGGCGTGCCAAACGCCTCTGAAAAAAGACGGATAGCGCCGAGACCTGACCTTTAAGGGAGCCGAGCGACAAACCTTTTTCTAACCCAGATTGCAGGAAAGAAAGAAAGGTAGGCAATGCAAATGGCCAGGGAGACACTCCCTGAGCAGAGCACCAGGATAAAAATATCCTCCACGTTCTGTGGTAGATCTTAGCGGACGTGGGCTTCCTAGCCTGTCTCATGGTGGCAACGACCCCTTGGGATAATCCTGAAGACGCTAGGATCCAGGACTCAATGGCCACACAGTCAGGTTCAGGGCCGCAGAATTCCGATGGAAAAACGGCCCTTGGGACAGTAAGTCTGGTCGGTGTGGGAGTGCCCACGGTTGGCCGACCGTGAGCTGCCACAGATCCGGATACCACGCCCTCCTCGGCCAGTCTGGGGCGACAAGTATGACGCGGCTGCAATCGGATCTGATCTTGCGTAGCACTCTGGGCAAGAGTGCCAGAGGTGGAAACACATAAGGGAGCCGGAACTGCGACCAATCTTGCACTAGGGCGTCTGCCGCCAGCGCTCTTTGATCGCGAGACCGTGCCATGAAGGTTGGGACCTTGTTGTTGTGCCGTGACGCCATTAGGTCGACGTCCGGCACCCCCCAGCGGCGACAGATTTCCTGAAACACGTCTGGGTGAAGGGACCATTCCCCTGCGTCCATGCCCTGGCGACTGAGGAAGTCTGCTTCCCAGTTTTCTACGCCGGGGATGTGAACCGCGGATATGGTGGAGACTGTGGCTTCCACCCACATCAGAATCCGCCGGACTTCCTGGAAGGCTTGCCGACTGCGTGTCCCCCCTTGGTGGTTGATGTATGCCACCGCTGTGGAGTTGTCCGACTGAATTCGGATCTGCCTTCCTTCCAGCCACTGCTGGAAGGCTAGTAGGGCAAGATACACTGCTCTGATTTCCAGAACATTGATCTGAAGGGTGGACTCCTGCTGAGACCACGTACCCTGAGCCCTGTGGTGGAGAAAGACTGCTCCCCACCCTGACAGACTCGCATCTGTCGTGACCACCGCCCAAGACGGTGGTAGGAAGGATCTTCCCTGTGATAATGAGGTGGGAAGAAGCCACCACTGCAGAGAGTCTTTGGCCGTCTGGGAAAGGGAGACTTTCCTGTCCAGGGATGTTGACTTCCCGTCCCATTGGCGGAGAATGTCCCATTGAAGTGGACGCAGATGAAACTGCGCAAACGGAACCGCCTCTATTGCCGCCACCATCTTCCCGAGGAAGTGCATGAGGCGTCTTAAGGAGTGCGGCTGACTTTGAAGGAGAGCCTGCACCCCAGTCTGTAGAGACCGCTGCTTGTCCAGCGGAAGCTTCACTATCGCTGATAGAGTATGAAACTCCATGCCAAGATACGTTAGTGATTGGGTCGGTGACAGATTTGACTTTGGGAAGTTGATGATCCACCCGAACGCCTGGAGAGTCTCCAGTGCAACATTCAGGCTGAGTTGGCATGCCTCTTGAGAGGGTGCCTTGACCAGTAGATCGTCCAAGTAAGGGATCACAGAGTGTCCGTGAGAGTGCAAGACTGCTACCACTGCCGCCATGATCTTGGTGAACACCCGAGGGGCTGTCGCCAGACCAAATGGCAGAGCTACGAACTGAAGATGGTCGTCTCCTATCACGAAGCGTAGAAAGCATTGGTGCTCTGTAGCAATCGGCACGTGGAGATAAGCATCTTTGATGTCTATTGATGCTAGGAAATCTCCTTGAGACATTGAGGCAATGACTGAGCGGAGGGATTCCATCCGGAACCGCCTGGCGTTCACATGCTTGTTGAGCAGTTTTAGGTCCAGAACAGGACGGAAGGAGCCGTCCTTTTTTGGAACCACAAAGAGATTGGAGTAAAATCCTCGCCCCCGTTCGTGAGGGGGGACAGGGATCACGACTCCTTCTGCTCTTAGAGAGTCCACCGCCTGCAGCAGGGCATCTGCTCGGTTGGGGTGTGGGGAGGTTCTGAAGAACCGAAGTGGAGGCCGAGAACTGAACTCGATTCTGTACCCGCGAGACAGAATGTCTGTTACCCACCGGTCTTTGACCTGTGACAGCCAAATGTCGCAAAAGCGGGAGAGCCTGCCACCGACTGAGGATGCGGAGGGAGGAGGCCGAAAGTCATGAGGTAGCCGCTTTGGAAGCGGTTCCTCCATTTGTTTTCCTGGGGCGTGAGTGAGCCCGCCAGGAATCTGAGCTCCCTTGTTCTTTCTGAGTCCTTTTGGACGAGGAGAATTGGGCCTTGCCCGAGCCTCGAAAGGACCGAAACCTCGACTGCCACTTTTTCTGTTGAGGTTTACTTGCTCTGGGCTGTGGTAAGGAAGAGTCCTTACCCTTGGACTGTTTTATGATTTCAGCCAATGGCTCACCAAACAGTCTGTCTCTAGATAATGGCAAGCTGGTTAAGCATTTTTTGGAACCAGCATCTGCTTTCCAGTCCTTTAACCACAAGGCTCTGCGCAAAACCACAGAATTGGCGGATGCCATAGCGGTACGGCTCGTAGATTCTAGGACAGCATTGATAGCATAGGTCGCAAACGCAGACATTTGCGAAGTTAGGGACGCCACTTGCGGCACTGCTGGATGTATGAAAGCATCCACCTGTGCTAAACCAGCTGAAATAGCTTGGAGTGCCCACACGGCCGCGAATGCTGGAGCAAACGACGCGCCGATAGATTCATAGACAGATTTCAACCAAAGGTCCATCTGTCTGTCGTTGGCATCTTTAAGTGAAGCGCCATCCTCTACTGCGACTATGGATCTAGCCGCAAGCTTGGAAATTGGGGGATCCACCTTTGGACACTGGGTCCAGCGTTTGGCCACCTCAGAGGGAAAAGGATAACGGGTATCCTTAGAACGTTTAGAGAAACGCTTGTCTGGATGAGCGTCGTGTTTCTGGATCGATTCTCTGAAGTCAGAGTGGTCCAAAAAAGCACTTAATTTACGCTTGGGATATAGGAAATGGAACTTCTCCTGCTGTGCAGCTGCCTCCTCTGCAGAAGGGGCTGGGGGAGAAATATCCAACAGCCTATTAATTGCCGATAAAAGGTCATTAACCATGGCGTCACCATCAGGGGCATCCAGATTGAGAGGGGCCTCAGGATTAGAATCCTGGTCACCGTCCTCAGTCTCATCACAGAGAGACTCTTGTCGCTGCGACCCTGAACAGTGTGAAGACGTGGAGGGTCTTTCCCAGCGAGCTCGCTTAGGCTGCCTGGGACTGTCATCTGAGTCAGAGACTTCAGCCTGTGATGCTTGAGACCCCCCTGAAGTACGGATTAGTTCCAACTGAGGGGGACCGGAGAGCATAGACACAGCAGTGTCCATGGTCTGAGCAACTGGCCTGGACTGCAAGGTCTCCAGGATTTTTGCCATAGTCACAGACATTTTATCAGCAAAAACTGCAAAGTCTGTCCCCGTCACCGGGGCAGGGTTCACAGGCGCCTCTGCCTGGGCTACCACCACAATAGGCTCTGGCTGACGAAGTGCCACTGGGACTGAACATTGCACACAATGAGAGTCGTTGGAGCCTGCTGGTAGATCAGCCCCACATGCAGTACAAACAGTGTACACAGCCCGTGCCTTGGCAGCTTTGCGTTTTGCGGATGACATGTTGCTGCCTCCTCAGAGCAGTACAGGGTGTCCAGCCAAGAAGCGACCTTACAGTGCACTATATAAATATATATATATATATGGTACCAAGAAACAAGTACACTAATATAACACTGAGGCACTAGAGGGGCCAGCACTACTGTGCTGCTTACCGCCCGCTTAGGAGCGGTGTGTGGACGCCAGAAATCCCTCTAGTCTGGGTCTCCCAGAGCCTGCTGCCTTTCCCCAGCCAGACCGCATGTGTAATGGCTGCCGGCGTCCTTGTGGAGAGGGGGGGCGGGCCCTGGGCGTACACCGACGAAGAGCGGGAAGTCTGCTTCCCCCTGTGCCTAGTGAGAGGGCTGGAGCATGTAAATAAAGCTCCAGCCCTCGGCGCTGTTAATTGAGCAGCGTCTCTCCCCTACCCTGATTGACAGGGTGGGGGCGGGAACGAAGCGGCACTAGGCCGTAGAAGCCGGGGGCTAAAGTTAGAAGCGCCGCCGCCGTAAAAGCGCGGTCGGCGCAAAGTCCCCAGCGCACTACAAGTCGCAGCTGCGCCGCCGCTCCAGGAGCGGTCGGCGCAGTAGTTCCCAACATGAAACGTCACTCAGCAAAGCTGCAGTGACCTAACCCCGGCGCCCAGCGCTACTGTCCCCGGCGCACTATAACGCTCAGCAAGCCTGAGAGTGTCCGTGCCTGCCGGGGACACAGAGTACCTGAAAGTTGCAGGGCCTTGTCCCTGAACGGCACTCCCGCTCCAAATCCAGCAGGTTCTATGGGTCTGTGGATGGAGCCCGGCCCCAGGGCTTGGGGGCCGGCAAGATCCCACTTCCACAGAGCCCTCCGAAGGGATGTGGAAGGAAAACAGCATGTGGGCTCCAGCCTCTGTACCAGCAATAGGTACCTCAACCTTACAAGCACCACCGCGGGTGAGAAGGGAGCATGCTGGGGGCCCCATATGGGCCCTCTTTTCTTCCATCCGATATAGCCAGCAGCTACTGCTGACTACAAACAGTGGAGCTATGCGTGGATGTCTGACCTCCTTCGCACAAAGCAGAAAACTGGTGAGCCAGTGATCCCACTGGGGGTGTATAGCCAGAAGGGGAGGGGCCTTACACTTTTTAGTGTAATTGCTTTGTGTGGCCTCCGGAGGCAGTGCTATACACCCAATCGTCTGGGTCTCCCAATAGAGCGACGAAGAAAAGGATTTTGACATCCAACCATTGTATTCTTCATTTTTTGGCTCATGGGAAATTGGTTGTGTGCCGGAGTTAACCTCCAATGATAGTCTATTTTTCTCCTGAGCACCTACGAGAGGTGAAGCAAGGTCTTCGTTACTTCATTACTTAACTCATTTTGACCTAGCTCCCTCATTTCCCCAGCAAGGCGGTTTTGGATCTGCCCATGTCGCAATCCGGTTTCACCACTTTTTCATATAACGAAGATGAGACAAATAACATAGTATCAAGGGTCACGAAGCCCTGCTCTTTTCTCAACATACCAGCAGAGGAAACCAAGAAACGGGACCTTGAGAAGGTGCTGCAGAAACACGCTTCCCTAGATCTCCACCTGACCACTCTGGCTGAGTACCATCGGACCAAACGTATCCCAAGGGGCCTACGGGTCACATTAAGACCGATAATTTTTTCTGACAACAATGAATACTGTGACAAGTTCGAAGCAATTTTAAACAAATGTTCAATGGACATTATCACCCTAACTATTGACTTCCTGCAGAAAGAAGTTGACCAACTGTCCACTAATATCTCAGTAACCGAAATCCAGTTGAAACAAGTTCTATCAGCTACCGACCTCGAACAACTTAAAAAAGAAACCGACGATTATTTTTCCAACTTCAGGAGGACTCTAGAGGCTAAAAAGCGCAATAAATTTCTCAGAGATCAGGAGGACTACTCCCAGGGAACCGTCTACCGATGGCGCTCAGGGGAGTCCTCCTCCTTCTTCTCACGACGTCCTTCTCGTTACACAGGCTATTCATCATCGGGGAGCTCGGACTTCGACACCCGTCCCCAGCGTCAACAGCCCGGTTTTTTAGGCCAACGACGGCCCCCCGTAAGAAGACGAGGAAGGGGTACAGGCGGCAACCGCAACTACCGGGAGGACCGGGTATGGACCAGGTCACAGGTAATACAAACCTAGTCTATAACATTTCTTCGTACAACCTGTCACCTGCTGAGCACTCGGTCCTGCAGAAAGGGCTTTCATTTAGCCCTATCCCTATGTATGATACCTTTTCTGTGCAAAAGGAGCTGGATCATTTTTTCCGATCTGTACGGTTAAAGGTGCACTTTGATAATGTAAATACTGTTGATCATGTTAACAATGCTGATATGGTTTCAACTGCCTCTCCCCCTTGCTTCTCACTCAAGTCCCTACAACTTAAATCACAGAGTTCCTTCATGCCTCCTAGATCATATCATCCGGTCGAAACCTTTGTTTCATTGGTTTCCCATGATATTGAGAATTTGAATAAACAGATTCATTCTGGCACATTTCACATTAAGAACAACTTGTCAGCAGATGAATCCAGGGCTCTTAACAACTTGAGGGATAATCAGACGGTTATTATCAAGCCAGCAGATAAGGGGGGAGCCATTGTTGTCCTTGACCGACAGTATTATATTTCAGAAATCCTTGGACAATTGTCAGATGTATCTACCTATGAACCAGTCTCCCATAACCCAACATCAGATATCTCCTCTCTGATCAAAACCACGGCTCAACTTCACTTTGAACGAGGTGTCATTGATCAGAAATTAAGGGACTTTCTCAGCAATCCACATCCAATTACCCCAGTCTTCTACACACTTCCGAAAGTCCACAAACATCTTACTAGACCCCCAGGTAGACCCATAGTGGCCTCAACGGACTCGGTCCTCTCTCCATTGGCCCGCACAGTCGAGAAGATCCTCTCACCCTTCATTCCCTTGACTCCCTCGTATCTCAAGGATACGTCCCATTTTTTAGAGGTATTAACGGATCTTCATCATATTCCGGATACATCTATATTGGTGACACTAGATGTTAATTCACTATATACAAGCATTGACCATGAGGAGGGTTTGGCATCAGTACAATGGTTTTTTGAACAGTTCACCACCTTACCAACGGAAAATAGAGAATTTTGTATCGATCTACTCAGGATTATCCTGGAAAGGAACTTTTTCCTATTCCAGGATCAATTTTATGTGCAGCGTAGGGGGACCGCGATGGGCTCCAACGTCGCGCCCCCCTACGCCAACATCTTTATGACTGCATTTGAAGACAGATATATACATTCTCACCCTCAGATTGTACGCCACGCTCTGATTTGGCGTAGATACATAGATGACGTTTTTTTGATTTGGAATGGCGATTTGGACTCCCTACTCACATTCTACGAGGAGATCAACACTTTCCAACCAGGCTTAACCTTTTCCATTAACCACAGTACTGATAGGATCAACTTTTTGGATTGCTGGGTCATCAAAAATAGGGATGGTACCATTACAACCGACATTTATACCAAGCCCACAGACAAGAACAGCCTTCTCCATTACACCAGCAACCACCCAAAACATACGAAAAATTCCTTGCCAATTAGTCAGCACACGAGAGTAGACCGGATCGTGAGTGACAATGATAATCGCAGGGCAAGACATGATGAGATGACCAACAAGTTTAGGCAGAGGGGCTATCCCACTAACATAGCAACCAACACGAGATCCTTATCCCACAAGCCACAAATACAATCGGACCGTATGCCCCTAATTAATACATTCCATCCTTTCTCTCCATTGGTCAAGAGAATTATTCTAAAGCATTGGCCACTTCTTGGCCTCTCCTATCCTCGAATTAGTGAATTCAAGACGCCACCTCTATTTTGTTACAGAAAATCACCAAACATCAGGGACAAACTGGTTCGGGCGGACATAGGCTCCTGTCACCACGTTCCTAAGCAGAAGTTTCTTAATAACCCACAGTTTGGCACCTTCCCATGTCTTAGGTGCGCTCAATGCTCCAATATCACCAAAGGAAGCTCCTTCACACACCCCAGAACTGGTAGGGCCTTTCCAATTAGGGATTTCTTTACTTGTGATAGTTCCTTCGTAGTCTATCTTATTAAATGCCCCTGCGGTCTCGGATATGTTGGAGAGACCACCCAACATATCCGAGACCGCATTAACAAGCACAAGTCGGACATTAGATGCGGTCGCAACTTACTACCCGTTCCCCTCCACTTCATAACAGCAGGCCATAGGATCTCACAACTGAGGTTTCAGGTAATCGATCAAGTTGGCACCAGTCGCAGAGGTGGTGACAGGGTTAAACTCCTCCGGGAGAAAGAAGCTCGATGGATTCACACTCTGGGCACCCTTGAGCCCCAGGGTCTGAACCGGAGGTACGAACAGGTCTTTTGATGGGCTTCTCCTTTGTGACAAGTTCGAAGCAATTTTAAACAAATGTTCAATGGACATTATCACCCTAACTATTGACTTCCTGCAGAAAGAAGTTGACCAACTGTCCACTAATATCTCAGTAACCGAAATCCAGTTGAAACAAGTTCTATCAGCTACCGACCTCGAACAACTTAAAAAAGAAACCGACGATTATATTTCCAACTTCAGGAGGACTCTAGAGGCTAAAAAGCGCAATAAATTTCTCAGAGATCAGGAGGACTACTCCCAGGGAACCGTCTACCGATGGCGCTCAGGGCAGTCCTCCTCCTTCTTCTCACGACGTCCTTCTCGTTACACAGGCTATTCATCATCGGGGAGCTCGGACTTCGACACCCGTCCCCAGCGTCAACAGCCCGGTTTTTTAGGCCAACGACGGCCCCCCGTAAGAAGACGAGGAGGGGGTACAGGCGGCAACCGCAACTACCGGGAGGACCGGGTATGGACCAGGTCACAGGTAATACAAACCTAGTCTATAACATTTCTTCGTACAACCTGTCACCTGCTGAGCACTCGGTCCTGCAGAAAGGGCTTTCATTTAGCCCTATCCCTATGTATGATACCTTTTCTGTGCAAAAGGAGCTGGATCATTTTTTCCGATCTGTACGGTTAAAGGTGCACTTTGATAATGTAAATACTGTTGATCATGTTAACAATGCTGATATGGTTTCAACTGCCTCTCCCCCTTGCTTCTCACTCAAGTCCCTACAACTTAAATCACAGAGTTCCTTCATGCCTCCTAGATCATATCATCCGGTCGAAACCTTTGTTTCATTGGTTTCCCATGATATTGAGAATTTGAATAAACAGATTCATTCTGGCACATTTCACATTAAGAACAACTTGTCAGCAGATGAATCCAGGGCTCTTAACAACTTGAGGGATAATCAGACGGTTATTATCAAGCCAGCAGATAAGGGGGGAGCCATTGTTGTCCTTGACCGACAGTATTATATTTCAGAAATCCTTGGACAATTGTCAGATGTATCTACCTATGAACCAGTCTCCCATAACCCAACATCAGATATCTCCTCTCTGATCAAAACCACGGCTCAACTTCACTTTGAACGAGGTGTCATTGATCAGAAATTAAGGGACTTTCTCAGCAATCCACATCCAATTACCCCAGTCTTCTACACACTTCCGAAAGTCCACAAACATCTTACTAGACCCCCAGGTAGACCCATAGTGGCCTCAACGGACTCGGTCCTCTCTCCATTGGCCCGCACAGTCGAGAAGATCCTCTCACCCTTCATTCCCTTGACTCCCTCGTATCTCAAGGATACGTCCCATTTTTTAGAGGTATTAACGGATCTTCATCATATTCCGGATACATCTATATTGGTGACACTAGATGTTAATTCACTATATACAAGCATTGACCATGAGGAGGGTTTGGCATCAGTACAATGGTTTTTTGAACAGTTCACCACCTTACCAACGGAAAATAGAGAATTTTGTATCGATCTACTCAGGATTATCCTGGAAAGGAACTTTTTCCTATTCCAGGATCAATTTTATGTGCAGCGTAGGGGGACCGCGATGGGCTCCAACGTCGCGCCCCCCTACGCCAACATCTTTATGACTGCATTTGAAGACAGATATATACATTCTCACCCTCAGATTGTACGCCACGCTCTGATTTGGCGTAGATACATAGATGACGTTTTTTTGATTTGGAATGGCGATTTGGACTCCCTACTCACATTCTACGAGGAGATCAACACTTTCCAACCAGGCTTAACCTTTTCCATTAACCACAGTACTGATAGGATCAACTTTTTGGATTGCTGGGTCATCAAAAATAGGGATGGTACCATTACAACCGACATTTATACCAAGCCCACAGACAAGAACAGCCTTCTCCATTACACCAGCAACCACCCAAAACATACGAAAAATTCCTTGCCAATTAGTCAGCACACGAGAGTAGACCGGATCGTGAGTGACAATGATAATCGCAGGGCAAGACATGATGAGATGACCAACAAGTTTAGGCAGAGGGGCTATCCCACTAACATAGCAACCAACACGAGATCCTTATCCCACAAGCCACAAATACAATCGGACCGTATGCCCCTAATTAATACATTCCATCCTTTCTCTCCATTGGTCAAGAGAATTATTCTAAAGCATTGGCCACTTCTTGGCCTCTCCTATCCTCGAATTAGTGAATTCAAGACGCCACCTCTATTTTGTTACAGAAAATCACCAAACATCAGGGACAAACTGGTTCGGGCGGACATAGGCTCCTGTCACCACGTTCCTAAGCAGAAGTTTCTTAATAACCCACAGTTTGGCACCTTCCCATGTCTTAGGTGCGCTCAATGCTCCAATATCACCAAAGGAAGCTCCTTCACACACCCCAGAACTGGTAGGGCCTTTCCAATTAGGGATTTCTTTACTTGTGATAGTTCCTTCGTAGTCTATCTTATTAAATGCCCCTGCGGTCTCGGATATGTTGGAGAGACCACCCAACATAGCCGAGACCGCATTAACAAGCACAAGTCGGACATTAGATGCGGTCGCAACTTACTACCCGTTCCCCTCCACTTCATAACAGCAGGCCATAGGATCTCACAACTGAGGTTTCAGGTAATCGATCAAGTTGGCACCAGTCGCAGAGGTGGTGACAGGGTTAAACTCCTCCGGGAGAAAGAAGCTCGATGGATTCACACTCTGGGCACCCTTGAGCCCCAGGGTCTGAACCGGAGGTACGAACAGGTCTTTTGATGGGCTTCTCCTTTGTGACAAGTTCGAAGCAATTTTAAACAAATGTTCAATGGACATTATCACCCTAACTATTGACTTCCTGCAGAAAGAAGTTGACCAACTGTCCACTAATATCTCAGTAACCGAAATCCAGTTGAAACAAGTTCTATCAGCTACCGACCTCGAACAACTTAAAAAAGAAACCGACGATTATATTTCCAACTTCAGGAGGACTCTAGAGGCTAAAAAGCGCAATAAATTTCTCAGAGATCAGGAGGACTACTCCCAGGGAACCGTCTACCGATGGCGCTCAGGGCAGTCCTCCTCCTTCTTCTCACGACGTCCTTCTCGTTACACAGGCTATTCATCATCGGGGAGCTCGGACTTCGACACCCGTCCCCAGCGTCAACAGCCCGGTTTTTTAGGCCAACGACGGCCCCCCGTAAGAAGACGAGGAGGGGGTACAGGCGGCAACCGCAACTACCGGGAGGACCGGGTATGGACCAGGTCACAGGTAATACAAACCTAGTCTATAACATTTCTTCGTACAACCTGTCACCTGCTGAGCACTCGGTCCTGCAGAAAGGGCTTTCATTTAGCTCTATCCCTATGTATGATACCTTTTCTGTGCAAAAGGAGCTGGATCATTTTTTCCGATCTGTACGGTTAAAGGTGCACTTTGATAATGTAAATACTGTTGATCATGTTAACAATGCTGATATGGTTTCAACTGCCTCTCCCCCTTGCTTCTCACTCAAGTCCCTACAACTTAAATCACAGAGTTCCTTCATGCCTCCTAGATCATATCATCCGGTCGAAACCTTTGTTTCATTGGTTTCCCATGATATTGAGAATTTGAATAAACAGATTCATTCTGGCACATTTCACATTAAGAACAACTTGTCAGCAGATGAATCCAGGGCTCTTAACAACTTGAGGGATAATCAGACGGTTATTATCAAGCCAGCAGATAAGGGGGGAGCCATTGTTGTCCTTGACCGACAGTATTATATTTCAGAAATCCTTGGACAATTGTCAGATGTATCTACCTATGAACCAGTCTCCCATAACCCAACATCAGATATCTCCTCTCTGATCAAAACCACGGCTCAACTTCACTTTGAACGAGGTGTCATTGATCAGAAATTAAGGGACTTTCTCAGCAATCCACATCCAATTACCCCAGTCTTCTACACACTTCCGAAAGTCCACAAACATCTTACTAGACCCCCAGGTAGACCCATAGTGGCCTCAACGGACTCGGTCCTCTCTCCATTGGCCCGCACAGTCGAGAAGATCCTCTCACCCTTCATTCCCTTGACTCCCTCGTATCTCAAGGATACGTCCCATTTTTTAGAGGTATTAACGGATCTTCATCATATTCCGGATACATCTATATTGGTGACACTAGATGTTAATTCACTATATACAAGCATTGACCATGAGGAGGGTTTGGCATCAGTACAATGGTTTTTTGAACAGTTCACCACCTTACCAACGGAAAATAGAGAATTTTGTATCGATCTACTCAGGATTATCCTGGAAAGGAACTTTTTCCTATTCCAGGATCAATTTTATGTGCAGCGTAGGGGGACCGCGATGGGCTCCAACGTCGCGCCCCCCTACGCCAACATCTTTATGACTGCATTTGAAGACAGATATATACATTCTCACCCTCAGATTGTACGCCACGCTCTGATTTGGCGTAGATACATAGATGACGTTTTTTTGATTTGGAATGGCGATTTGGACTCCCTACTCACATTCTACGAGGAGATCAACACTTTCCAACCAGGCTTAACCTTTTCCATTAACCACAGTACTGATAGGATCAACTTTTTGGATTGCTGGGTCATCAAAAATAGGGATGGTACCATTACAACCGACATTTATACCAAGCCCACAGACAAGAACAGCCTTCTCCATTACACCAGCAACCACTCAAAACATACGAAAAATTCCTTGCCAATTAGTCAGCACACGATAGTAGACCGGATCGTGAGTGACAATGATAATCGCAGGGCAAGACATGATGAGATGACCAACAAGTTTAGGCAGAGGGGCTATCCCACTAACATAGCAACCAACACGAGATCCTTATCCCACAAGCCACAAATACAATCGGACCGTATGCCCCTAATTAATACATTCCATCCTTTCTCTCCATTGGTCAAGAGAATTATTCTAAAGCATTGGCCACTTCTTGGCCTCTCCTATCCTCGAATTAGTGAATTCAAGACGCCACCTCTATTTTGTTACAGAAAATCACCAAACATCAGGGACAAAATGGTTCGGGCGGACATAGGCTCCTGTCACCACGTTCCTAAGCAGAAGTTTCTTAATAACCCACAGTTTGGCACCTTCCCATGTCTTAGGTGCGCTCAATGCTCCAATATCACCAAAGGAAGCTCCTTCACACACCCCAGAACTGGTAGGGCCTTTCCAATTAGGGATTTCTTTACTTGTGATAGTTCCTTCGTAGTCTATCTTATTAAATGCCCCTGCGGTCTCGGATATGTTGGAGAGACCACCCAACATATCCGAGACCGCATTAACAAGCACAAGTCGGACATTAGATGCGGTCGCAACTTACTACCCGTTCCCCTCCACTTCATAACAGCAGGCCATAGGATCTCACAACTGAGGTTTCAGGTAATCGATCAAGTTGGCACCAGTCGCAGAGGTGGTGACAGGGTTAAACTCCTCCGGGAGAAAGAAGCTCGATGGATTCACACTCTGGGCACCCTTGAGCCCCAGGGTCTGAACCGGAGGTACGAACAGGTCTTTTGATGGGCTTCTCCTTGGGAGGGCCTTCTGTTATTATTGACAGTATACATGAGCATACCAGTTTATATTGGTTCTATGGAAGTACCTACGGATGACCATGTTTTTGAACTACAGTACGGTTCCCTTATGAAACATAATTTCATTTTCATCTCTATTTTGAGGTTCCCCTCTTTTCACCCCCCTTTAACATTAGGAGATAAGTAACTAACTTCATCTATATGACTATTCTACTATATATCCACCACATATCCTTACTGGACGTATACCTTGGTTACACACATGAATATTCTGCCATAGACATCCTAACTCTCTATCTCCGGTTTACCCTATATCAGTGATTCATGATGTTATTCTAATATGAATCATTTATTCATTGCTTCCCTTATGATGTAAAGGCTTATTGACTAAACTGCGTTCTCACTGCTATCTCATTTTATAACCTCCGTGTACATACTATATTGATAATGTGATTATCCTGCCATATGATATCCTAATTCTTTCTTTCTGCCTTACAGAACTAATACTACTTCGTGACAACTATATACCAGCCTGTCACTCACTCCTGCACCGAAATGTGTAATCCGTGTCCAGATCCACTACCAACACGGTCATGTGACTCACTAACACGCCCTCCTTGTCACATGTGCGTTCCATGGCTCCACTACCGCGTTCCACCTAGCGGTAGTGACGCGCTCACCACCTCCACCATTGGAAGTCACTTGCGCATGCGCAGGACACTGAATCCCAACATGCATCACTTCGCACGAAAACCGGAAGTGACGTCGCGGTACGCTTGAAGTTAAATAGACGCTTCTCCTCCATATTTTTCACCCCACAGGACGTGCGATCCAGCTCTGCGGCACCACAGGCTCATGGTAAGGTGACTCACCAGGACATTACCACACTCATACCACCAATGTATGATGTAAATTTACTATTCCTTTTCTCATTATCTCAACCTTTTTTTCCTAGTCAGCTACCTTTGACTCTCTTCAGGGCCAACGGACTTCCCTCCAGGCCATATCCCTCAGAGTCACTAGGTAACCCTCATCTTTTTCTCTTTCTTTTTCTTCCGTGTTTTCTTATCTATTCCTTACTCCATTACCACTACTTAATCATTCTCCAATTCTTTCCACACAGCTGTAGGCGACAGTCAGGCATATCACCCTGATTACTAGGATGAATTCTGGACTCTGACTCCATACTACAGGAGCGGTCCGTTCTATATAACCCCCACAGGAGTACCTTACCCAACAAATCATTAGGTAACCTTTCTACTCCTTTCTCTTACTAGTCTTTACCCTATACTGTTGACAACATTATTTTCCATATTATCCCCTCCGATGCCACAGATTTCCAATCAGGCACATCATCCTGACTCCTATACGTGAGCCTGGGACCTCTGTTCCATACTACGGGAACTGCTCTTCTTCCGTATAAGCCAATGACTGATATACTTTGAGCCGTAGTGATCCTCCTCGAGGCTATACCACTAGAGCTAATAGGTAACATTGTAATTTACCCCACTTACTATCTTTGCATAGCAACAGTAGCCACGTTAACCTGGTTCCCTACTTGAACCTTAGATATTGACATGACACTGCAGGAGCTGCTATCCGCCCTGGGGCACACATGGTCGCCACCCTGGCCTAGCATATTGAGACCCTCAAGCGGTACAACTGACCACCGAGGTAACCTACACTTTACCTCTTAAGGGAAATACCTATTAATGAATAAATATTACCTAACCCAATGGGTCACCTCTCGTTCTCTTACCTTTATAGATAGGTTTCTCTGTTTCAGACCTCCCTGGTCATGACCCACTAACCTCTTGGGATCCCACATACTGACATCTCCCAGGGCTCTCACGGCTTTGACACAGGGTTTGTCAAAGCAACTACTATCTTTGGTTCTTTTTCTTTTGCCAATATATTTTCCTCACTCCCCTTTACCCTCTTTTTTTTCCCTTAGCTATCTCCAAACGGAGGGCTCTATATTCTTGCAGCTACCCTGCATTCGTACCAGGTTGCCATCTCATTATAAGTCAAGGTGAGCGTCCTTACCATGTGTGCTGTACGGTCACTCCACAGCACCTGTATCTCACTTCTACCCTGTTACATTGCTACTATACCCACTAGGTTCTATGTACGTAAATATACAGTATCTTTATTGCTCTAATCTACGTACGTGGTACCCTTGTTTCTATGTTTTTGTCATTTGCCTAGGATTTTTTGATTTTCCTGTTTTGCCTTCTGTACCCTGACCAATGTATCCATTCTATGTTATTAATTTATCTATTTTCTCTTGTTTTGTTTTCTCACTTGTAAATAATGTATTCAGCCTGTCCGACCTGATGAAGGCTTGCTAGCCGAAACGTCGATTCCTGGCGGACAATTGTACAGCACTTTTTTTCACATTTTGGCACTAATAAAACAAGGAAAAAGGATTTTGACATCCAACCATTGTATTCTTCATTTTTTGGCTCATGGGAAATTGGTAGTGTGCCGGAGTTAACCTCCAAGCAAGGGAAAGAGACGTTCCTGTCGAGGGAAGTCGACCTCCTGTCCCATTTGCGGAGAATGTCCCACTGGAGTGGCCGCAGATGGAATTACGCGAAGGGCACTGCCTCCATCGCTGCCACCATCTTCCCCAGGAAGTGCATGAGGCGCCTCAAGGGGTGTGACTGACCCCGAAGAAGAGATTGCACCCCTGCCTGCAGCGAAAGCTGTTTGTCCAGCGGTAGCATGACTACTGCTGACTGAGTATGAAACTCCATCCCAAGGTACGTC
Source organism: Anomaloglossus baeobatrachus (assembly GCF_048569485.1). Taxonomy (NCBI): domain Eukaryota; kingdom Metazoa; phylum Chordata; class Amphibia; order Anura; family Aromobatidae; genus Anomaloglossus; species Anomaloglossus baeobatrachus. Next base: position 741,942,266 of record NC_134353.1, read on the forward strand.
AGTGATTGGGTCGGTGTCAACTTGGATTTTGGGAAGTTGATGATCCACCCAAACTGCTGGAGAGTCGCCAGAGTGACGGAAAGGCTGTTTTGACACGCCATCTGAGAGGGTGCCCTGACCAGAAGATCGTCTAAGTAGGGAATCACCGAGTGGCCCTGAGAGTGTAGGACCGCCACAACAGATGCCATGACCTTGGTGAACACCCGTGGGGCTGTCGCCAGGCCGAAAGGCAATGCCACGAACTGAAGGTGTTCGTCCCCGATGGCGAAACGCAAAAAGCGTTGATGTTCGGGTGCGATCGGCACATGGAGATAAGCATCCTTGATGTCGATCGATGCTAGGAAGTCTCCTTGTGACATCGAAGCGATGACCGAGCGGAGAGATTCCATCCGAAACCGTCTGGTGCTCACATGTCTGTTGAGCAGTTTGAGGTCCAGAACGGGACGGAACGAGCCGTCCTTCTTTGGCACCACAAACAAGTTGGAGTAAAAGCCGCGACCATGTTCCTGAGGGGGAACAGGGATCACAACTCCTTCTGTCTTCAGAGCGTTCAACGCCTGAAAAAGTGCATCGGCTCGCTCGGGGGGGCGGAGAGGTTCTGAAGAAACGAGTCGGGGGACGAGAGCTGAACTCTATCCTGTAACCGTGAGACAGAATGTCTCTCACCCATCGGTCTTGAACATGTGGCCACCAGGCGTCGCAAAAGCGGGAGAGCCTGCCACCGACCGAGGATGCGGTTCGGGGATGCCGAGAGTCATGAGGAGGCCGCCTTGGAAGCAGTGCCTCCTGCGGCCTTTTGGGGGCGTGACTTGGACCGCCACGCATAGGAGTTCCTCTGGCCTTTCTCCGGCCTGCTGGACGAAGAGGATTGGGGCTTGGCGGAGGGGCGAAAGGACCGAAACCTCGATTGTATTTTCCGTTGCTGAGGTCTCTTCGGTTTGGACTGGGGTAAGGAGGAGTCCTTTCCCTTGGATTCCTTAATAATCTCATCCAATCGTTTGCCAAACAAGCGGTCGCCAGAAAACGGCAAACCGGTTAAGAACCTCTTGGAAGCCGAGTCTGCCTTCCATTCGCGCAGCCACATGGCCCTGCGGACTGCCACAGAGTTAGCGGATGCCACCGCTGTACGGCTAGCAGAGTCTAGAACTGCGTTCATGGCGTAGGAAGAAAAAGCTGACGCCTGAGAAGTCAAAGACGCAACCTGCGGAGCAGAATTACGTGTGACCGCATTAATCTCAGCCAGACAAGCTGAGATAGCTTGGAGTGCCCACACGGCTACAAAAGCCGGGGCAAAAGACGCGCCCGTGGCTTCATAGATGGATTTCACCAGGAGCTCTATCTGCCTGTCAGTGGCATCCTTTAGCGATGAGCCATCTGCAACCGATACCACAGATCTAGTCGCCAATCTAGAGACTGGGGGATCCACCTTGGGACATTGAGCCCAACCCTTAACAACGTCAGAGGGGAAGGGGTAACGTGTGTCAGTAAGGCGCTTAGTAAAGCGCTTGTCCGGAACCGCTCTGGGCTTCTGGACAGCATCTCTGAAGTTAGAGTGATCGAAAAACGCACTCCGTGTACGTTTAGGGAACGAAACTGGTGTTTCTCCTGCTGAGAAGTCGACTCCTCTACAGGTGGCGGCGGGGGAGATATATCTAACACCTGGTTGATGGACGAGATAAGGTCATTTACTATGGCGTCCCCTTCAGGTGTATCAAGATTGAGAGCAACGTCAGGGTCAGAGCCCTGAGCTGTGACGTCCGCCTCGTCCTCCAGAGAGTCCTCAAGCTGGGAACCCGAGCAGCGTGAAGAAGTCGGGGAAGATTCCCAGCGGGCCCGCTTAGCCGGTCTGGGACTGTGGTCCGGGCAGGAGTCCTCCACGTGAGACCTAGGGCCCCCCCTGGGAACGTGCTGCGGCGCGGACAGAGAGGGGCCTGGAGGCGAAGATCCAACAGGGCCCGGGGCCTGTGTAAGGACCGGTCTGGACTGCAAAGCTTCAAGCAGCTTGGCAGACCATTTGTCCATAGACTGAGCCATGGATTGTGAGAGTGACTCAGAGTTTTTCAGCAAAAACTGCAAACTCTGTCCCTGCCGCCTGGACAGGGGGAGCAAGGGGTTCTACCTGAGCCGAGGGGCCCACTAGTGACCGAGGCTCCGGCTGAGCAAGCAAAACAGGGGTTGAGCATTGCTCACAGTGAGGGTAGGTGGATCCCGCAGGTAACTTAGCCGCACAAGGTCGCAAAATAACCATGTGCCTTGGCACCCTTGCTCCTTGTGGACGACATGCTGTTGTCTCCTAGGAGAGTGATCACTGAGGGTATATGGGAAAGGGTATACAGCCCGACCGAACAGAAATATATAAATATATATAGTATCTATTCCGGCACCCTAAGGGGACCAGCACCGGGTGACCGGTGTGGCTTACCGACCGCTAAAAAGCGGAGCGTGTGTCCTCCAGATTCCCTGCCTTAGGTCTCCCAGCGTTGCAGAGCTCTTTCCTGGAAATTCTCCACAGGCAGAATGCCAAAAAAATGGCTGCCGGAGCTCTCTGGGGAGGAGTGGGGCCGTGGGCGGTGCTAGAAAAGTGCGGGAATCTGGAGTCCCCACAGTGATCAGTGAGGGGGGAGGAAACATACAGGATGCTCCGGCCCTCACATCCGACGTCAGGTCGGCAGTCCCGCCCTTACCCCTGATAGACAGGCCCGGGGGCGGGAGTTTTGCTACTAGGCCGCAATTGAAGCCGGGGACTAAATTTAAGACCGCGGCCGACAAGCAGGCGCGGTCGGCGCGGACGTCCGCCGGCCGTCACAAATAAGCAGCTGCTGCAGCGTCCGGGATGAAGGCGCTCCATGCACATCCCCCATGGGGATACAGAGTACCTTAGTGATGCAGGGCCCGGTCCCTGAGGATAAATAAACTCCTGTCCGACAGATTCCCACAGGGGCTGCGGAGGGAGCACGGTCCCAGTGAATGGATGACCGCTCAGGATCCCACTTCTCCCAGAGCCGCTAAGGGATGGTGAAGGAGACGGCATGAGGCTCCGGCCTTTGTACCCGCAATGGGTACCTCAACCTTAACAGCACCGCCGACGTAGTGGGGTGAGAAGGGAACATGCCGGGGGCCCCGTGGGGGCCCACTTTTCTTCCAACCGATATAACTAAAATGAGAATGCATGAGTGGATGTGTGCCTCCTTCCACACAAAGCATAAAACTGAGGAGCCCGTGATGCACGGGAGGGTGTATAGGCAGAGGGGAGGGGTTACACTTTTTAAAGTGTAATACTTTGTGTGGCCTCCGGAGGCAGAAGCTATACACCCAATTGTCTGGGTCTCCCAATGGAGCGACAAAGAAAACCTAAAAAAGGTTTTAGGTTTTTGCACCCAGTTCAGACTTAGAATGGTGTTCCAAACGTTATTCCTTATTTGTTAGTAGTTTTTCGTTTGTGAACCCTAGTCTTGTGTATTGTGACAATACTGCTCTATAGGCAGATCAGGGGGTAAATGGATAATTATTTCGGTCTAATATAGCGCAAAAAGGATATTTGCTGATATTAATTATTTGAACTTTATTGAATAGGCACTCCTATTATTACAACGCGTTTCAGCAGAGTTGCTTTCATCAGGTAAAATAGGAATTGCCCGTGACGCATAACCGATGGGGGCGAGTGCGATCTCTCATGCGATCGCTCCATTGTGGAAAGGCAGGAAATCCGCATGAATAATGGACATGTAGTTAGGTGCGGTTGCGGGAAATCCGCAGCATTTTCCGCAGCCGCAATATCCACAGCATTGATACAGCACTAACCAAATCCCATAGGATAACATGGGGAGTGTCTATACTTGCATGAACCTGCGGATTTATCTGGAAAATCCAGAAAATCCACAGGTTTTCCACGGCAAAATCCGCAGGTATTTTCTCCTGTGAGCCCATAGCCTAAGATAGAAGGGCAAATAAGTTAAATCAGGCTCTACCACTCAGTAGGTAGGTGCTACTGAAGTAAACAAATATAGTACAATAATAACCTCAGCACCCAAATGGACAAGAGAAGATATGAGAATTTTGAAAAACCTTTTAATTTGATAAACTGCAAAAAGGTGCACAAAAGGTATAGCAAACCCGATGTTTCGGCTTTACAAGCCTTTCTCGAGGTTTTGCGTGGAAAGAAAGAGGAGACACGAGTCACAGGCAAACCGCCAAGCAAAATTTCAGAGGTACCACATTTTTGCAGTACAAAAGTTTCTGCTGGTGAGAGAGAGAGAGAGTCTACGCCCCTATCTCCATTGCCACCACTGCCTTACCAAGACCTCTCCTCCTCCCCAGGCTCTCACCAGCAGAACCTTTTGTATTGCAAAAATGTGGTGTGGAGGTAGCACTGATCTATAGCTTGTTTGTTCAAACGTAATAAGAATATCTGTGTATATAAATAATCAAAATGTAGATGTAGTTGCATAATTCTCATTCTGTCTATGTAGCCATCGCATAGACCTATAATATAATTCAAAGTTGTATAGTCATGAAGGAGTTAACCAAAGATAATGAAGCCAGAATGTGAAGCTGCAAAAGTGTTATCAGTAATGTTCACACAGAAAGAATGTACAAGAAACATACTGCGCTGTGAGAAATTAAGGAGGGCACCTTGCGTCAAGGGCCTTCCCCGCGCCACCCACGGAGGGGCCCCGTTCATCAAGGGCCAACCCCGCTCCCAAGCTCTGACACTTGGGAGGCCCAATGGGTTATCTCGGCATATGGAGCACTTACTTATGCTGCAGAGAATAACCCATGGGGGCCCCTTGTGTCAAGGGCCTTCCCCGCGCCACCCACGGAGGGGCCCCGTTCGTCAAGGGCCCCCCCCACTCCCCGCGCCACCCACGGAGGGGCCCCGTTCGTCAAGGGCCACCCCCGCTCCCAAGCTCTGACAATCGGCGGTCCCGATGGGTTGTTTCGGCTTACGGAGCACTTACCATATCAGAGTCAAGGTCATAGTTGACGCTGCTGCTTTCTCCTCTGTCCCAGCGCATCAGCACCTTGTCATTGTGGTCCCCGTTCACCTTGGAGTTCATGGTGATTGGTGAATCCGTGAACTTATCTGCAACGGACAACAAAGGGAAGAAAGTCAATTTCTGGAAACTACTGAACTGAAGCAGAAGACATTCAATATTCTAATAAAAATTTAATGTTTAACCCCTTCAGCCTCCGGGCGTTTTCCATTTTTGCGGTTTTGTTTTTTCTCCCCTTCTTCCGAGAGCTGTAACATTTTTATTTTTCTGTCAATCTTGCCATACGAGGGCTTGTTTTTTGCGGGACGAGTTGTACTTTTAAATAAAACCATAAGTTTTACCATATACTGTACTGGAAAAATATCAAAAAAAAGAGAATTTTGTTACTTACCGTAAATTCTTTTTCTTATAGTTCCGACATGGGAGACCCAGACCATGGGTGTATAGCTTCTGCCTCCGGAGGACACACAAAGTACTACACTCAAACGTGTAGCTCCTCCCTCCTAGCATATACACCCCCTGGTAGCCAGTCCTAGCCAGTTTAGTGCAAAAGCTGAAGGAGGACATCCACCCACAAGTCGAGACAGAGCAAAACCCGGAACAACCGGGACCTCTGTCTACAACAACAGCCGGTGATAACACACGGAACAAGAAACCTGCCAACAGGCAACAGGGAGGGTGCTGGGTCTCCCATGTCGGAACTATAAGAAAAAGAATTTACGGTAAGTAACAAAATTCTCTTTTTCTTCATCGTTCCTTATGGGAGACCCAGACCATGGGACGTTCTAAAGCAGTCCATGGGTGGGAATAAACAGAAAAACTGAGAAGTAGGCGAAACCTAACTTCACAAATGGGCGACAGCCGCCTGAAGGATGCGTCTGCCCAAACTCGCATCTGCCGAAGCAAGAGAATGCACTTGGTAGTGCTTCGAAAAGGTATGCAGACTAGTCCAAGTGGCAGTCTGACAGACCTGCTGAGCCGTAGCCTGGGCCTGAAAGCCTAAGAGGCACCGACAGCTCTGGTCAAGTGTGCCTTGATCCCCGGCGGGAGAGGCACTTGAGTACCCTGGTAGGTATCGGAAATGGCCGACCTAAACCATGCCGAAAGGCCCTTACGCTCACCAGCGGTCAGCACAAAAGAGAGGTGCACCGCCTAAGAACAGCGGTGCGAGACACATAGATCCGGAGCGCCCGCACCAGATCCAGAGTATGCAACGCCCTTTCAAGGCGATGAACAGGAGCCGGACAAAAGGAAGGCAGGGAAAATGCCCCGGTTAAGGTGGAAACAGCAACCACCTTAGGGAGAAAGTCCGGAGTCGGACGGAGAACCACCTTGACTTGATGAAGGGAGGGCTCCGAAGAGAGTGCAGCCAAAACAGAAACTCCCTTGAGGGAAGTCATGGCCACTAGAAAGACCATTTTCTGAGAAAGACTAAACAAAGAAACCTCCCTAAGAGGCTCAAAGGGGGGTTTCCGGAAGCCGTGAGGACCGAATTAAGGTCCCATGGCTCCAAGGGCCGCCGGTAAGGCGGAATGATGTGAGATGCGCCCTGCATGAAGGAGCGCACCTGGGCCAGCCGGGCGATACGCCGCTGGCACAACACTGACAGAGCCGAGACCTGTCCCTTAAGGGAATTGAGGGATAGTCCTAGCTGCAGACCGGACTGTAGAAGGGACAGGAGGGTCGGCAAGGCCAAAAGGCCAAAGGATACTTCCGAGCTCGAGTCATAGTGGAGATGACTTCAGGAGGGATACCAGAAGTCGTCAAGATCCATGACTCAAACGCCACGCCGTCAACCTGAGAGCCGCAGGTTCTGGCGGAAGGACGGACCTCGTGAGAGAAGGTCTGGATAGTCCGGGAGATGCTATGGCACCTCTACGGACAGACGGAGCAGGTCAGGGTACCAAGCTTGCCTGGGTCAGTCTGGAGTAATGAGAATGACCCGACGGCCCTCCTTTCTGATCTTGCGCAGGACTCTGGGCAAGAACTAGAGGGTGAAACACGCAAGACAGACGAAGCTGGGACCAAACTTGAACCAGTGCGTCTGCCGCAAAAACCTGAGGATCGTGGGAGTGAGCCACGTAAACCGGGACCTTGTTGTTGTGCCAGGATGCCAACCTGAGGATCGTGGAGCCACGGTTTGACGGCTGAGACAATCTGCCTCCCAGTTTACCACGTCTGGGATGTGGGCTGCGGATATGGTGGACTAGGAGTCCTCCGTCCACTGAAGAATGCGATGAACCTCCAACATTGCCAGGCGGCTGATGTCCCGCCCTGGAGGTTGATGTAGGCAAACGCTGTAGCGTTGTCTGACTGGACTCGAATGTGCCTGGCCGCCAACAGATGGTGAAAGGCTTAGAGAGCTAGAAACACAGCTCTGATTTCCAGCACATTGATCCAGAGGGCTGATTCGGACAGAGTCCAAGTGCCCTGCGCTCCATGGTGGAGATAAACTGCTCCCCAGCCGGATAGATTAGCATCTTGGTGAGGATCACCCGGGACGGAGCCAGGAAGGAGCGTCCCTGAGACAGAGGGGACGAAGCCACCGCTGAAAAGAGCCCCTGGTCTGTGGCGAAGCCACCACCCCGTGGAAGGAGGAAGTCCGCTTGTTCCAACAGCGGAAAATATCCAGCCGCAGAGGACGCAGATGGAACTGGGCAAGGGAATTGCTTCCATTGACACCACCATCTGATCCAGCACCTGTATTAGGTGCCTGATGGAACGACGTCGACCGCCAGCGGAGGGACTGCTGTTTGACTAAGGGCAGCTTCACAAGTGCCGACAGAGTCTCGAATTGCATCCCTGGGTATGTGAACTTCTGGGTCGAAGTCAGAGTGGACTTGGACAGAATGACAAACCACCCGAATTGGTTAGAGTGGCGAGAGTGAGCGAGGCACTCCGCTAACAGTCTGCACTTGATGAAGCCCAGACTAGAAGGCTGTCCTGGACAAAAGGATCACTGCCAACCCCTAGAGGTGCAGGACCGCAATCACAGCTGCCCCGACCTTGAGAATACTCGAGGGGCCATGGCTAACCCCAAGGGAAGAGCCACGAATTGGACCATTCTGATTGCAAAACGTAGCCAACGCTGGTGTGAAACTGCGATTGGCACATGCAGATAGGCATCTCTGATGTCGATGGATGCTAGGGAGTCTCCTTGGGTCATTGATTGATCGCAGAGACTCTATGCGAAACTGCCGCACCTGAACATGCTTGAGAAGCCTGAGATCCAGGTCGGAAGGCACCGCCCTCCTCGGGTAGGAATAGATTTAAGCAGAAATCTCAGAACCGCTCCCAGTCGGGAACCGGTACAATTACTCCAGTGGCCTGCAAGAATGCCACAGCCTGTGAGAAGGCGGCGGCCTTGGAGCAGGGGGGAGTTGACAGAAAAAATCTGTTTGGCGGGCTGGATAGAATTCTATCCTGCAGCCGTGGGAGATGGTATCTCGCACCCACTGATCGGAGACGTGTTAAAACCATACGTCGCCAAAGTGGGAGAGCCTGCCACCGACCAAGGATGTTGCTGGCGTGGCCAGATAGCCAGGAGGAGGCTGACTTAGTGGCAGCATGTCCTGCGGTCTTCTCGTGCGCCATTTGGGTTTACGATCCTTGTCTGAGCCAGTGGACGAGGCCGAGGGCTTAGAGAACGATCAGATGGAGGAACAAAAAGAACGAAACCTCGATTGATTCCTGCCCTGGACAGGTTTCCTGGTTTAGGTTTGTGGCATGGAAGAAACTCTTCCCGCCAAGAGCTTCCTTAATAATTTCATCCAGTTGTTCCCGAACAGTCTGGTCCCAGCAAAAGGGAGCCCAGCAAGGAACTTCTTTAGAAGCATCCGCCTTCCACTTCCGAAGCCACAGGAGCCTGCGGATAGCGAGGAAATTAGCCGAGGCCACCGCAGTGCGGTGAGAGTCTCCAGCATGGCAGACATGGCATAGGATGAAAAGACTGAAGTCTGGAAGTTAAGGCAACCATTTCGGGCAAAGAGTCCCTGTGAGGGAATGCATCTCCTCTAGAGAAGCAGAGATGGCTTTGAAAGCCGCACTGCTGCAAAAGCTGGGGAGAACGAGGCCCCTGCCGCCTCCATACAGATTTGGCCAGAAGGACAACCTGGCGGACAGCAAAAGCCGTAAGTGAGGAGCCATCAGCCACTGATACAACGTCCGGGCTGAGAGTCTAAACACCGGAGGGACCACCTTTGGTGAATGAGCCCACTCCTTGACCACCTCTGGTGGAAGGGGAAAACTGTCATCAGAACCACGCTTTGGGAAGCGTTTGCCAGAGCAGACCCTGGACTTGGTTACAGTGGCCTGAAAACTGGAGTGGTTAAGGAACACACTCCTTGTTCTCTTAGGCAAGGTAAACTGGAGTCTTTTTGCCAGAGAGGGTTGCTCCTCTGATACTGGCGGATTGAGGTCCAGTACAGAATTAATGTACAGTGGGATCCTTAGAGAGGTGCCGTCAGCCACTGATACAACTATCCGGGCTGAAATACTAGACACCGGAGGGACCACCCTTGGTGAATGAGCCCACTCCTTGACCACCTCTGGTGGAAGGGGGAAACAGTCATCAGAACCACGCTTTGGGAGCGTCTGTCAGGACAGGCTCTGGGCTTGGTCACAGTGGGCTGAAAACTGGAGTGGTTAAGGAACACACTCCTTGTTCTCTTTAAGGTATACTGATGCCTTTCTGCCAGAGGGGGATACTCCCCTGATACAGGCGGATTGAGGTCCAGTACAAATATAATGGACGCAATCAAATCATTAGCATCTGCATCACCTTCGGACAGATCAATGGTACATTAAGTAGCGTCCGAGCCCCCAGTAAAGACATCCTCCACGTCCAGTGAGTCAGTTCGTGAATCAGAGCTGCGGGACGGGGAAGGACAGGGGACCTGCGTCTCCATTTTAGGAGGACGGGGTCTGAGACCAGATGAAGAGTCCTCTGAGAGCTTGCTGAGCGAGCCGTAGCAGCAGAAGCGCCCTGAGAAGGGGGCTAATGCATGCTGAGCACCACCGGAGCAGCTGGAGGGACCACTGACGAGCCTCCAGGCTGAGGGACCACTGTGTTTATGTGCTCAGTACAGGCAGTACGAGTCTACATGTAGTGCATATTAAGAACAGCCTTGCAGCCTTGCTCTGATGTGAGACATGCTGCAGAAGTGGGGGATCTGTGAGGGAATGCATCTCCAGAATGACCCCCAGCAGAGTATATAAACAGAGAATATAAGCAGCTGCACAACTGGAGGTTGTGACTTGCCAGACCGTTTAACATACATTTCTGTGCCCTCCAGTCCCCCAGCCCAGGCCCCCATTTGTCACAATGTGGTATCTCTGTGCCTATACAGACATTGAAAACGCTGAGAAAATGGCGACCGGAGCGAGGAGAGGGGGCGGGGCCTACTCTGAGAGCGGGCAAATGAGGTATACAGGGAAGGGAATCTTTCCTCAGTGAGGAGTGTCCGTTCCCTGTGCTGAACAGCCGCTGGGCGGAGCCACACTGTCCCTCTGCATGCTGACATGCAGGGGGAGTGAAACCGAAACTAGGCCTCAGGCGAAGCCGGGGCCTAGATTTAAACATGCGGCCAGCGTGCAGGCACCATCGGCGCGGTTCTCCAGTGAAAACTGGAGAACCGGCCGGAAATGTTACCACAGTCATATAACACACTCCCCCCAATAAATAAAGTACAAGGGACTCCTGGAAAGACCACTTTCTGTGGTAAAAACGTCTCATACTTAGCTTTTGAGACGCAGGTGCCAGGTCCCTGGGGGGGGGGGTTAAACGCTCCGTCCGACAGGATCCTGAACAGGGCTGCGGATGGAGACCGGTCTCCTGCAAAGCAGTGAGAACCGTGATGGCTCCCACTTCAAGCCAGAGCCCCAGGGGATGGTGAAGGAGCGCGGCATGTGAAGGCTCCAGCCTTGTAAAATCAACCTTAACAGCACCGCCGACACAGTGGGGTGAGAAGGGACATGCCTGGAGTCCAGACTGGACCCGCTTTTCTTCCAAATCTTTGAAATCCAAAAAATCAAAAATTAAAAATCAGAGAATGCATGTGTGTGTGTGACCTCCTGAACACAAAGCATTGAAACTGGCTAGGACTGGCTACCAGGGGGTGTATATGCTAGGAGGGAGGAGCTACACGTTTGAGTGTAGTACTTTGTGTGTCCTCCGGAGGCAGAAGCTATACACCCATGGTCTGGGTCTCCCATAAGGAACGATGAAGAAAATTCCAAGTGTGGAAAAACCGCAAAAAAAGTGTGATCGCACAATAGTTTTTGGGAGGTTTTATTCACCGTGTTGACTATATGGTAAAACTGATGTGTTATTGTGATGCCTGAGGTCGGTGCGAGTTTGTAGACACCAAACATGTATAGGTTTACTTGTATCTAAGGGGTTAAAAAAAAATCACAAGTTTGTCCAATAAAAGTGGCGAACGTTTAGCGCCATTTTCCGAAACCTGTAGCGTTCTCATTTTTCTGGATCTATGGCTCAGTGACAGCTTATTTTTTGCTTCTCGAGCTGACGTTTCAAATGGTACAATCATTGCGCAGATGCTACGTTTTGATCGCCTGTTATTGCATTCTGCGCAAAACTTGTTTCAAACAAAAAACGTAATTTTGGCGTTTGGATTTTTTTTGCCGCTACGCCATTTACTGATCAGATTAATTGATTTTATATTTTGATAGATCGGGCATTTCTGAACGCGGCAATACCAAATATGTGTATATTTTTTATTTTTTTAACCCTTTTAACCCTAATGGGGCGAAAGGGGGGTGATTTGAACTTTTAGGTTTTTTTTGTTTTTTATTTATTTTTGAAAGAAAGATTTTTGTGTACTCACCGTAAAATCTCTTTCTCTGAGTCTTCATTGGGGGACACAGGACTATGGGTTATGCTGCTGTCACTAGGAGGCTGACACTAAGTAGACATAAAAAGTTAGCTCCTCCCCAGCAGTATACACCCTGAGCCGGAGGCGGACTCAATCAGTTTAGTGCACAAGCAGTAGGAGTAGAACCAAACAACCCTAGATAAGAGAAGGAAAAAACTATAACCAATTAGACGTGCGACCAATGGCCTGGGAATATGGCCACTGAGGCAACAGACAGGTAAAATGTAACCAAAAGAAGGGAATTTTGTTTACTTACCGTAAATTCCTTTTCTTCTAGCTCCAATTGGGAGACCCAGACAATTGGGTGTATAGCTACTGCCTCCGGAGGCCGCACAAAGTACTACACTTAAAAGTGTAAGGCCCCTCCCCTTCTGGCTATACACCCCCCCGTGGGAGCACGGGTCCCTCAGTTTTAGTGCAAAAGCAAGAAGGAGGAAAGCCAATAACTGTTTCAAAAACAAATTCAATCCGATAAACAATATCGGAGAACGTAACTTATCAACATGAACAACATGTGCACCCGAAAAACAAATACCCTCAGAAAAAACAGGGCGGGTGCTGGGTCTCCCAATTGGAGCTAGAAGAAAAGGAATTTACGGTAAGTAAACAAAATTCCCTTCTTCTTTTTCGCTCCTAATTGGGAGACCCAGACAATTGGGACGTCCAAAAGCAGTCCCTGGGTGGGTAAAAGAATACCTCGCGATCGGGCTGTCAGGCAGCCCTTTCTTACAGGTGGGCCACCGCCGCCTGCAGGACTTGTCTACCTAGGCTGGCATCCGCCGAAGCGTAGGTATGCACCTGATAATGCTTGGTAAAAGTGTGCAGACTCGACCAGGTAGCCGCCTGGCACACCTGCTGAGCCGTAGCCTGATGCCGCAATGCCCAGGACGCACCCACGGCTCTGGTAGAATGGGCCTTCAGTCCAGAAGGAGTCGGAAGCCCAGCAGAACGGTAGGTGTGAAGAATTGGTTCCTTGATCCACCGCGCAAGGGTGGATTTGGAAGCTTGCGACCCTTTATGCTGACCAGCGACCAGGATAAAGAGTGCATCCGAACGGCGCAGAGGCGCCGTGCGGGAAATGTAGATCCTGAGTGCTCTCACCAGGTCCAACAGATGCAAACCCTTTTCAAATTGGTGAACTGGATGCGGGCACAAAGATGGTAAAGTGATATCCTGATTGAGATGAAAGGAAGTTACCACCTTGGGAAGAAACTCTGGATTGGACGCAGTACTACCTTGTCTTGGTGAAACACCAGGAAGGGAGATTTGCAAGATAACGCCGCCAGCTCTGACACTCTCCGAAGAGACGTGACCGCCACCAGAAAAGCCACTTTCTGTGAAAGCCGAGAAAAGGAAATCTCCTTCATAGGCTCGAAAGGTGGCTTCTGGAGAGCAATTAGAACCTTGTTCAGATCCCAGGGTTCCAATGGCCGCTTGTAAGGGGGAACGATATGACAAACCCCTTGCAGGAACGTGCGTACCTTAGGAAGTCGCGCCAGGCGCTTCTGAAAGAATACGGATAGCGCAGAGACTTGTCCTTTAAGGGAGCTAAGCGACAAACCTTTTTCCAACCCAGACTGCAGGAAGGAAAGAAAAATAGGCAATGCAAATGGCCAGGGAGAAACTCCCTGAGCAGAGCACCAAGATAAGAATATCTTCCACGTTCTGTGGTAGATCTTGGCGGAGGATGGTTTCCTAGCCTGTCTCATGGTGGCAACAACATCATGAGATAAACCTGAGGTCCCTAGAATCTAGGACTCAATGGCCACACAGTCAGGTTCAGGGCCGCAGAATTCAGATGGAAAAACGGCCCTTGAGGCAGCAAGTCTGGACGGCCTGGTAGCGCCCACGGTTGTCCTACCGTGAGATGCCACAGATCCGGGTACCACGACCTCCTTGGCCAGTCTGGAGCGACGAGAATGGCGCAACGGCAGTCGGACCTGATTTTGCGGAGCACTCTGGGCAACAATGCCAGAGGTGGGAACACATAAGGTAGTCGGAACTGCGACCAATCCTGAACTAAGGCGTCTGCCGCCAGAGCTCGGTGATCGTGAGACCGTGCCATGAAAACCGGGACCTTGTTGTTGTGCCGTGACGCCATCAGGTCGACGTCCGGCATCCCCCAGCGGCGACAGATCTCCTGAAACACGTCCGGGTGAAGGGACCATTCCCCTGCGTCCATGCCCTGGCGACTGAGAAAGTCTGCTTCCCAGTTTTCCACGCCTGGGATGTGAACTGCGGATATGGTGGATGCTGTGTTTTCCACCCACGTCAGAATCCGCCGGACTTCTTGAAAGGCTTGTCGACTGCGTGTTCCCCCTTGGTGGTTGATGTACGCCACCGCTGTGGAATTGTCCGACTGAATCCGGATCTGCTTGCCCTCCAGCCACTGTTGGAAGGCTCGCAGAGCAAGATAGACTGCTCTGATTTCCAGAACATTGATCTGAAGGGTGGACTCTCTCTGAGTCCACGTACCCTGAGCCCTGTGGTGAAGAAACACTGCTCCCCACCCTGATAGGCTCGCATCTGTCGTGACCACCGCCCAGGATGGGGGTAGGAACGACTTTCCTTTTGACAATGAGGTGGGAAGAAGCCACCATCGGAGAGAGTCCTTGGTTGCCTGAGAGAGGGAGACATCCCTGTCGAGGGACGTCGACTTCCCGTCCCATTGGCGGAGAATGTCCCATTGTAGAGGGCGCAGATGAAACTGCGCGAAAGGGACTGCTTCCATTGCTGCCACCATCTTCCCTAGGAAATGCATGAGGCGCCTCAAGGAGTGGGACTGGTTCTGCAGGAGAGATTGCACCCCTGTCTGCAGAGAGCACTGCTTGTCCAGTGGAAGCTTCACTATCGCTGAGAGAGTATGAAACTCCATGCCAAGATATGTTAGTGATTGGGTCGGGGTTAGATTTGACTTTGAAAAGTTGATAATCCACCCGAAACTCTGGAGAGTCTTCAGTGCCACGTTCAGACTGTGTTGGCATGCCTCTTGAGAGGGTGCCTTTATAAGTAGATCGTCCAAATACGGGATCACGGAGTGACCCTGCGAGTGCAGGACAGCTACTACTGCTGCCATGACCTTGGTGAAGACCCGAGGGGCTGTTGCCAGCCCGAAAGGTAACGCTACGAACTGCAGGTGTTCGCTTTCTATAACGAAGCGTAGAAAACGCTGATGCTCTGGCGCAATCGGCACGTGAAGATAAGCATCTTTGATGTCTATTGATGCTAAGAAATCTCCTTGAGACATTGAGGCTATGACGGAGCGTAGAGATTCCATCCGGAACCTCCTGGTTTTTACGTGTTTGTTGAGCAACTTTAGATCCAGGACGGGCCGAAAGGACCCGTCCTTCTTTGGCACCACAAACAGATTGGAGTAAAAACCGTGACCTTGTTCCTGAAGAGGAACGGAAGTCACCACTCCTTCCGCCTTTAGAGCGGCCACCGCCTGCAGCAGAGCATCGGCTCGGTCGGGCGGTGGGGAAGTTCTGAAGAAACGAGTTGGAGGACGAGAGCTGAACTCTATCCTGTACCCGTGAGACAGAATGTCCCTCACCCAACGGTCTTTGACCTGTGACAGCCAAATGCCGCCAAAGCGGGAGAGCCTGCCACCGACCGAGGATGCGGAGAGAGGAGGCTGAAAGTCATGAGGAAGCCGTCTTGGTAACGGTTCTTCCTGCTGTCTTTTTTGGGCGTGACTGAGTCCGCCAAGAATCTGAGCCTCTCTGATCCTTTTGAGTCCTTTTGGACGAGGAGAATTGGGACCTGCCTGAGCCTCGAAAGGACCGAAAACCAGACTGACCCCTCCTTTGTTGGGGCTTGTTTTGTCTGTGTTGAGGTAAGGATGAGTCCTTACCCTTGGAGTGTTTAATGATTTCATCCAAACGCTCCCCAAACAATCGGTCACGAGAAAAAGGCAAACTGGTTAAGCACTTCTTGGAAGCAGAATCTGCTTTCCATTCTCTCAACCACAGGGCTCTGCGCAAAACCACGGAGTTGGCTGACGCCACCGCCGTACGGCTCGTAGAGTCCAGGACAGCATTAATCGCGTAAGACGCGAATGCAGACATTTGAGAGGTCAATGGTGCCACCTGCGGGGCAGATGTACGTGTGACCGAGTCGACTTGTATAAGCCCAGCTGAAATAGCTTGGAGTGCCCATACGGCTGCGAAAGCTGGCGCCAACGACGCTCCAATAGCTTCATAGATGGATTTCAGCCAGAGCTCCATCTGCCTGTCAGTGGCATCTTTAAGTGCCGCTCCATCTTCTACTGCAACTAAAGATCTAGCTGCAAGCCTGGAGATTGGAGGGTCCACCTTGGGACACTGGGTCCAACCCTTGACCACGTCAGGGGGAAAAGGATAGCGTGTATCTTTAAGCCGATTAGAAAACCGCTTCTCAGGATAAGCGTGGTGTTTCTGGATTGCATCTCTAAAGTCAGAGTGGTCCAGAAAAGTGCTTAATTTACGCTTGGGATATCTGAAATGGAATTTCTCCTGCTGTGAAGCTGCCTCCTCCGCAGGAGGAGCTGGCGGAGAAATATCTAACATCCTATTGATGGACGCTATAAGATCATTCACTATGGCGTCACCATCCGGTGTATCCAGATTGAGAGCGGTCCCAGGATCAGAATCTTGATCAGTTACATCCGCCTCATCACCCATAGATTCGTCCCGCTGGGATCCTGACCAGTGAGACGAAGTTGAGGGCCCCTCATAACGAGCCCGCTTAGGTTGTCTGGGACTGTCGTCCGAGTCAGAATCGTCACCCTGGGGTGCATGTGACACCCCCGGAGCTTGGAAGTGTTCCAGCTGAGGGGGACCAGGGAGCAATGATGCCACAGTGTCCATGGTCTGAGTTACTGGTCTAGACTGCAATGTTTCAAGAATCTTTGACATGGTCATAGACAATCTGTCAGCAAAAGCTGCAAACTCCGTTCCTGTCACCTGGACAGCATTCACAGGTGGTACACCCTGGGTCACGTCCAGCAGAGGCCCCGGCTGTGCAAGTTGCACAGGGGCCGAGCACTGCACACAATGGGGGTCAGTGGAACCTGCCGGTAGAGCAGCCCCACATGCGGTACAGGCAGCATATAATGTCTGTGCCTTGGCACCCTTGCGTTTTGCGGACGACATGCTGTTGCCTCCTTGTAATCTAGGAGGGGGTATAGCCGAGAATCACCAGCGACCGTACAGTACAAAGTATTTGCAAACACAAAATACTCAGTATACAAACGGCACAAGTGGGGGTGAGCCCTTGAGGCTGCTTACCGCCCGCTGAACAGCGGGTATGAGGCCGTAGAATCCCGTGTCTGGGTCTCCCCGTCTCCCCTCTGCAGCTCAGCGTGCAGGCAGGAATGGCTGCCGGCGTTCTGTGAAGAGGGGCGGACCGTGGGCGTGCCACAAACAAAGTGCGGGAAACTGTGTCCTACTGTGCCTGGTGTGAGGGCTGGAGTATGTAAAAAAGACTCCAGCCCTCAGCGCTGATGCTCTGTACAGCGTCCCGCCCTCCTCCTGACTGGCAGGTGCGGAGGCGGGAACGAACGAACTAGGCCGCAAAAGCCGGGGACTGTAGTAATAAGCGCGGCCGTGATATACGCACGGTCAGCGCGGAAGTCCCCGGCGCACCACAAGTCCCAGCCGTGTCGCAGTCCCAGCGGCCGGCGCGACCGTTCTCCCTGAGTCTACCCACTCAGCTATGCTGAAGTGAGGAAATGGCACAAGCGCAGCAGCGCTGTTGTCCCCGGCGCACTAACACACCCAGCAATGCTGCGGTGTGCGCGCGTATGCACGGGGACACAGAGTACCTTGACGGAGCAGGGCCATGTCCCTGACGATACTCAGCTCCATATCCAGCGGCTTCTCCAGGGGCTGCGGATGGAGCACGGTCTCAGTGCCTGGAGACCGGTAAAATCCCACTTCGCCCAGAGCCCTAATGGGGATGGGGAAGGAATCAGCATGTGGGCTCCAGCCTCCGTACCCGCAATGGGTACCTCAACCTTAACAAGCACCACCGACAGAAAGTGGGGTGAGAAGGGAGCATGCTGGGGACCCTAGTATGGGTCCTCTTTTCTTCCATCCGACATAGTCAGCAGCTGCTGCTGACTAAACAGTGGAGCTATGCGTGCGTGTCTGACCTCCTTCGCACAAAGCAAAAACTGAGGGACCCGTGCTCCCACGGGGGGGTGTATAGCCAGAAGGGGAGGGGCCTTACACTTTTAAGTGTAGTACTTTGTGCGGCCTCCGGAGGCAGTAGCTATACACCCAATTGTCTGGGTCTCCCAATTAGGAGCGAAAAAGAAAACACAAGCAGGGTGGGTGCTGTGTCCCCCAATGAAGACTCAGAGAAAGAGATTTTACGGTGAGTACACAAAAATCTTTCTTTCTCCATCGTTTCATTGGGGGACACAGGACCATGGGACGTCCAAAAGCAGTCCCTGGGTGGGAAGAGAACCATCACCGGAGATCGGTAGGAAACCGCTTCCTCCTGTCGGGCTTGACCCAGACCTACAAACACCTACCTTGTTACAGGTGTGCTACTGCCGCCCGCAAAGATAACGGCAAGACTGGCCTCTGCCAAGGCTTGGGTGTGAACCTGATAGGAACTAGTAAAGGTCTGCCGACTAGACCAGGTGGTGGCCTGGCAGACATCGGTCCATCAACGTCTGAAGTCCAATCATCCAAAAGACTCCCCTTGGACAGTAGAATACGGCGGAGGTCCGTCTTCCATGCGATAGGCTTCACCTATGACGGAAAGGATCCATGTGGAAATCTTGGCCCTGGGCGCCGGCATGCGCCTCCTGGGACCGGGTGAAAGGATGAACTGTCCTGAAAAGATGAACTGACTGTCGGTGTAAACCGAAAGGTGCGGTCCTGAAGACACAAACTACTGAGGGCTCGTACCAGCTCAGGAACGAACTAGGCCCTTTTCAGGCTGAGAGAAGGTACTAGGACCGAACCCGAAAACCCAATCTCCTTATCAGGAAGGAAGGCGGGCTGCCTTGGACTGAAAGGAGGGTAGTGGCCGGAGCACCCCCCTTGCCCTGCTGGAGGACCCGGAAAAAGGGGGGAACAAGGCAACAAGAGAGGGCTGTCCGCCCTGATGCCCCTTGAAAAAAAGAGACGGCCACGAGGAGCCCACCTATCCAAACAGGTGGGAGTAAGAAGCACTCGGAAAGGTCCAAACCGGGAGCCGTGAAGTGAACCCATCGCTAGATTAAGGTCCCACGTTTCTAGTGGACGGTGATGCCGCCGAGACAGATGGACGCTTCTCTGCGTGAAACACCTTGATCGTGGGACGAGAAGTGATAAGTCTCTGAAACCGAAATGACCGCGTCGACACCTGGCCCCTAGAGGGACGCGCTAGAAAGCCGCATCCAGATATGACTGCCAGCATGGCAGTAGTGCAGGAAGGGAGAGAGAGAGAGAGAAAAGAAGATGTGCTCCTTACACCCCGGAGGAACTCTACACGTGTGGTAATAAATCTTAGAGGGAACCGGCTTCCCGGTCTCCAACATTGTCTGCATCCTTCTTGCCAACCGGCCTGTGCGAGCTAGTACCCGGGATCCGCTATTAAGGTCGTCAAACTTAGTACTTCTAAGTCCTGGTGGAAGAGAGGGCCACGACACGGAAGAACTGGACGGTCTGGAAAGTGCCACAGGGCATCTGCGAGTGGATTGAGTGAGTTCTGTGAACTATGCTCGCCTGGGCCACTCCATAGCCACCTTCTGCCTTGGTCCATCTTGAGAACGCTCGAGATCATGGGAAGCCGTGGGAAGATGCCCGAGAGAATGAACTGGCCTCACGGCCGGGCGAGGGCGTCGTCACCTAGTGCAGAGAAGGGGGCACCCTAGATGCGCCGTTGACTATAAAGCTGGATCGGGGGGCCAATAGGACCACGACTGGAGGTCTTCCTTCGTCGTAGATCTGGCTGGTGACTTCCCTGTTGAGGAGCCATTTGCCTAGGCGAGGCCCTTCCTGCTGAGAAAAAACGGCCGTCCAAACGTCCACGGTAGGGATGTGTACTGCCGAGATTAGAGAGCGACGAGATCCGGCCCAGAGCAAGATCTTCTTGACCTCTTCCTTTGTCATGACACTTCCTGCGCCTCCCTGGTGGATGATGCACGCCACCGTTGTGGCATGGTCCGACTGGAACCTGACCGGGCAACCTCGCCCCCGTGAAGAATCGTAACCGGTCTAACCGGATGGATCTGATTTCCAGAATGCTGAAGGGGAGACCACACTCAAGGGGTGTCCCTCGGGACCGTGCTGTGGAAAGGTGGACTAGCCCACCCTAGCATAGGAGACAGGTAACGGCTGATGCTATTCTCCAGAGGATACGGAGAGGGGATCTTCTCAGGGAACGGTTACGAAGGCTGGTCCACTAGGAAGGGAATGGCGGGTCCCCAGGGCAAACGGAAGCTATTTATCTCCGTTCTTCAGTGGGGACCTCTGGAAGGGCAAGGATGAAAACTGGTAAGTGTACCGCCGCTATCACCTCCACCAACAGCTGCGGACTCGCCTACCGAACCCGACTTGTTGCGGGGAAGAAAACTACTCCTGTGTGAAGAGTAACTTCCCTTGGGCGGTCTCGAATAACATGCCTAAAGGGATGATCTACCGGGCCGGGGTCTGAAAGGACTCCAACCGGTAGATCAGCTACCTTAGTAGCGAAAAAGTGACGATGATGGTCTAAACCAAGACGAGGATCCTTTAAGGAAGAAGTCTGGACCACCAAGTCGTTTATGGGCGGAGTGACCGTAGCGGCCCTGCAGAGTAGGATGTGCAGGGACAGGCGCCCTGATCCCCGCAAGCGCTCTTAAAAACTGGAATTGGCCACTGCAATGCAAGGCGGAGGGACTGTTTGAGAGATCGAGGCGCCCTGACGGTTGCGGCTCGAACGGACTGGAACCGAGCGGTGAGGCGACGATCCTGAGCGTCTGGGCCGATGCTGGGAAGAGATGTGCTCTTCCCTCACATAGCCTAGGGGAGAGATGTACGCTTCCCTCACGTAGCCTAGGGGATCCACTGGACTAACCTATCTCCGAAGGGACGGTCACCTAAGGGCGGAAGGAAAGTCAGCGACTCCTTAGATGTCGCCTCCGCGTTCCAGCTCCTGAGTCAGAGGCCTCGACGGGTGGTCACACTGCTGCTATAGGCTCAGGCCGTGCAGCTGGTAAAACGCCAGGGCTATGATGAGAAGGTACTTACCGAAGATGTCAACCAGTTCTGAATCGGCAGAGATGGGATGTAGTCCGCTGCGTAGGGTGTCCGTGGAGTCCCTGAGAGACGTCACATTAGGGATGATAAGCCAAGAGGAACCCTGGCGGGTCGATCACAGGGGGGCATGCCCCTTCTCTCCGGAGCCCTTTGGAGAATGGATAAAGACAATAACAAGACTTACCGCTGGTAAACGTCCTGTCTGGATGTTGTCTGTGAAGGAGCAGTAACTCTGCGAACTATTGGATGTCCACTGAAAACATCATGGGTCCGCCAGAAAAGTCTTAAAGGAGACCTGTGTGCTCAGAGAGGAGAAGAGGACTATCCGTGCTCTTATGGTCTGACTCACCGTTTCTTCCAGGCTATTCGTCATGCGCCGAACCTCGGCGCCTGCTCGGAATCCAGCAGAGGTGGTACGTCTGGGTCATCACCAGAGAGGTCGGAAGGCTTCTGGTCGAGCGGGAGCTTTGGACCTGGGAATGAAGGAAAAACCAGGGGGAGGCGCCGAAGGCGAGACCTGGCGGGTCCGCTTCGAGCCGCGGATGAAGGTCCCTGGTACGGGACTCACCTCCCCCGGTGCGTGCCGGAGAGAAAGGACTGTCCGTACCTTTAAGGCTTGACTCACCATCCTTACCAGGCTATTAGTCATGCGCCAAACATCCGGGTCCTCCTGCTCGAAGTCCAGCAGAGGTGGAACGCCTGGGCCATCCCCGAGAGGTCGAAAGGCTACCAGAGGAGAGGCAGTCTGGACCTGGGGATTAAGGTGAAACCTGGGGGCGCAGAAGACGAGACCTGGCGGGTCCGCCTTGGGCAGAGGAAAAGGTCCCTGGTACGGGACTCATCTCCCCGGGGGGATTGCGCCAGTCTTGCGGATGGTACGACAGAGCGTCGGCCGGGTACGCAGCGCACCCACCCGAGGGACGTCAGCGAGGGGATGTAGGGCAGGGCGCTAACCCGCCGGCAGGGGGGGATACAGGGTCGTGCAGTGCCAGGGGCTGCGGTAGCTGTAAACACTAATGTGACATCATTTGGGGTAATTCACAACTGAGGGAACAGCCATATACTCACTGTATCTCTGATACAACCAAGAACCCGAATAAGTGCTCGTAAGAGTTAATATATATATATATCTACATTTACATATTGAAATAAACTGAGCCCATGATAAAAGAAAAAACAAAAACAACCACTATCGTTTAATGAACGTGGCTAATTTTGGTCTATTTTTCCCCGATATGAGGGTTGCTGCAGCCTCAGCAATCCGCAGACCAGGGGACTGCTATAATCCCTCTTTTCTTTTTTTTTTTTTTTAAATGGATGCTGAGGAGGCTGGAGGCGAGCCGAGGAGAGCGGGAAAAATCCTCCACCGCCCCCCCTGTGACGCCTGGGGCTGGGAGGAGGGTGGAGACGGAGCGGCCGGCGGCCAATAGCGCTGCGGCAGGAGGCGGGCCTAGGACGCCGGGGACAGGGCCGAAGCCGGGGCCTAAATTTTGAAGATGACGGTGCAGGGAAGATACAGACCGGCGGTCCTGCCAGCGAACGGTGGCGGCGGCGCAGCAGCGATGACCGGGTGCCGGCAGGGAGCTCTGCGTGCACGCCGGTGCACTCTGTCGCCCGATGCGGCCCGGGGCGCCCGGTGACTAGGCCCAGACCGGGGCCTAAATTTCGCCGCCGCCCGAGGAGAAGAAGGTAGGAGAGGGTGTCCTACCTGATCAGCGGCGTCGCCCCTGTCCAGTGTGCAGGCGTGGAGCTCTGCACATGTGCCTGTGTGCCCCGCACCCTGGAGGAAAGGCTGCGGCACCAGGGAGAAGAATGAGGAAGGCAGGGAGGTGGACGCCAGTGGGGGGTGGGAGCCCCCTGTAAATGTAGCAGGCTAGCAGCGCTGCGGGCCCCAGCATACATCCAGACGCGCTGCTGAGGTCCAGTCCCTATTGCCGAGCCCCTTACACCCTTTGGGGTGATACCGCAGGGTGAATAGGGGGTGCCCAGGAAGGTTCTGCCCCGCGTGCCGACCCGGGAGTGGTACCACGGAAATTGGACGGGGGAGAGGGCCCGACGTCTCAAGCCTCTGCGACCCTGGGGAGTGGTACCCACATGGGCTGCGAAAGGCTGAGTGAAGAAGAATAACGATACCTGTAGAAACAGAAGTACAACAGGGATGAGAGCGACGAGCGTCGCCGAGAAAAAATGAAAAAAATACGCAAAAAAACAAATGGCTGAAGAAGGCCCAGCCGGCCCACATCAGCCTCCTACGACACTAAGCAAAAAACTGATTGAGTCCGCCTCCGGCTCAGGGTGTATACTGCTGGGGAGGCGCTAACTTTTTATGTCTACTTAGTGTCAGCCTCCTAGTGACAGCAGCATAACCCATGGTCCTGTGTCCCCCAATGAAACGATGGAGAAAACTTTTTTTTTTATTATTTTACTAGTCCCCCTAGGGGGCTATAGCGATCAGCAATCTGATCGCTCTGCCCTATCTGTAGATCTCAGCTACAGAGCTGAGAACTGCAGATACGCTGCTTTACTCTCCGTGCTGTCATTATGCAGGCACTGGGAGGAAGTGACTCATGTTAGCTACAGGTGCCATCACATGACCCTGTGCTACCATGGCAACCACCGAAAGTCACGTGATCACGCACGTGACTTCCGGTGGGGTCGGCAGTAAGTAAAAGCAATGGCCGCACGCATATAAATCTCGCTGCCAGACTTTGGCAGCGAGACGTAAGGGGTTAAATGTTCCGGGTGGAATGCGATTCCACTCGGAACATGCAGGCACACATGTCAGCTGTTGAAAACAGCTGATATGTGCGCGGATCACCGGGACCTGCCCACGGCAGGGGGCGGGGACTATCCTCACACGCTCCATGACGGATAGATCCGTCAAGGGTCGTGAAGGGGTTAAAAAAAAAAAAAAAAAAAACATGATGAAGGAACAAAGCAGTTTCACCGAGGGTGACGAAAGACACCGGGCACAAGGATCATCACTCACGTGTATGAGGACAAGCTGCTGTCGCACGTCATCTTCACCCCGTAGTTGTCCTCATTGAAGTTGAACATCTTGTTAGGATTCCAACCATTACACTGCGAGAGAGGAAGGAACAGGGGTCAGATTTACTGAATCTGATGGCTCTCCTCAAATACTCTGTGCTGCAGAGAACAACCCATGGGGGCACCGTGCGTCAGGGGCCACCCCCACTCCCCGCGCCACCCACGGAGGGGCCCCGTTCGTCAAGGGCCACCCCCGCTCCCAAGCTCTGATACTTGGGGGTCCCAATGGGTTATCTCGGCAAATGGAGCACTTACTTATGCTGCAGAGAATAACCCATGAGGGCCCCTTGCGTCAAGGGCCTTCCCCGCGCCACCCACGGAGGGGCCCCATTCGTCAAGGGCCACCCCCGCTCCCAAGCTCTGACACTTGGGGGTCCCAATGGGTTATCTCGGCATATGGAGCACTTATGCTGCAGAGAATAACCCATGGGGGCACCTTGCGTCAAGGGCCTTCCCCGCGCCACCCACGGAGGGGCCCCGTTCGTCAAGGGCCACCCCCGCTCCCAAGCTCTGACACTTGGGGGTCCCAATGGGTTATCTCGGCATATGGAGCACTTACTTATGCTGCAGAGAATAACCCATGGGGGCACCTTGCGTCAAGGGCCTTCCCCGCGCCACCCACGGAGGGGCCCCGTTCGTCAAGGGCCACCCCCGCTCCCAAGCTCTGACACTTGGGGGTCCCAATGGCTTATCTCGGCATATGGAGCACTTACTTATGCTGCAGAGAATAACCCATGGGGGCACCTTGCGTCAAGGGCCTTCCCCGCGCCACCCACGGAGGGGCCCCGTTCGTCAAGGGCCACCCCCGCTCCCAAGCTCTGACACTCGGGGGTCCCGATGGGTTGTTTCGGCTTACGGAGCACTTACCATATCAGAGTCCAGGTCATAGTCGACGCTGCTGCTTTCTCCTCTGTCCCAGCGCATCAGCACCTTGTCATTGTGGTCCCCGTTCACCTTGGAGTTCATGGCGATGGGTGAATCCGTGAACTTATCTGCAACGGGCAACAAAGGGAAGAAAGTCAATTTATGGAAACTACTGAACTGAAGCAGAAGACATTCAATATTCTAATAAAAATTTAATGTTTAACTTTTTCAGCCCCCGGGCGTTTTCCATTTTTGCGGTTTTGTTTTTTGCTCCCCTTCTTCCGAGAGCTGTAACATTTTTATTTTTCTGTCAATCTTGCCATACGAGGGCTTGTTTTTTGCGGGACGAGTTGTACTTTTAAATTAAACCATAAGTTTTACCATATAGTGTACTGGAAAAATAGCAAAAAAATTCCAAGTGTGGAAAAATCGCAAAAAGTAGATTTTGGGTACTCACCGTAAAATCTCTTTCTTGGAGCCTTCATTGGGGGACACAGAGACCATGGGTTGTACGCTGCTGCCACTAGGAGGCGACACTAAGCAAAACAAGGAAAACTCCTCCTATGCAGTATACACCCACCAACTGGCAATTGTTCCTCAGTTAGTGAGAAAGCAATAGGAGACAACAGTAAAGAACGAACAATCTTACAGAAGTGAACATCAAACTCAATATTCAACAGTAACATTGAACAGTAACATATGTCCAACACAAGGGCGGGTGCTGTGTCCCCCAATGAAGGCTCCAAGAAAGAGATTTTACGGTGAGTACCCAAAATCTACTTTTCTTTATCGCTTCATTGGGGGACACAGAGACCATGGGACGTCCTAAAGCAGTCCCACGGGTGGGTCTAATGTTACTCTCAGGGCTGACCTCGGTCCACTGCAGCCTGCAGAACTCGTCTACCAAGGCTCGCATCGGAGGATGCGAAAGTGTGGACCCTGTAGAACTTTGTGAAAGTGTGGAGCGAAGACCAGGTGGCCGCTTTGCAAAGCTGCGACGCTGGAGCGTGGTGGCGGACCGCCCACGAGGCTCCCACCGCCCTGGTGGAATGGGCCGTAATCCTGAGTGGGCGCGTTCTCCCTCTTACCCGGTAGGCTTCCAGTACGGCAGAGCGAATCCATCGCGCAATGGAGGACTTGGAGGCAGGTAGGCCTCTGCGCGGGCCGGACGGAAGCACAAAGAGGGAATCCGACCGTCTGAATTGAGCCGTCCTGGAAATGTACAGACGGAGAGCTCTGACCAAGTCCAGCTTGTGGAGAAGAACCTCACGAGGGTGCGAAGGGTTCGGACAAAAGGAGGGAAGAACAATGTCCTCGTTAAGATGGAAAGAGGAGACCACCTTGGGCAGAAAGGATGGTACCGGACGGAGGACTACCTTATCCTGGTGGAAGACAAGATAAGGAGAGCGGCAGGAAAGCGCCGCTAGTTCAGATACCCGCCTGATTGACGTGATGGCAACTAAGAAGGCGACCTTCCAAGAGAGGAATGTTAGAGACACCTCCTGCATAGGATCGAAGGGGGAATGCTGGAGAACAGACAGAACCAGGTTGAGGTACCAGGGCTCCACCTGGACGCTGAACGGGGGGCACCGAATGAGCAGCCCCCTGAATGAATGTGCGAACCTGTGAGCGAGAGGCAATCCTCTTTTGAAAGAGAATGGAAAGAGCAGACACTTGCCCCTTGAGACAGCTGAGTGCTAACCCAGCATCCAGCCCAGACTGCAGGAAGGACAACAGAATTGGCAAGGAGAAGGTCATGGCTGTGACCTGGTTAGCCTCGCACCAGCGGAAATAGGCCTTCCACGTACGGTGGTAGATGCGGAAAGAGGAAGGCTTCCGTGCTTTAATCATTGTCTGGACGACCCTTTCTGAGAATCCCGAGGAAGTTAGTACTGCGGCTTCAACAGCCATGCCGTTAAATTGAGCGACTGTGAATTCTGGTGAAGAAAAGGTCCCTGAGTGAGAAGGTCTGGGACGTCTGGAAGTCTCCACGGAACGTCGGCGAGAAGGTGCACGAGCTCTGCGTACCACGGGCGACGGGGCCAATCTGGGGCCACGAGAATCACCGGAACTCCTTCCGCTTTGATCTTCTTGACTAGTTTGGGGATAAGCGGAAGCGGAGGAAAGAGGTACGGCAGAGAGAACTGCGAACAGGGGATCGCTAGGGCGTCCGTTGCGAGCGCCAGTGGGTCTCTTGCTCTGGAAATGAACTGGGGTACCTTGTGATTCCACCTGGAGGCCAGGAGATCCACGTCGGGGGTCCCCCACCTGGAGCAGATCTGCTGGAAGATTGTGAGACTGAGTGACCACTCTCCCGCGTTGAGTCCTTCTCGGCTGAGGAAGTCGGCGGCCCAATTGTCCACGCCCGGGATGTGGACCGCCGAGATCGCTGGGATGTTCTGTTCGGCCCAGTCGAGGATTAGAGATACCTCCCTCATCGCCGCACGGCTGCGTGTTCCGCCCTGATGGTTTATGTAGGCCACAGTGGTTGCATTGTCGGACTGTACCCGAACAGGGTGTCCGCGAAGCAGGGACTTCCAATGAAAGAGAGCTAGGCGAACTGACCTGAGTTCCAAGATGTTGATGGGAAGCTTGGTTTCCGGCTCGTTCCAGCGACCCTGAACTGTGAGGTCCTGGAACGTGGCTCCCCAGCCTAGCGTCTGTCGTGATGACCTTCCATCGAAGGGGAAGAAATGATCTCCCTTGGAGGGTGAGGGGAGAGCGTTTCCACCATTCCAATGACTCTCTGAGTCGAGGAGGGAGCGCAATTGGCCGATCCAGGGAGTGAAGAGACTTTGTCCCATGTTGCTAGAAGGAGACCCTGAAGAGGGCGAGTATGGAATTGACTGTAGGGCACCGCATCCATTGACGCCACCATCTTCCCGAGAATGCTCATGCAGTACCGAAGAGAGCAACGGGGTGCGCGTTGGAGCTTCCAAATCCCCCTGAGGATAGCTGAGAGCTTGTCCCTGGGCAGAAGAACCCTCGCCTGCGTGGTATCGAAGATCATGCCGAGGAATGAGATGCGTTGAGCCGGGATCAGAGATGACTTTGGTCTGTTGATCAACCAGCCGAGACGGGTTAGAGTATCCAGAGTGATGTTGAGACTGTCGCGGCATTCCGACGCCGAGGGAGCCTTGATCAAAATGTCATCCAGGTACGGGATGGCTAGAATTCCCCGGGTCCAAAGAATAGCCATGACAGTTGCCATCACCTTGGTGAAGACTCTGGGAGCTGTCGAGAGCCCGAATGGGAGAGCTGTGAATTGAAAGTGTTGCTCCTGAACCACGAAGCGTAAGAATCTCTGATGAGCTGGAAAGATCTGGATGTGGAGATAGGCGTCCTGGATGTCCACCGAACATAGGAACTCCCTGGGTTCCATGGATGCTATCACTGAGCGCAGAGACTCCATGCGGAATCGCCAGAGACGGACCCGCCTGTTGAGGCGCTTGAGGTCCAGAATGGGACGGACTGTGCCATTCTTCTTCGGGACAACGAAGAGGTTTGAATAAAAACCCCGAAATCTGTCTTGAGGGGGGACGGGGATGATGACCCCAGAGTCTCGCATGGACTGGATGGCCGCGAAAAAACCCTTGGTGAGCGAGGGATCCTTGGGGGGTTTGGACTTGAAGCGTAAGCATGGGAGAGAAGAAAACTCTATCTTGTAGCCGTGAGAGACGACGTCTCGGACCCAGGCATCGTCTATCACGGAAAGCCACGCGCTTCTGAACATGCGGAGACGACCGCCGACCCTGGATGAGGATCCGGGAACGGGAGCCCAGTCATGCGGAGGAGAATCTGTTGGATCTGGAGCTGGAGGCCTTGGACTGCTGGCCACGGGAACGCCAGTGTGGTGTTGCCTTAAAGGAGGGCTTCCGTCTCTCCTGACGTGCTGGGGACCGCTCCCGACGTGTGTTGGTGTTGGTAGAAAATTGGCGAAAGGGGCGAAAGGGAAAGGCCCGCCGTTTTGGAGGGGCGCGGGGGATCTTCCGTTGGGGAAGGAAGGTACTCTTGCCTCCCGTAGCCTCAGAGATGATCTTGTCCAGCTTTTCTCCGAAGAGTCTGGCACCACAGACGGGAAGACTGGAGAGAGACTTTTTGAATGCTGAGTCCGCGTTCCACGCTTTAAGCCACACGGCTCTGCAGATTGCAGTAATGTTGCCGGCTGCCAGGGCTGCGGAAGCAGCAGAGTCGAGGGACGCAGCAACTAGATACTTTCCGGCATGTGCGATCTGATCTGCGAGATCTGCCAGCTCGGGTCTGGAGCTTTAGCCAGGATACCACGCCGAAGGAGCTTTGCCCAGGCGGAGACAGCCTTGGAGACCCAGGTGGATGCAAAGGCTGGAGTGATGGCAGAGCCGGAGGCTTCAAAGGCCGACCTGGCTAAGGATTCTATGGTCCTGTCCGAGGGATCCTTGAGAGAGGCGCCATCAGACAGCGGCAAGGTGGTGCTGGACGAAAGTCGGGAGATCGGAGGATCCACTGCAGGGGCCACTGACCACTTCTGAAGAAGTTCCGGTGGAAAGGGATAAAGGACCTGTGCCCGCTTGCGCCTCTGGAAATGCTTGTCGGGATGCTCCCACTGTCTAGAGAAAACGTCCTCAAACTCCCTGTGGTTGCCAAAGCTTCTTGGCAGTTTCTTGGCCCTTTTGAAAGGGACCGATTGACTGGTAGGAGTCGGATCCCCATCCTTCACTTCTAGGGTCTGATTGACAGCAATGACCAGACTGTCCATCATACTGGTCAGCTTGGAGATATGTTCAGAGTCCAGATCGGAGTCAGAAGCAGAGTCCTGGTCCGAATCTGGGGCAGCCGCAGATGAGGTAGGAGATAGAGAGCGTATTGCTCTGGAGGCCAGAGAGGGGCTAGGGGAGCTGGAGGTGGACCCCGAGAGGGACCGCTTCCTAGACCTCCTGTGTATTCTGCCCTGCCGGGCTGGAGGCGCTGCGGGCTCCGACTCGCTCTGGATCACCGGGGGGACTCCAGAGGTGGAGGCGGGCAGACGGTCTATGGCCGAGGCTAAGGTTTGAGACATCTTAGTTAGGTTGTCCACGGACTGAGAGAGAGCTGAGGCCCACCCAGGCATGGGGGCCGAGTCCTCGTTACGGGCAGTGGGGGGCTCCGTAGTAGTCATGCTAGGGGTGCTACAGGCTAGGCAGATGGGGGAGGACTGCCCTGAGGGAAACTTTTTTAGACAAGAGGTGCAGGCGAAGTGAAGTACTATGGCATGTGGCTGAGAGCGGGTCGCTCTTGTGCTGGACATGGGACAGCAGGGAGAGAGAAAGGAGAGAGAGAGGGAACAGAGCAGAGGATGCCAGGAGGATGGGGACTGGGGAATGAGCTGCCTCCCAGTTGCAGAGCTTACCCAGACTCTGGCGTCCTGTGTGTGCTGGTGCTGCTGTCTGAAGCTGGCGCTGTGATCTGTCTGAAGCTGCAGGCTGAGGGAGCAGAGGTGGGGGCTCCGGAGAGCTGCAGGTTACTATGTGGGGATCTCAGGCTGTAATGGCGCTGCTGAGGGAGTCCGGGCTGGGGGAGGAGCCGAAAAAACGGCGCGCTGCCGGGAGCAGGGATTGGCTAAGAGTAAGGAGAGCCATGAGTGGACAGAAAGCGCGCGCAGAGGCCTGCAGGGAATGGCTGCTAGAGCGGGCGGGCCTGCTGGGAAAGAAGGACCCGCGCGATAGGCCGGCCGGGAGGGGGCGTGGCCGGACGGGAGCTAGGCCTGGAGAGAAGCCGGGGGCTAAATTTTGGAGTGAGGCCGCAGGGGGAGCTGGAAACCGGCGCCGAGGCCGAAAGCGGGGGCAGAGCCTGTCTGGAGGGGGCTGACCAGGGGTAAGCTGTGCTAAGGAGTTTAATTCCTTTCCCCCCCCCCTTTTTTTTTTTTTTTAAACGGAGCCCCCCATGACCCGGGACAAGGGATGGGTACCTGTCCCGATGGCTGAAAGTCCTCCTGATCCTGTGTTTGATCCTGGCCTCCTGGGAAATACGTAGGGAGACGGGTATCTTCTGGTAATGTTTCGTCTCCCCTCCCTGATCAGGCCGGCTGTGGAGGGCGAGCGTGCAGGGGGAGGGGGGCAAGGACCATCCGCCTGTCCCTCTGTGCGGATGCCCCCCAAACAGTCTTGAGAGTGTTAGGGGGGTAGGGTCCTGCCAGACAGACACGGAGGACAACGAAAGTGGCGGACGGACCCCACTTCTGTGCGACCGGTCTCTAGGGGGGAGAGCAGGGTGAGCTATTACACCCTGTCACCCGACGAGCTGTGTCTGAAACGAAAAAGGGGAAAAAATTAAAAATACAAACCTAAGGGGCTGGAGTAGCCCCAAGTGTGTCCACCTCCTATGGACACTAAGCTTAAACTGAGGAACAATTGCCAGTTGGTGGGTGTATACTGCATAGGAGGAGTTTTCCTTGTTTTGCTTAGTGTCGCCTCCTAGTGGCAGCAGTATACAACCCATGGTCTCTGTGTCCCCAAATGAAGCGATAAAGAAAAAAGTGTGATCGCACAATAGTTTTTGGGAGGTTTTATTCACCGTGTTCACTATATGGTAAAACTGATGTGTTATTGTGATGCCTGAGGTCGGTGCGAGTTTGTAGACACCAAACATGTATAGGTTTACTTGTATCTAAGGGGTTAAAAAAAAATCACAAGTTTGTCCAATAAAAGTGGCGCACGTTTTGCGCCATTTTCCGAAACCTGTAGCGTTCTCATTTTTCTGGATCTATGGCTCAGTGACAGCTTATTTTTTGTGTCTCGAGCTGACGCTTCTAATGGTACAATCTTTGCGCAGATGCTACGTTTTGATCGCCTGTTATTGCATTCTGCGCAAAACTGGCGGCAAACAAAAAACGTAATTTTGGCGTTTGGATTGTTTTTGCCGCTACGCCGTGTACTGATCAGATTAATTGATTTTATATTTTGATAGATCGGGCATTTCTGAACGCGGCAATACCAAATATGTCTATATTTTTTATTTTTTTAACCCTTTTAACCCTAATGGGGCGAAAGGGGGGTGATTTGAACTTTTAGGTTTTAATTTCTTTTTGAAAACTTTTTTTTTATTATTTTACTAGTCCCCCTAGGGGGCTATAGCGATCAGCAATACGATCGCTCTGCCCTATCTGTAGATCTCAGCTACAGAGCTGAGAACTGCAGATAAGCTGCTTTACTCTCCGTGCTGGCATTATGCCGGCACTGAGAGGAAGTGACTCATGTTAGCTACAGGTGTCATCACATGACCCTGTGCTACCATGGCAACCACCGAGAGTCACGTGATCACGTACGTGACTTCCGGTGGGGTCGGCAGTAAGTAAAAGCAATGGCTGCACGCATATAAATCTCGCTGCCAGACTTTGGCAGCGAGACGTAAGGGGTTAAATGTTCCGGGTGGAATGCGATTCCACTCGGAACATGCAGGCACACATGTCAGCTGTTGAAAACAGCTGATATGTGCGCGGAACGCCGGGACCTGCCCACGGCAGGGGGCGGGGACTAACCTCACACGCTCCATGACGGATAGATCCGTCAAGGGTCGTGAAGGGGTTAAAAAAAAAAAACACATGATGAAGGAACAAAGCAGCTTCACCGAGGGTGACGAAAGACACCGGGCAAAAGGATCATCACTCACATGTATGAGGACAGGCTGCTGTCGCACGCCGTCTTCACCCCGTAGTTGTCCTCATTGAAGTTGAACATCTTGTTAGGATTCCAACCATTACACTGCGAGAGAGGAAGGAACAGGGGTCATATTTACTGAATCTGATGGCTCTCCTCAAATACTCTGTGCTGCAGAGAACAACCCATGGGGGCCCCGTTAGTCAAGGGCCACCCCCGCTCCCAAGCTCTGACACTTGGGGGTCCCAATGGGTTATCTTGGCATATGGAGCACTTACTTATGCTGCAGAGAATAACCCATGGGGGCACCTTGCGTCAAGGGCCTTCCCCGCGCCACCCACGGAGGGGCCCCGTTCGTCAAGGGCCACCCCCGCTCCCAAGCTCTGACACTTGGGGGTCCCAATGGGTTATCTCGGCATATGGAGCACTTACTTATGCTGCAGAGAATAACCCATGGGGGCACCTTGCGTCAAGGGCCTTCCCCGCGCCACCCACGGAGGGGCCCCATTCGTCAAGGGCCACCCCCGCTCCCAAGCTCTGACACTTGGGGGTCCCAATGGGTTATCTCGGCATATGGAGCACTTACTTATGCTGCAGAGAATAACCCATGGGGGCACCTTGCGTCAAGGGCCTTCCCCGCGCCACCCACGGAGGGGCCCCGTTCGTCAAGGGCCACCCCCGCTCCTAAGCTCTGACACTCGGGGGTCCCGATGGGTTGTTTCGGCTCATGGAGCACTTACCATATCAGAGTCCAGGTCATAGTCGACGCTGCTGCTTTCTCCTCCGTCCCAGCGCATCAGCACCTTGTCATTGTGGTCCCCGTTCACCTTGGAGTTCATGGCGATGGGTGAATCCGTGAACTTATCTGCAACGGACAACAAAGGGAAGAAAGTCAATTTCTGGAAACTACTGAACTGAAGCAGAAGACATTCAATATTCTAATAAAAAATTAATGTTTAACCCCTTCAGGTACCGGGCGTTTTCCATTTTGGCGGTTTTGTTTTTTGCTCCCCTTCTTCCGAGAGCCGTAACATTTTTATTTTTCTGTCAATCTTGCTATACAAGGGCTTGTTTTTTGCGGGACGAGTTGTACTTTTAAATGAAACCATAAGTTTTACCATATAGTGTACTGGAAAAATAGCAAAAAAATTCCAAGTGTGGAAAAACCGAAAAAAAAGTGTGATCGCACAATAGTTTTTGGGAGGTTTTATTCACAGTGTTCACTATATGGTAAAACTGATGTGTTACTGTGATGCCTGAGGTCGATGCGAGTTTGTAGACACCAAACATGTATAGGTTTACTTGTATCTAAGGGGTTAAAAAAAAAATCACAAGTTTGTCCAATAAAAGTGGCGCACGTTTTGCGCCATTTTCCGAAACCTGTAGCGTTCTCATTTTTCTGGATCTATGGCTCAGTGACAGCTTATTTTTTGCGTCTCGAGCTAACGTTTCTAATGGTACAATCTTGGCGCAGATGCTACGTTTTGATCGCCTGTTATTGCATTCTGCGCAAAACTTGCGGCAAACAAAGAAGGGAATTTTGTTTACTTACCGTAAATTCCTTTTCTTCTAGCTCCTATTGGGAGATTGGGAGACCCAGACAATTGGGTGTATAGCTTCTGCCTCCGGAGGCCACACAAAGTATTACACTTTAAAAAGTGTAACCCCTCCCCTCTGCCTATACACCCTCCCGTGGGCCACGGGCTCCTCAGTTTTGGTGCAAAAGCAGGAAGGAGGAAACTTATAAATTGGTCTAGGGTAAATTCAATCCGAAGGATGTTCGGAGAACTGAAGACCATAACCCAAAAGAACAGCCAGCCCAAAGGGCACAGGGGCGGGTGCTGGGTCTCCCAATAGGAGCTAGAAGAAAAGGAATTTACGGTAAGTAAACAAAATTCCCTTCTTCTTTGTCGCTCCATTGGGAGACCCAGACAATTGGGACGTCCAAAAGCAGTCCCTGGGTGGGTAAAAGAATACATCAATAAAAAAGAGCCGAAAACGGCCCCTTCTTACAGGTGGACAACCGCCGTCTGAAGGACTCGCCTACCTAGACTGGCGTCTGCCGAAGCATAGGTATGCAATTGATAGTGCTTCGTGAAAGTGTGCAGACTAGACCACGTAGCTGCCTGACACACCTGCTGAACCGTTGCCCGGTGCCGCAATGCCCGGGACGCACCTACAGCTCTGGTAGAATGGCCTTTCAGCCCTGAAGGGAGCGGAAGCCCAGAAGAACGGTAGGCCTCGAGAATCGGTTCCTTGATCCACCGAGCCAAGGTGGACTTGGAGGCCTGAGAGTCCATACGCTGGCCAGCGACAAGGACAAAAAGCGCATCTGAACGGCGCAGGGGCGCCGTGCGAGACACGTAGAACCGGAGTGCTCTCACTAGATCCAAAGAGTGCAAAACCTTTTCACACTGGTGAATTGGATTAGGGCAACAGGAAGGCAAGGAGATATCCTTATTTAGATGAAAAGGAGATACCACCTTAGAGAGAAATTCCGGGACAGGACGAAGAACCACCTTATCCTGGGGGAAAACCAGGAAGGGAGCCTTGCCTGACAGCGCTGCCAGCTCAGACACTCTCTGAAGTGATGTGACTGCCACCAGGAAGGCCACCTTCTACGAAAGACGGGAGAGAGAGACCTCCCGCAGCAGCTCAAAAGGCGGCTTTTGAAGAGCCGTCAGGACTCTGCTAAGATCCCAGGGTTCCAACGGACGTTTGTAAGGTGGGACCATGTGGCAGACCCCCTGCAGGAACGTGCGGACCTGCGGAAGCCTGGCTAGACGCTTTTGAAAGAAAAAACACGGAGAGCGTGGATACTTGGCCCTAGAGAGAGAGCCGAGGGACAAACCCTTGTCCATTCCAAATTGTAGGAATGAAAGGAATGTGGGTAAGGCAAACAGCCATGGAGGAAGCCGTTATCAGCGCACCAGGATAGAAAGCCTTGCCAAGACCTGTAATAGATCTTGGCGGACGTTGACTTCCTGGCTTGTCTCATGGTGGCAATGACATCCTGAGATAACCCTGAAGACTCTAGGAGTCAAGGACCAATGGCCACCTGGTCAAGTTGAGGGCCACAGAATTCAGATGGAAAAAACGGGCCTTGTGACAGCAAGTCTGGGCGGTCTGGAAGTGCCCACGGTTGACCCACCGTGAGATGCCACAGATCCGGATACCACGACCGTCTCGTCCAGTCTGGAGCGACGAGAATGGCGACTGATCCTGCGTAGTACCCTGGGCAGCATCGCCAGAGGGGGAAACACATAAGGCAGTCGAAATTGCGACCAATCCTGGACTAAAGCGTCCGCTGCCAGAGGTCTGTGATCCTGAGACCGTGCCATGAAAGCCGGGACCTTGAGAGATCGACGTCCTGCGTTCCCCAGCGGCGATGGATCTCTCGAAGCACTTCTGGGTGCAGAGACCATTCCCCCGCGTCCATGCGCTGACGACTGAAAAAATCTGCTTCCCAGTTTTCTACGCCCGGGATGTGAACTGCGGAGATGGTGGAGCCTGTGGTTTCCACCCACTGCAGAATCCGCCGGACTTCCTGGAAGGCTTGACGACTGCGAGTGCCGCCTTGGTTCGCGAACGGCACTGCCTCCATAGCTGCAGCCATCTTCCCCAGGAAGTGCATGAGGCGCCTTAAGGGGTGTGATTGACTCCGAAGAAGTGATTGCACCCCCGCCTGCAGAGAAAGCTATTTGTCGCTGGAGAGTCGCCAGAGCGACGGCAAGGCTTTGTTGACACGCCACCTGAGAAGGGGCCCAGAGGTTCTGAAGAAACGAGCCGCAGGACGAGAACTGAACTCTATCCTGTAACCATGAGACAGAATGTCTCTAACCCATCGGTCTTGAACTTGTGGCCACCAGGTGCCGCCAAAGCGGGAGAGCCTGCCACCGACCGAGGATGCGGCTAGGGGAGGCCGAGAGTCATGAGGAGGCCGTATTGGAGGCCGTTCCCCCTGCGGCCTTTTGGGGTCGTGACGTGGGCCGCCATGCATATGAGTTCCTCTGGCCTTTCTCCGGCCTGTTGGCGAAGAAGAATGTGGCTTGGCGGAGGAACGAAAGGACCGAAACCTCGATTGGACATTTTTCTTTGCTGAGGTCTCTTAGGTTTGGACTGGGGTAAGGAGGAGTCCTTTCCCTTGGATTCTTTAATAATATCATCCAATCGTTCGCCAAATAAACGGTCGCCAGAAAAGGGCAAACCAGTTAAGAACCTTTTTGAAGCCGAGTCTGGTTCCCATTCGCGCAGCCACATGGCCCTGCGAACTGCCACGGAGTTAGCATATGCTACAGCCGTGCAGCTAGTGGAGTCCAGTACGGCGTTCATGGCGTAGGACGAAAAGGCTGATGCCCGAGAGTCAAAGACGGAACATGCGGAGCAAAATTCCATGTGACAGCATTAAACTCCTTCAGACAAGCCGAGATTGCTTGGAGAGCCCACACGGCTGCAAAGGCCGGGGCGAAAGACGCGCCCGTGGCCTCATAGATGGACTTCACCAAGAGCTCTATCTGTCTGTCAGTGGCATCCTTCAGGGATGAGCCATTTGCAACAGACACAACGGACCTAGCAGCCAATTTGGAGACTGGAGGATCCATCTTGGGAGAATGAGCCCAACCCTTAACGACTTCAGATGGAAAGGGGTAACTAGTGTCAGTGTGACGTTTAACCCAGCGCTTGTCCGGGACCGCTTCGGGTTTCTGGACAGCATCCCTGAAGTTAGAGTGATCAAAAAACGTATTGAGTGTACGTTTGGGGAACCGAGACTGGTGTTTCTCTTGCTGAGAAGCCGACTCCTCTACAGGAGGAGGCGGAGGAGAGCGATCCAGCACCTGGTTGATGGACGAGAAAAGATCATTTACTAAGGCGTCCCCCTCAGGAGTATCAAGGTTAAGGGTGAAGTCAGGGCCAGAGCCCGGAGCTCCCTCGTCCTCCTCGTCTTCCTGAGAGTCCTCAAGCTGGCATCCCTAGCAGCGTGAGGAAGTCGGGGAAGAGTCCCAGCGAGACAGCTTAGCCGGTCTTGGACTGCGGTCCGGGCAGGAGTCCTCCGCCTGAGACCTAGGGCTCAAGCTGGGAGCGCGCTGCGGCGCTAACCAAGCGGGGCCTGGATGAGACAAGCTAACTGGGCCAGGGCCTGTGAAAGGTCCGGTCTGGACTGCAATGCCTCAAGGAGCTTAGAAGACCATTTGTTCATATGAAAATGGCTGAGGGCCAACACCGGTGACTCTGTCCCTGCAGCCTGCTCAGGGGGAGCAGGGGGGTCTACATGAGCCGAGGGGCCCACCAGTGCCGGAGGCTCCGGCTGAGCAAGCGAGGCAGGAGTTGAGCATTGCTCACAGTGAGGGTAGGTGGATCCCGCAGGTAACATAGCCCCACAAGAGGTACAGACCGCGAGAAAAAACCTGTGCCTTAGTAGCTTA
Organism: Anomaloglossus baeobatrachus; assembly: GCF_048569485.1. Lineage (NCBI taxonomy): Eukaryota > Metazoa > Chordata > Amphibia > Anura > Aromobatidae > Anomaloglossus > Anomaloglossus baeobatrachus. Next base: position 741,980,313 of record NC_134353.1, read on the forward strand.
GCTCCTTGGGACGACATGCTGTTGTCTCCTAGGAGAGTGACCACTGAAGGTAAATGTTCGAACAGAAATATATATAATATATACATGTGTATCCGGCACCCTAGGGGGACCAGCACCGGGTGCTGTGTTCACCCTGAGCTCCCTTGAGAAGCACCCACCGGCAGAATGCCAGAAAATGGCCGCCGGAGCTCTCAGGGGAGGAGTGGCGCCAGCAAAGAGCGGGAGTCTGGGTCCCCACAGTGGTCAGTGAGGGGGGAGGAAGACATGCAGGATGTTCCAGCCCTCACATCCGACGTCATGTCGGCAATCCCGCCCTTACCACTGACAGGCAGGCCCGGGGGAGGGATTTTCACGACTAGGCCGCGGTGAAGCCGGTGACTAAATTTGAGGCAGCAGGCCCGGTCGGCGTGGAAGTCCACCTGCCTCCTCAGTTTTACAACTACCGCGGCTTCCGGGAAGAAGATGCACTCCCTGTACAGTCCCCAATGGGGACACAGAGTACCTTTAAGTAGCAGGGCCCGGTCCCTGGGGTTGAAGAGGCTCCGATCCGGCAGGTTCCACCAGGGGCTGCGGATGGAGCACGGTCCCAGCAAATGGATGACCGCTCAGGATCCCACTTCTCCCAGCCGCATAAGGGATGGTAAAGGAGACGGCCTGTGGCTCCAGCCTCCGTACCCGCAATGGGTACCTCAACCTTAACAACACCGCCGACATAGTGGGGTGAGAAGGGAGCATGCCGGGGACCCCGTGGGGGTCCTCTTTTCTTCACACCGACAACTAAGTTATGAGAATGCATGAGTGGATGTGTGCCTCCTTCCACACAAAGCATAAAACTGAGGAGCCCGTGGTCCACGGGAGGGTGTATAGGCAGAGGGGAGGGGTTAAACTTTTTAAAGTGTAATACTTTGTGTGGCCTCCGGAGGCAGAAGCTATACACCCAATTGTCTGGGTCTCCCAATGGAGCGACAAAGAAAAGAAGGGAATTTTGTTTACTTACCGTAAATTCCTTTTCTTCTAGCTCCTATTGGGAGACCCAGACAATTGGGTGTATAGCTTCTGCCTCCGGGGGCCACACAAAGTATTACACTTTAAAAAGTGTAACCCCTCCCCTCTGCCTATACACCCTCCCGTGCATCACGGGCTCCTCAGTTTTGGTGCAAAAGCAGGAAGGAGGAAACTTATAAATTGGTCTAAGGTAAATTCAATCCGAAGGATGTTCGGAGAACTGAAAACCATGAACCAAAAGAACCATTCAACATGAACAACATGTGTACACAAAAGAACAAACAGCCCGAAGGGAACAGGGGCGGGTGCTGGGTCTCCCAATAGGAGCTAGAAGAAAAGGAATTTACGGTAAGTAAACAAAATTCCCTTCTTCTTTGTCGCTCCATTGGGAGACCCAGACAATTGGGACGTCCAAAAGCAGTCCCTGGGTGGGTAAAAGAATACCTCGATAAAAAGAGCCGAAAACGACCCCCTCTTACAGGTGGGCAACCGCCGACTGAAGGACTCGCCTACCTAGACTGGCGTCTGCCGAAGCATAGGTATGCACCTGATAGTGTTTCGTGAAAGTGTGCAGACTAGACCAGGTAGCTGCCTGACACACCTGCTGAGCCGTAGCCCAGTGCCGCAATGCCCAGGACGCACCCACGGCTCTAGTAGAATGGGCTTTCAGCCCCAAAGGAAGCGGAAGCCCAGAAGAACGGTAGGCTTCAAGAATCGGTTCCTTGATCCACCGAGCCAAGGTTGACTTGGAAGCCTGCGAACCCTTACGCTGGCCAGCGACCAGGACAAAGAGCGCATCTGAACGGCGCAGGGGCGCCGTGCGAGACACGTGGAGCCGAAGTGCTCTCACCAGATCTAATGAGTGCAAATCCTTTTCACATTGGTGAATTGGATTAGGGCAAAATGAAGGTAAGGAGATAACCCTGAGGACGCTAGGAGCCAGGACTCAATGGCCACACAGTCAGGTTGAGGGCCACAGAATTCAGATGGAAAAACGGCCCTTGTGACAGCAAGTCTGGGTGGTCTCGGAGCGCCCACGGTTGACCCACCGTGAGATGCCACAGATCCGGGTACCATGACCGCCTCGGCCAATCTGGGGCGACGAGAATGGCGCGACGACAGTCGGACCTGATTTTGCGCAGCACTCTGGGCAGCATTGCCAGAGGAGGAAATACATAAGGCAGTCGAAACTGCGACCAATCCTGAACTAATGCGTCCGCCGCCAGAGCTCTGTGATCTTGAGACCGGGCCATGAATGCCGGGACTTTGTTGTTGTGCCGTGATGCCATGAGATCGACGTCCGGCGTTCCCCAGCGGCGACAGATCTCTCGAAACACGTCTGGGTGAAGAGACCATTCCCCCGCGTCCATGCCCTGACGACTGAGAAAATCTGCTTCCCAGTTTTCTACGCCCGGGATGTGAACTGCAGAGATGGTGGAAGCTGTGGTTTCCGCCCACTGCAGAATCCGTCGGACTTCCTGGAAGGCTTGACGACTGCGAGTGCCGCCTTGGTGGTTGATGTATGCGACGGCAGTGGCGCTGTCCGACTGGATCCGGATCTGCCTGCCCTCCAGCCACCGATGAAAGGCCAATAGGGCTAGATACACTGCCCTTATCTCCAGAATATTGATCTGAAGGGATGACTCTATCGGAGTCCAGGTTCCCTGAGCCCTGTGGTGGAGAAAAACCGCCCCCCCCACCCTGACAGGCTCGCGTCCGTGGTGACCACAGCCCAGGTTGGGGGTAGGAAGGATTTTCCCTGCAACAGAGAGTTGGAAAGGAGACACCACTGAAGTGACGTCTTGGTTGCAAGGGAAAGAGAGACGTTCCTGTCGAGGGAAGTCGACCTCCTGTCCCATTTGCGGAGAATGTCCCACTGGAGTGGCCGCAGATGGAATTGCGCGAAGGGCACTGCCTCCATCGCTGCCACCATCTTCCCCAGGAAGTGCATGAGGCGCCTCAAGGGATGTGACTGACCCCGAAGAAGAGATTGCACCCCTGCCTGCAGCGAAAGCTGTTTGTCCAGCGGTAGCATGACTACCGCTGACTGAGTATGAAACTCCATCCCAAGGTACGTCAGTGATTGGGTCGGTGTCAACTTGGATTTTGGGAAGTTGATGATCCACCCGAACTGCTGGAGAGTCGCCAGAGCGACGGAAAGACTGTTTTGACACGCCATCTGAGAGGGTGCCCTGACCAGAAGATCGTCTAAGTAGGGAATCACCGAGTGGCCCTGAGAGTGTAGGACCGCCACAACAGATGCCATGACCTTGGTGAACACCCGTGGGGCTGTCGCCAGGCCGAAAGGCAATGCCACGAACTGAAGGTGTTCGTCCCCGATGGCGAAACGCAAAAAGCGTTGATGTTCGGATGCGATCGGCACATGGAGATAAGCATCCTTGATGTCGATCGATGCTAGGAAGTCTCCTTGTGACATCGAAGCGATGACCGAGCGGAGAGATTCCATCCGAAACCGTCTGGTGCTCACATGTCTGTTGAGCAGTTTGAGGTCCAGAACGGGACGGAACGAGCCATCCTTCTTTGGCACCACAAACAAGTTGGAGTAAAAGCCGCGACCATGTTCCGGGGGGGGAACAGGGATCACAACTCCTTCTGTCTTCAGAGCGTTCACCGCCTGAAAAAGTGCATCGGCTCGCTCGGGGGGCGGAGAGGTTCTGAAGAAACGAGTCGGGGGACGAGAGCTGAACTCTATCCTGTAACCGTGAGACAGAATGTCTCTCACCCATCGGTCTTGAACATGTGGCCACCAGGCGTCGCAAAAGCGGGAGAGCCTGCCACCGACCGAGGATGCGGTTCGGGGATGCCGAGAGTCATGAAGAGGCCGCCTTGGAGGCATTGCCTCCAGCGGGTTTTTGGGGGCGTGACTTAGCCCGCCACGCATAGGAGTTCCTCTAGCCTTTCTCCGGCCTGCTGGACGAAGAGGATTGAGGCTTGGCGGAGGGACGAAAGGACCGAAACCTCGATTGTATTTTCCGTTGCTGAGGTCTCTTCGGTTTGGACTGGGGTAAGGAGGAGTCCTTTCCCTTGGATTCCTTAATAATCTCATCCAATCGTTCGCCAAACAAGCGGTCGCCAGAAAACGGCAAACCGGTTAAGAACCTCTTGGAAGCCGAGTCTGCCTTCCATTCGCGCAGCCACATGGCCCTGCGGACTGCCACAGAGTTAGCGGATGCCACCGCTGTACGGCTAGCAGAGTCTAGAACTGCGTTAATGGCGTAGGAAGAAAAAGCTGACGCCTGAGAAGTCAAAGACGCAACCTGCGGAGCAGAATTACGTGTGACCGCATTAATCTCAGCCAGACAAGCTGAGATAGCTTGGAGTGCCCACACGGCTGCAAAGGCCGGGGCAAAAGACGCGCCCGTGGCTTCATAGATGGATTTCACCAGGAGCTCTATCTGCCTGTCAGTGGCATCCTTTAGCGATGAGCCATCTGCAACCGATACCACAGATCTAGCCGCCAATCTAGAGACTGGGGGATCCACCTTGGGACATTGAGCCCAACCCTTAACTACGTCAGAGGGGAAGGGGTAATGTGTGTCAGTAAGGCGCTTAGTAAAGCGCTTGTCCGGAACCGCTCTGGGCTTCTGGACAGCATCTCTGAAGTTAGAGTGATCGAAAAACGCACTCCGTGTACGTTTAGGGAACCGAAACTGGTGTTTCTCCTGCTGAGAAGTCGACTCCTCTACAGGTGGCGGCGGGGGAGATATATCTAACACCTGGTTGATGGACGAGATAAGGTCATTTACTATGGCGTCCCCTTCAGGTGTATCAAGATTGAGAGCAACGTCAGGGTCAGAGCCCTGAGCTGCGACGTCCGCCTCATCCTCCAGAGAGTCCTCAAGCTGGGAACCCGAGCAGCGTGAAGAAGTCGGGGAAGATTCCCAGCGGGCCCGCTTAGCCGGTCTGGGACTGTGGTCCGGGCCGGAGTCCTCCACGTGAGACCTAGGGCCCCCCCTGGGAACGCGCTGCGGCGCGGACAGAGAGGGGCCTGGAGGCGACGATCCAACAGGGCCCGGGGCCTGTGTAAGGACCGGTCTGGACTGCAAAGCTTCAAGCAGCTTGGCAGACCATTTGTCCATAGACTGAGCCATGGATTGTGAGAGTGACTCAGAGAGTTTTTCAGCAAAAACGGCAAACTCTGTCCCTACCGCCTGGACAGGGGGAGCAGGGGGTTCTGCCTGAGCCGAGGGGCCCACTAGTGACCGAGGCTCGGTCTGAGCAAGCAAAACAGGGGTTGAGCATTGCTCACAGTGAGGGTAGGTGGAACCCGCAGGTAACTTAGCCGCACAAGAGGTACAGGTCACAAAATAACCCTGTGCCTTGGCACCCTTGCTCCTTGTGGACGACATGCTGTTGTCTCCTAGGAGAGTGATCACTGAGGGTATATGGGAAAGGGTATACAGCCCGACCGAACAGAAATATATATAAATATATAGTATCTATTCCGGCACCCTAAGGGGACCAGCACCGGGTGACCGGTGTGGCTTACCGACCGCTAAAAAGCGGAGCGTGTGTCCTCCAGATTCCCTGCCTTAGGTCTCCCAGCGTTGCAGAGCTCTTTCCTGGAAATCCTCCACCGGCAGAATGCCAAAAAAAATGGCTGCCGGAGCTCTCTGGGGAGGAGTGGGGCCGTGGGCGGCGCTAGAAAAGTGCGGGAATCTGGAGTCCCCACAGTGATCAGTGAGGGGGGAGGAAACAAAGGGAATTTTGTTACTTACCGTAAATTCCTTTTCTTCTAGCTCCAATTGGGAGACCCAGACAATTGGGTGCATAGCTACTGCCTCCGGAGGCCACACAAAGCATTACACTAAAAAGTGTAAGGCCCCTCCCCTTCTGGCTATACACCCCCCGTGGGATCACGGGCTGCTCAGTTTTAGTGCAAAAGCAAGAAGGAGGAAAGCCAATAACTGGTTAAACAAATTCAATCCGAAGGAACATCGGAGAACTGAAACCATTCAACATGAACAACATGTGTACCCGAACAAACCAAAAATCCCGAAGGAAACAGGGGCGGGTGCTGGGTCTCCCAATTGGAGCTAGAAGAAAAGGAATTTACGGTAAGTAACAAAATTCCCTTCTTCTTCGGCGCTCCATTGGGAGACCCAGACGATTGGGACGTCCAAAAGCAGTCCCTGGGTGGGTAAATGAATACCTCAAGTTTGGACTGTAAAAAACAGCCCTTCCCTACATGGAGGCAACCGCCGCCTGCAGGACTCATCTACTTAGGCTGGCATCCGCCTAAGCGTAGGCATGCACCTGAAAATGCTTGGTGAAGGTGTGCAGACTCGACCAGGTAGCCGCCTGGCACACCTGCTGAGCCGTAGCCTGGTGCCGTAATGCCCAGGACGCACCCACGGCTCTGGTAGAATGGGCCTTCAGCCCTGATGGAACCGGAAGCCCAGTAGAACGGTAGGCTTCAAGGATTGGTTCCTTGATCCATCAAGCCCGGGTGGATTTTGCAGCCTGCGACCCCTTGCGCTGACCAGTGACAAGGACAAAGAGTGCATCCGAGCGGCGCAGGGACGCCGTGCGGGAAATGTAGATTCTGGGTGCTCTACACCAGATCCAACAATGCAAAGCCATTACATATCGATGAAATGGATAAGGATAAAAGGAAGGTAAGGAGATATCCTGATTGTGATGAAAAGGGGATACCACCTTAGGGAGAAACTCTGGGATCGGGCGCAGCACTACCTTGTCTTGGTGAACACCAGGAAGGGAGCTTTGGATGACCGCGCTGCTAGTTCGGACACTCTCCGAAGAGACGTGACCGCTACCAGAAAGGCCACTTTCTGTGAAAGTCGAGAAAGTGAAACATCCCTCAGAGGCTCGAAGGGCGGCTCCTGGAGAGCAATTAATACCCTGTTCAGACCCCATGGGTCTAACGGCCTCTTGTACGGAGGGACAATGTGATAACCCCCCTGCAGGAACGTGCGTACCTGAGGAAGTCGTACTAGGCGCTTCTGAAAGAATACCGACAGCGCTGCGACTTGTCCTTTAAGGGAGCCGAGCGACAAACCTTTTCCCAAACCAGATTGCAGGAAGGGAGGAAAAAGGAGACAATGCAAATGGCCAGGGAGACACTCCCTGAGCAGAGCACCAAGATAAGAATAACTTCCACGTCTTGTGGTAGATCTTGGCAGACGTCGGCTTCCCAGCCCGTCTCATGGTGGCAATGACGTCTTGAGATAATCCTGAAGACGCTAGGATCTCGGACTCGATGGCCACACAGTCAGGTTCAGGGCCGTAGAATTCAGTGGAAAAAACGGCCCTTGGGACAGTAAGTCTGGCCGGTCTGAGAGTGCCCACGGTTGGCCGACCGTGAGATGCCACAGATCCGGGAACCACGACCTCCTCGGCCAGTCTGGGACGACGAGGATGGCGCGGCGGCAATCGGAGCTGAGCTTGCGTAGCACTCTGGGCAACAGTGCCAGAGGTGGAAACACATAGGGTAGCTGGAACTGCGACCAATCCTGAACTAAGGCGCCTGCCGCCAGAGCTCTTTGCTCGTGAGACCGCGCCATGAAAATCGGGACCTTGTTGTTGTGCCGAGACGCCATTAGGTCGACGTCCGGCATCCCCCAGCGGCTACAGATTTCCTGACACCCTTCTGGGTGCAGAGGCCATTCCCCTGCGTCCATGCCCTGGCGACTGAGGAAGTCTGCTTCTCAATTTTCTACGCCCGGGATGTGAACTGCGGGTATGGTGGATGCTCTGTCTTCCACCCACATCAGAATCCGCCGGATTGCCTGGTAGGCTTGGCGATGCGTGTTCCGCCTTGGTGGGTGATGTATGCCGCCGCTGTGGAATTGTCCGACTGAATTCGGATCTGTTTTCCTTCCAGCCACTGCTGGAAGGCTTGCAGGGCAAGATACACTGCCCAGATTTCCAGAACATTGATCTGAAGGATGGACTCCTCTGAAGAGAGTCCTTGACCGTCTGAGAAGGGAGACGTTCCTGTCTAGGGACGTCGACTCCCCAACCCATTGGCAAAGCATGTCCCATTGAAGTGGACGCAGATGAAACTGCGCGAAAGTGACTGCCTCTGCATGAGGCGTCTTAAGGGGTGTGACTGGCCTTGAAAGAGAGACTGCACCCCCGTCTGTAGTGAACGCTGCTTGTCCAGCGGAAGCTTCACTATCGCTGAGGGAGTGTGAAACTCCATGCCCAGATATGTCAGCGATTGGGTCGGTGCCCGATTTAACCTTGAAAAGTTGATGATCCACCCGAAACTCTGGAGAGTCTCCAGCGCCACGTTCAGGCTGTGTTGGCATGCCTCTTGAGAGGGTGCCTTGACAAGTGGATCGTCCCAGTAAGGATCACAGAGTGACCCTGAGAGTGCAGGACTGCTCCCACTGCTGCCCTGAACTTGGTGAAAACCCGTAGGGCTGTCGCCAGACCGAAGGGCAGGGCTACGAACTGAAGATGCTCGTCTTCAATAACGAAACGTGGCAAACGCTGGTGCTCTGGAGCAATCGGCACGTGGAGATAAGCATCCTGATGTCTACTGATGCTAGGAAATCTCCTTGAGACATTGAGGCAATGACGGAGCGGAGGGTTTCATCCGGAACCGCCTGGCCTTCACGTGCTTGGTGAGCAGTTTTAGGTCCAGAACGGAACGGAAAGAGCCATCCTTTTTTGGCACCCCAATCAGATTGGAGGAAAAACCGTGTCTTGTTCCTGAAGAGGAACAGGGATTACCACTCCTTCTGCCTGCAGAAGAGCATCGGCTCGGGGGGGGGGGGTGGGAAAGTTCTGAAGAATCGAGCCGGAGGACGAGAACAGAACTCTATCCTGTACACGTGAGACACAATGTCTCTCACCCACCGGTCTGTGACCTGTGGCAGCTAAATGTCGCCAAGCGGGAGAGTCTGCCACCAACCGCGGATGCGGAGAGAGAGAGCTGAGAGTCATGAGGAGACCGCCTTGGTAGCGGTTCCTCCGGCTGCCTTCCTTGGGCGTGATTGAGCCCGGCCGGAATCTGAGCCCCTCTGAGCCTTTTGAGCCCTTTTGGACGAGGACAATTGGGACCTGCCCGAGCCTGGGAAGGACCGAAACCTCGACTGTCCCTCCAGGACAGCATTAATAGGGTAAGTCGCAATGCAGACATTGCGAGGTTAAGGACACCACCTGCGGCACAGATGTACATGTGCTCAAGACCAGCTGCGCAAGACCAGCTGAAATAGCTTAGAGTGCCCATACGGCTGCGAATGCCGGAGCAACCGACACGCTGATAGCTTCACAGACAGATTTCAACCAGAGGTCCATCTGTCTGTCAATGGCATCTTTAAGTGAAGTCCCATCTCCACTGCAACTATGGATCTAGCCGCAAGCCTGGAGATTGGGGGATCCACCTTTGGACCCTGGGTCCAGCGCTTGACCACGTCAGGGGGAAAGGGATAACGTGTATCCTTAATACGTTTGGAGAAACGCTTATCTGGTAAGCGTGGTGTTTCTGAACTGCTTCTCTGAAGTCAGCGTGGCCAGAAAAGTACTCAATATACGCATGAGATACTGAAAAGGGATTTCTCCTGCTGTGAAGCTGACTCCTCCACTGGGGGAGCTGAGGGAGAAATATCCAACATTCCATTGATGGACGCTATAAGATCATTCACTATGGCGTCACCATCCGGTGTATCCGGATTGAGAGCGGTGTCAGGATCAAAGTCCTGATCAGCTACGTCTGCCTCATCATACAGAGAGTCCTCCTGCTGGGACCCTGACCAGTGATGAAGCCGAGTGCCGCACCCAGCGAGCTAGCTTAGGCTGTCTGGGACTGTCGTCCGTGTCAGAGCCTTCACCCTGGAATGCCTGGGACCCCCCCGGAGCACTGATTATGTTCCAAATGAGGGTGGCCAGGGAGCATTGATCAAGATTGCTCATGGCCTGTCTGGACTGCAAAGTCTCTATCCCATGACAATCTATCAGCCGAAACTGCAACTCCGTCCCTGTCCCTGGACAGGGTTCACAGGTGGTTCCTTTGGCCACCTCTAGTAGAGACCCCGGCTGACCAAGTGCTACAGGGGAGCATTGCACACAATGGGGGTCAGTGGAACCTGCCGGTGGAACAGTATCACATGCAGTAAAAGCAGCATAGAAAGCCTGTGTTGCTTTTTTGCTGCTGTATTCTAGCCATCTAGGAGAATATAGCCAAGAATAGCGACCGTACAGTGCAATGTATAGCATACAAGCATAAGTACAAATGAACACTTCAGCACATGCAATACAAGCAGCATAGAAAGCCTGTGCCTTGGCACCCTTGCTTTTTTGCTGCTGTTGTCCAGCCATCTAGGAGAATATAGCCAAGAGTAGCGACCGTACAGTGCAATGTATAGCATACAAGCATAAGTACAAATGAACACTCCAGCACATGCAATACAAGCAGCATAGAAAGCCTGTGCCTTAGCACCGTTGCTTTTTTGCTGCTGTTATCTCGCCATCTAGGAGGGCATATAGCCAAAAATAGCGACCTACAGTGCAGTGTATAGCATACAAGCATAAAATACAAATGGACACTTCGGTATTTAGTGGGGTCAGCACTTCAGGTGCTGCTTACCGCCCGCCTATAACGCGGGTGTGTGGTCGCCAGAGCCCTGTGACTGGTTGCCCAGAGCTTGTCTCCGTTCCCCAGCTCGGACTGCGTGCAGGAATGGCTGCCGGCGTCCTGTGAAGAGGGGCGGGCCGTGGGCGTGCCCCAGACAAGAGCGGGAAACTGGCGTCCCACTGTGTCCAGTGAAGGGGGCTGGAGAATGCAAAGCAGACTCCAGCCCTCGGCGCTGACTTTCTGTACAGCGTCCCGCCTCTCCCCTGACTGGCAGGGCTGGGGGCGGGAACGAAGCGAAAACTAGGCCGCAAAGCCGGGGACTCGAGTAATAAGCGCGGCCGTCCTTGTGCACGGCCAGCGCGGAAGTCCCCGGCGCACCACAAGTCCCAGCCGCGCCACAGTGTAAAAAACACCCAGCAGCGGCCGGCGCGGCAGTTCCCAATACATAAATTCACTCAGCAAAGCTGCGGTGAATAATAGCACGAGCGCTCCGCGCTGTTGCCCCCGGTGCACTAACACTCCCAGCAATGTTGGTGTGTGTGTGCGCGCTTGCCCGGGGACACAGAGTACCTTAATGTAGCAGGGCCCTGTCCCTGACGATACTCAGCTCCATATCCAGCAGGTTCTCTGGGTCTGTGGATGGAGCCCGGTCTCAGTGCCTGGAGACCTGTAAGATCCCACTTCACCCAGAGCCCTGAGGGGGATGGGGAAGGAAAAACAGCATGTGGGCTCCAGCCTCCGTACCCGCAATGGGTACCTCAACCTTAACAAACACCCGACAAAAGTGGGGTGAGAAGGGAGCATGCTGGGGGCCCCATATGGGCCCACTTTTCTTCCAACCGACATAGTCAGCAGCTGCTGCTGACTAAAAACAGTGGAGCTATGCGTGGATGTCTGACCTCCTTCGCACAAAGCTTGAAAACTGAGCAGCCCGTGATCCCACGGGGGGTGTATAGCCAGAAGGGGAGGGGCCTTACACTTTTTAGTGTAATGCTTTGTGTGGCCTCCGGAGGCAGTAGCTATACACCCAATCGTCTGGGTCTCCCAATGGAGCGCCGAAGAAATACAGGATGCTACGGCCCTCACATCCGACGTCAGGTCGGCAGTCCCGCCCTTACCCCTGATAGACAGGCCCGGGGGCGGGAGTTTTGCTACTAGGCCGCAATTGAAGCCGGGGACTAAATTTAAGACCGCGGCCGACAAGCAGGCGCGGTCGGCGCGGAAGTCCGCCGGCCGTCACAAATAAGCAGCTGCTGTAGCGTCCGGGATGAAGGCGCTCCATGCACATCCCCCATGGGGACACAGAGTACCTTAGTGATGCAGGGCCCGGTCCCTGAGGATAAATAGACTCCTGTCCGACAGATTCCCACAGGGGCTGCGGAGGGAGCACGGTCCCAGTGAATGGATGACCGCTCAGTATCCCACTTCTCCCAGAGCCGCTAAGGGATGGTGAAGGAGACGGCATGAGGCTCCGGCCTTTGTACCCGCAATGGGTACCTCAACCTTAACAGCACCGCCGACGTAGTGGGGTGAGAAGGGAACATGCCGGGGGCCCCGTGGGGGCCCACTTTTCTTCCAACCGATATAACTAAAATGAGAATGCATGAGTGGATGTGTGCCTCCTTCCACACAAAGCATAAAACTGAGGAGCCCGTGATGCACGGGAGGGTGTATAGGCAGAGGGGAGGGGTTACACTTTTTAAAGTGTAATACTTTGTGTGGCCTCCGGAGGCAGAAGCTATACACCCAATTGTCTGTGTCTCCCAATGGAGCGACAAAGAAACGTAATTTTGGCGTTTGGATTTTTTTTGCCGCTACGCCGTTTACTGATCAGAATAAATGATTTTATATTTTGATAGATCGGGCATTTCTGAACGCGGCAATACTAAATATGTGTATATTTTTTATTTTTTTTAACCCTTTTAACCCTAATGGGGCGAAAGGGGGGTGATTTGAACTTTTAGGTTTTTTGGTTTTTTATTTCTATTTGAAAACTTTTTTTTTATTATTTTACTAGTCCCCCTAGGGGGCTATAGCGATCAGCAATCCGATCGCTCTGCCCTATCTGTAGATCTCAGCTACAGAGCTGAGAACTACAGATACGCTGCTTTACTCTCCGTGCTGGCATTATGCCGGCACTGAGAGGAAGTGACTCATGTTAGCTACTGGTGTCATCACATGACCCTGTGCTACCATGGCAACCACCGAAAGTCACGTGATCACGCACGTGACTTCCGGTGGGGTCGGCAGTAAGTAAAAGCAATGGCCGCACGCATATAAATCTCGCTGCCAGACTTTGGCAGCGAGACGAAAGGGGTTAAATGTTCCGGGTGGAATGCGATTCCACTCAGAACATGCAGGCACACATGTCAGCTGTTGAAAGCAGCTGATATGTGCGCGGATCGCCGCGACCTGCCCACGGCAGGGGGGCGGGGACTATCCTCACACGCTCCATGACGGATAGATCCGTCAAGGGTCATGAAGGGGTTAAAAAACAAACAAACACATGATGAAGGAACAAAGCAGCTTCACCGAGGGTGACGAAAGACACCGGGCACAAGGATCATCACTCACGTGTATGAGGACAGGCTGCTGTCGCACGTCGTCTTCACCCCGTAGTTGTCCTCATTGAAGTTGAACATCTTGTTAGGATTCCAACCATTACACTGTGAGAGAGGAAGGAACAGCTGACCCCTGTTCCTTCCTCTCTCACAGTGTAATGGTTTACTGAATCTTTATTTACTGAATCTGATGGCTCTACTCAAATACTCTGTGCTGCAGAGAACAACCCATGGGGGCACCGTGCATCAGGGGCCACCCCTGCTCCCCGCGCCACCCACGGAGGGGCCCCGTTTGTCAAGGGCCACCCCCGCTCCCAAGCTCTGACACTTGGGGGTCCCAATGGCTTATCTCGGCATATGGAGCACTTACTTATGCTGCAGAGAATAACCCATGGGGGCACCTTGCGTCAAGGGCCTTCCCCGCGCCACCCACAGAGGGGCCCCTTTCGTCAAGGGCCACCCCCGCTCCCAAGCTCTGACACTTGGGGGTCCCAATGGGTTATCTCGGCATATGGAGCACTTACTTATGCTGCAGAGAATAACCCATGGGGGCACCTTGCGTCAAGAGCCTTCCCCGCGCCACCCACGGAGGGGCCCCATTCGTCAAGGGCCATCCCCGCTCCCAAGCTCTGACACTTGGGGGTCCCAATGGCTTATCTCGGCATATGGAGCACTTACTTATGCTGCAGAGAATAACCCATGGGGGCACCTTGCGTCAAGGGCCTTCCCCGCGCCACCCACGGAGGAGCCCCGTTCGTCAAGGGCCACCCCCACTCCCAATCTCTGACACTTGGGGGTCCCAATGGCTTATCTCGGCATATGGAGCACTTACTTATGCTGCAGAGAATAACCCATGGGGGCACCTTGCGTCAAGGGCCTTCCCCGCGCCACCCACGGAGGGGCCCCGTTCGTCAAGGGCCACCCCCGCTCCCAAGCTCTGACACTTGGGGGTCCCAATGGGTTATCTCGGCATATGGAGCACTTACTTACGCTGCAGAGAATAACCCATGGGGGCACCTTGCGTCAAGGGCCTTCCCCGCGCCACCCACAGAGGGGCCCCGTTCGTCAAGGGCCACCCCCGGCTCCCCGCACCACCCACGGAGGGGCCCCGTTCGTCAAGGGCCACCCCCGCTCCCAAGCTCTGACACTCGGGGGTCCCGATGGGTTGTTTCAGCTTATGGAGCACTTACCATATCAGAGTCCAGGTCATAGTCGACGCTGCTGCTTTCTCCTCCGTCCCAGCGCATCAGCACCTTGTCATTGTGGTCCCCGTTCACCTTGGAGTTCATGGCGATGGGTGAATCCGTGAACTTATCTGGAACGGACAACAAAGGGAAGAAAGTCAATTTCTGGAAACTACTGAACTGAAGCAGAAAACATTCAATATTCTAATAAAAAATTAATGTTTAACCCCTTCAGCCACCGGGCGTTTTCCATTTTTGCGGTTTTGTTTTTTGCTCCCCTTCTTCCGAGAGCCGTAACATTTTTATTTTTCTGTCAATCTTGCCATACGAGGGCTTGTTTTTTGCAGGACGAGTTGTACTTTTAAATGACACCATAAGTTTTACCATATAGTGTACTGGAAAAATAGCAAAAAAATTCCAAGTGTGGAAAAACCGCAAAAAAAGTGTGATCGCACAATAGTTTTTGGGAGGTTTTATTCACAGTGTTCACTATATGGTAAAACTGATGTGTTATTGTGATGCCTGAGGTTGATGCGAGATTGTAGACACCAAACATGTATAGGTTTACTTGTATCTAAGGGGTTAAAAAAAAATCACAAGTTTGTCCAATAAAAGTGGCGCACGTTTTGCGCCATTTTCCGAAACCTGTAGCGTTCTCATTTTTCTTGATCTATGGCTCAGTGACAGCTTATTTTTTGCGTCTCAAGCTGACGTTTCTAATGGTACAATCTTTGCGCAGATGCTACGTTTTGATCGCCTGTTATTGCATTCTGCGCAAAACTTGCGGCAAACAAAAAACGTAATTTTGGCGTTTGGATTTTTTTTGCCGCTACGCCATTTACTGATCAGAATGAAGGGAATTTTGTTTACTTACCGTAAATTCCTTTTCTTCTAGCTCCTATTGGGAGACCCAGACAATTGGGTGTATAGCTTCTGCCTCCGGAGGCCACACAAAGTACTACACTTTAAAAAGTGTAACCCCTCCCCTCTGCCTATACACCCTCCCGTGGATCACGGCTCCTCAGTTTTGGTGCAAAAGCAGGAAGGAGAAAACTTATGAATTAGTCTAGGGTAAATTCAATCCGAAGGATGTTCGGAGAACTGAACCATGAACCAAAAGAACAATTCAACATGAACAACATGTGTACACAAAAGAACAACCAGCCCGAAGGGAACAGGGGCGGGTGCTGGGTCTCCCAATAGGAGCTAGAAGAAAAGGAATTTACGGTAAGTAAAGAAGGATTTTTGTGTACTCACCGTAAAATCTCTTTCTCTGAGTCTTCATTGGGGGACACAGGACCATGGGTTTTGCTGCTGTCACTAGGAGGCTGACACTAAGTAAACAGAAAAAGTTAGCTCCTCCCCAGCAGTATAACCCCTGAGCCGGAGGCGGGATCAATCAGTTTAGTGCACAAGCAGTAGGAGGAGAATCAAACAATCCTGGATAAAACAAGATAAAAACTATGACCAATAGTCGTGTGACCAGTGGCCTGGGGAAATGGCCACTGGGGCAACAGACAGGTAATATATAACAAATAACACAAGCAGGGTGGGTGCTGTGTCCCCCAATGAAGACTCAGAGAAAGAGATTTTACGGTGAGTACACAAAAATCCTTCTTTCTCTATCGTTTCATTGGGGGACACAGGACCATGGGACGTCCAAAAGCAGTCCCTGGGTGGGAAGAAAAACCATCACCGGAGATAGGAAGGCAACCGCTTTCCCCTGTCGGGCTTGCGCCAGACCTACAAGCACCTACGTTGTTACAGGTGTGCCACTGCCACCCGCAAACCTTACTCCAAGACTGGCCGCTGCCGAAGCTTGGGTGTGACCCTGGTAGAAACTAGTAAAGGTATGCCGACTAGATCGGGTGGCGGCCCAGGGGACCTGGACGGTCGACGTCTGGAGTCCAATCGTCCAAAGGGTACCCCTTGCTCGGTAGACCGCGGCGGAAGTCCGCCCTTCATGCGATAGTCTTCACATATGGAGTAATGGATCCATGTGAAAATTCTGGCCCCTGGCGCCGGCATGCACCCCTTGGGAGCGGGTGGAGGGATGGACTGGTTGTCGGTGTAACCGTAAAGGGTGTCCTGCAGACATGTAAGACTGAGGGCTCATACCAGTTCTGGAACGAACTAGGCCCCTTTCCGGCTGAGAGAGGAGACTAGAACCGAAAACCGAAAACTAAACACCTCTTCTGGAAGGAAACAGCGAGCTGCCTTGGTCAGAAACGAAGAGTTCTGGCCGGAGCCTCCCCCTTGTCCTGCTGGAGGAGCCGGAAAACAAAAAGGGGGGGAAAGAACGACAAGAGGGCTGTCCGCCCTGATGCTGTCTGTAACAACGAGATGGCCACGAGGAGCCCACCTAACAAAAACAGGTGGAAGCTGGGAAAAAAGGGGTACCTTGAACGAACCCATCACTGGAATAAGGACCCCCGTTTTTAGTGAACGATGATACAGCCGAGCCAGATGGACGCTTCTCTGAGCGAAGGCTCTGATTGGAGGACGGGAAGTGAAAAGACTCCGAAAAAAACGAAGCGAAACGGGCCGACACCTGGCCGATACAGGGACGCGCGAGAGGGCCGCATTCGGATCTGACTGGAAGAATGCCAGCAAGAAGGAGGGAAGTTGTGGTGCTCACCCACCGGGGGAGCTCTTTCCGAGTGGAAATAAATCCTGGAGGAAACTGGATTCCCAGCCCTCAACGTTGTCTGTAATCCTCTTGTCAACAGACCTGACCGAGGCAGCACCCGGGATCCACTGGTGAGGCCGTCGAACTTGGGACCTTTGAGTCCTGGTAGAAGAGAGGGGCCCCGACACGGAGAACTTGGCGGTCGGGAAGGAGCCCCGGGGCCTCCGTGAGGAGTTGAGTAGGCTATGCGAACTATGCTCGCCTGGGTCACTCCAGAGGCATCGTTGCCTTGGTCCATCCTGAGAACCCTCGAGACCATGGGAAGCCGCGGGAAGATGCAGGAGAGCCTGAACAGGCTACACGACCGGTCGAGGGCGTCGTCACCTAGTCCAGAGCAGGTGGCACACTCGAAGCACCATTGACTTGAAAGTTGGAACGGGAGAACAATAGGTCCACGACTGGAGGTCTTCCCTCGCCAGGGAACTGACTGGTGACTTCCCTGTTGAGGAGCCCTTTTCCTAAGGGAGGTCCTTCCTACCGAAAAAATCGGCCGTCCAAACGTCCATGCTAAGAATGTACTGCCGAGATTAGCGAGTTAAGGGACCCGTCCCAGAGCAAGATCTTCTTGGCCTCTTCCCTTGCCGTGACACTCTCTGCGTCTACCTGGCGGATGATGCACGTCACCGCTGTGGCATGGTCCGACTGGAACCTGACTGGGCAACCCCGACCCAGAGAAGAAATTGTAGCCGGGGTAACCGGATGGCTCTGGTTTCCGGAATGTTGAAGGGGAGACAACGCTCTAGGGCTGTCCCTCGGGACCGTGCCGAGGAATGGTGGGGGTAGCATACCCTAGCACGGGAGACTGGTGACAGTTGATAATATCCTCCAGAGGAGGAAAGGGAAGCTTCCTAAGGGACGGTTTCGAAGACTGGTCCGCTATGAGGAGATTGGCGGATCACCCGCGAAGACGGAACCCTTTTTGACTCCGATCTTCAGTGTGGTCCACTGGAGAATAAGGGATGAAATCTGGTACGTGCACCGTCGCTATCACCGCCACAGACTGCCGAGGGCTCGCATAGCCAAAACGGGAGCGGGTGGCAAGGGTACGCGGGACTCTGTGCCAGGAAGGAAACTATTCCTGCGTGAGGAGTAGCTACCCCTGAGGGGGCTCGAAAAACCGTGCCTAAGGGATGATGGACCGAGCCGGGGTCTGGGAGGACTCCTTCCGGTATCTCAGCTACCCTAGTAGCGAAAAGTGAATATGACGGTCTAAACCTCAAGCGAGGATCCTTGAAGGGAGAACTCTGGGCCTCCCGGCCGTACTTGGGCGTAGAGAACCTAGCAGCCCTGTAGAGTAGGGTGCGCAGGGACAGTGATCCCTGCAAGCGCTCTTATAAAAAACTGGAACGGTCCACTGCCACGCAAGGCGGAGGGGCTGTTGGAGGGATAGAGGCTTCCTGACGGGTGCGGCGTGAACGGGCTGGGACCTAGTGTGAGGGGACGATCCTGATGCATCTGGGTCGATGCAGGGAAAGGGATGAACCCTTCCCTTACGTAGTCTAGGGGAGAGAAGTACTCTACCCTGACGTAGCCAAGGGGGGCCACTGGACTCGCCTATCTCCAGAGGGGCGTTCCCTAAAGTCGGAAGGGAAGTCAGTGACCTCCTAGATGTCGAATCTGCGTTCCTGATCCCGAGTCAGAGGTCTCGACGGGTGGACACACTGATGGTAGAGGCTCAGGCCGAGCAGCAGGCAGGCCCCAGGTATGTGAAGAGAGGGTACTCACTGAAGATGATAACCAGTCCTGGGACGGCATAGGTGGAACGTGGTCCGCTGCATATGGTGTCCGCTGATTCTCTGAGGGACGCCACGTTCGGGACGAGAAACCCGGAGGAACACAGGCGGGTCGACTACAGGGTGGGGTGCCCCTTCCTTTCGGAGCCCCTTTCTAGAAGGGGTAATGACAATAAAAGAACTTACCACTGGTAAAAATCGAGGCCTGGGATTATCCGTGATAAGACAGTCACACGGCGAACTGGATTCCACTGAAAACCGCAGGGGCCTGCCCTCTTCGTCTCTGCAAGGTGAACTGCCCCCTCTCTCTAGAGCCCTTCGGGGGAATGATAAGGACAAAAAAACACGACTTACCGCTGGTAAACGCCGTGTCTGGTAGATGTCTGTGATCAATCAAAGACTCCAGTGTAGCATGGCCATTCTCTCCGAAAACCCCTTTGGAGAAGGGAATAATGACAATGACATGGCTTACCGCTGGTAAACGTCGTGTCTGGTAGTTGTCTGTGAACACGCGGTAACTCGGCGAACTCTGGATGTCCCCGAGCACATCAAGGGTCCGCTCCAAACGTCCTAAAGGAGACCTGGGTGCACGGAGAGAAGAGGGGCTGTCCGTAGCCTTACGGCTTGACTCACCGTTTCTAGCATGCTGTTCGTCCTGCGCCAAAACATCCAGGTCCTGCTCGGAGTCCAGCGGAGATGGAAAGCCTGGGCCAACACCCGAGAGGTCGTAAGACTACCGTAGGAAGGGCAGTCTGGACCTTGGGAATAAGGTGGAAAACTGGGGGGCCACGAAAGACGAGACCTGGCGGGTCCGCTTCTAGCCTAGGAAAAAAAGGTCCCTGGTACGGGACTCCTCTCCCCGAGGGAATGGCGCCGTTCTGTGGATGGTATGACCGAGCGTCGGCGGGGGACGCAGCGCATGCGCACGAACCCGAGGGACGTCAGCGAGGGAATAATGGCCTGAGACAGGGCGTTAACCAGCCGGCAGGGGCGAGATACAGGGGCGTGCGGTGCCAGGGGCTGCGGTAGCTGTCAACACTAATCTGCCATTATGTGTGGGAAATTACCATTAAGGGAACCGCAAACTTGAGCTACCGGTCCCAAATAACTAAAAACTCAGCTCTGAGAGCTCTATAGACTAACCCTATTGGGATGTGCCGAAAAAAGTACCTGAAGGGGTTAATATATAATGTACAAAACACAAGCCCTGATAAAAAACCCCACTGTATTTAATGATCATGGAAGACTTGGGTCTATTTTCCCCTGATATACGGGCTGCTGCAGCGTCAGCAAACCGCATACCGGGAGTCTGCCATAATCCCTTTTTTTTTTTTTTTTTTTTTAAATGAACACTGAGGAGGCTGTAGGCGGGCCCAGGAGAGCGGGAAAAACATCCACCGCCCCCACTGTGATGCCTGGGGCTGAGCGGAGGGCGGAGACGGAGCGGCCAATAGCGATGCGGCGGGGGGCGGGCCTGGGACGCCGGAGACAGGGCCGAAGCCGGGGCCTAAATTTTGAAGCAGCCGGCGCAGGGGAAGGTAGAGACCGGCGGTTCTACCTGCGGGAGCGGCGGCGCGGCAGCGATGTCCGGGTACCGGCCGAGCACTGCAGGTGTGGTGAAGGACTCCAGCGCCGGATGGGGACATGGCCGGGGCGCCCGGTGAGTAGGCCCGGACTGGGGCCTAAATTTGAAGCAGCCGGCGCAGGGGAAGGTAGAGACCGGCAGTCCTACCTGCGGGAGCGGCGGCGCGGCAGCGATGTCCGGGCACCGGCCGAGCCCTGCATGTGTGGACTCCAGCGCCGGATGGGGCCGTGGCCGGGGCGCTCGGTGAGTAGGCCCGGACCGGGGCCTATATTTTGTAACCGCCCGGGAGAAGGTAGGAGGGGGTGTCCTACCTGGTCGGCGGCGTCGCATCTGCCAGTGTGCAGGCATGGAGCTCTGCACCTGTGTCCGTGTGCTCCGCACCCTGGAGGAAAGGCTGCGGGCCGCAGGAGAAGAATGAGGCAGGCAGGCAGGCAGGGAGGTGGACGCTGGTGGGGGCAGGGAGCCCCTCTGTAGTGAAGCAGCGCTGCGGGCCCCATCATCAATCCAGACGCGCTGCGAGGTCCAGTCCCTGCTGTATGCCCCTTGCACCCTTTGGGGTGATACCGCAGGGTGATTAGGGGGTGCCCAGGAAGGATTAGCCCCGCATGCCAACCCGGGAGTGGTACCGTGGAATTGGACGGGGGAGAGGGCCCGACGACTCAAGCTTCTGCGACCCAGGGGAGTGGTACCCACACGGGCTGCGAGAGCTGCGGTAGAGAAACGATACCTGCAGAAAAAAATAATTACCACAGATGAGAGCGACGAGCGTCGCCGAGAAAAAAATGAAAAAATATACGCAAAAAATCAAGTGGCTGAAGAGGGCCCAGTCGGCCCACATCAGCCTCCTACGACACTAAGCAAAAAACTGATTGAGCCCGCCTCCGGCTCAGGGGTTATACTGCTGGGGAGGAGCTAACTTTTTCTGTTTACTTAGTGTCAGCCTCCTAGTGACAGCAGCATAACCCATGGTCCTGTGTCCCCCAATGAAACGATAGAGAATCAAAATTCCCTTCTTCTTTGTCGCTCCATTGGGAGACCCAGACAATTGGGACGTCCAAGAGCAGTCCCTGGGTGGGTAAAAGAATACCTCAATAAAAAGAGCCGAAACGGCCCTCCTCTTACAGGTGGGCAACCGCCGCCTGAAGGACTCGCCTACCTAGACTGGCGTCTGCCGAAGCATAGGTATGCAATTGATAGTGTTTCGAGAAAGTGTGCAGACTAGACCACGTAGCTGCCTGACACACCTGCTGAGCCGTAGCCCGGTGCCGCAATGCCCAGGACGCACCCACGGCTCTGGTAGAATGGGCTTTCAGCCCTGAAGGAAGCGGAAGCCCAGAAGAACGGTAGGCTTCGAGAATCGGTTCCTTGATCCACCGAGCCAAGGTTGACTTGGAAGCCTGCGAACCCTTACGCTGGCCAGCGACAAAGACAAAGAGCGCATCTGAACGACGCAGGGGCGCCGTGCGAGACACGTAGAGCCGGAGTGCTCTCACCAGATCCAAAGAGTGCAAATCCTTTTCACATTGGTGAATTGGATTAGGGAAAAATGAAGGCAATGAGATATCCTGATTGAGATGAAAAGGAGATACCACCTTAGGGAGAAATTCCGGGACCGGACGCAGAACCACCTTATCCTGGTGAAACACCAGGAAGGGGGCTTTGCATGACAGCGCTGCTAGCTCAGACACTCTCCGGAGTGATGTAACTGCCACTAGAAAGGCCACCTTTTGCGAAAGACGTGATAAAGAGACATCCCGCAGCGGCTCGAAAGGTGGTTTCTGAAGAGCCGTTAGCACCCTGTTAAGATCCCAGGGTTCCAGCGGACGCTTGTAAGGTGGGACTATGTGGCAAACTCCCTGCAGGAACGTGCGGACCTGCGGAAGCCTGGCTAGGCGCTTTTGAAAAAGTAGGATTTTTGTGTACTCACCGTAAAATCTCTTTCTCTGAGTCTTCATTGGGGGACACAGGACCATGGGTTATGCTGCTGTCACTAGGAGGCTGACACTAAGTAAACATAAAAAGTTAGCTCCTCCCTAGCAGTATACACCCCGAGCCGGAGGCGGGCTCAGATCAGTTTGGTGCACAAGCAGTAGGAGGAGTACCAGAATCACCATACATAAAAACAAGTTGTAACTAAAACAATGCAGCCGTGCAAACAAGAGGTCTATGAACATAAGACCGCTGACAATAGCAGGCAAATGCAATTAAACAACCAAAAAACCAAGCAGGGTGGGTGCTGTGTCCCCCAATGAAGACTCAGAGAAAGAGATTTTACGGTGAGTACACAAAAATCCTACTTTATCGTTTCATTGGGGGACACAGGACCATGGGACGTCCAAAAGCAGTCCCTGGGTGGGAATACCGAAACCCGCAGATAGGAAGAAAACAACAACCTCCCTCGGCGGGCTTGCACTATAATTGAATGCTGCCACCCTATTACAGGTGTGCAACTGCTGCCTGCAAGACCTTTCTCCCAAAACTAGCATCTGCCGATGCTTGGGTGTGAACCTGGTAGAACCTAGTAAAGGTGTGCAGGCTAGACCAGGTGGCGGCCTTGCAGACCTGGTCGGCCGACACCTGATGCCTAATCGCCCAAGAGGCTCCCACTGCACGGGTAGAGTGCGCCCTTACCCCCCGCGGCGGAGACTTGTCCCGAACCCGATAGGCCTCTGATATGGCGGAACGGATCCATCTGGCAATTGTGGCCTTGGATGCCGATTCACCCCTCTTGGGACCAGAAGGGAGGACAAACAGACCATCTGACTTACGGAACGGCGCGGTTCTGGAGACATAAATTCTAAGTGCGCGCACTAGGTCCAGGGTGTGCAAGGACCTCTCCAAGCTGTGAGAGGGGCCAGGACAGAAGGACGGAAGAACGATTTCTTCGTTAAGATGGAACGGGGAGACCACCTTTGGGAGAAAGGCGGGATCTGGCCGGAGAACCGCTTTGTCCTGGTAAAAAATCAAAAAGGGGGAACGACAAGAGAGAGCAGCCAGCTCTGACGTCCTGCGAATAGAAGTGATGGCAACGAGAAACACCACCTTCCAAGACAGGTGAGAAAGGGAAGAATCTCGCAAGGGCTCGAATGGGGGGCCCTGAAGCGACCCTAGGACTAGATTAAGGTCCCACGGCTCTAGAGGCCGACGGTACGGCGGGGCCAGGTGGGCCACTCCCTGGATGAAGGTCTTAACCTGTGAACGAGCGGCCAGTGGCTTCTGAAACAGGATTGATAACGCCGATATCTGGCCCTTTAGTGTTGCGAGCGAGAGACCCGCATCTAGGCCTGACTGCAAGAATGCCAATAGGGAAGGAAGGGAGAAGGCGAGAGGAGAAGAAATATTATGCTCTTCACACCACCTGAAGAAAACCTTCCACGTGCGGTAGTATATTCTTGATGAAGATGGCTTCCTGGCCCTAATCATTGTCTGAATCACTCTTGAAGAAAAACCAGCCTTAGCTAGAACCCAGGATTCAATGGCCAAGCCGTCAAATTTAGGACTTGTGAGTTCTGATGGAAAAGAGGTCCCTGCTGCAGGAGATCTGGACGGTCTGGAAGGCGCCACGGAGCATCTGCGAGGAGCTGAGTTAGTTCCGCGAACCATGCTCGCCTGGGCCAGTCCAGAGCCACTAGGATGACCGGTATTCCTTCCGCCTTGATCTTCTTGAGGACCCTCGGAATCAGAGGGAGCGGAGGGAAGATGTACGGGAGACTGAACTGGCTCCATGACAGGGTGAGGGCGTTGACTCCTAAAGCCAAGCGGTCGCGGCACCGCGCTACAAATTGCGGAACCTGACGGTTGAACCGGGAGGCCATTAGGTCCACATCCGGAACTCCCCATCTGTCGCAGATCTGGTTGAAGACTTCCCGGTTGAGGGACCATTCTTCGGAGGCGAGGCCTTCCCTGCTGAGGAAGTCCGCCGCCCAATTGTCCACGCCTGGGAAGTGTACCACTGAGATCAGGGAGTGATGACACTCGGCCCAGTGCAAAATTTTCTTGACTTCTCGCATCGCCCCGACACTTCTTGTGCCGCCTTGGTGGTTGATGTACGCCACCGCCGTCGCATTGTCCGACTGGATCCTGACCGGGCAACCCTGTACTAGGTGCCGAAACTGCTGCAAGGCTAGCCGGATGGCTCTTATCTCCAAAATGTTGATCTGGAGACAACTCTCCCTCGGTGACCATCGGCCCTGCGCTGTGTGATGCCGAAACACTGCTCCCCAGCCCTGGAGACTGGCGTCGGTGGTCACTATCTTCCAGTGGAGCGGGAGGAAAGACCTTCCTGATGCGAGGTTGCGTTGATTGAGCCACCAACGGAGGGAGTGGCGGGTCTCCGGCGAAAGATGAAACCTGCGGTCCAGAGAAAAGGGAGATCTGTCCCACTTCTTCAGCAAGGCCAGCTGGAGGGGCCGGAGATGGAACTGTGCAAAGGGTACCGCTTCCATCGCCGCCACCATACGACCGAGGACTCGCATGCCGAACCTGATGGAAACTTGGCGCTGACGCCGGAGAGCGCGGAGGCCTCGTTGCAGGGAGGACATCTTCTCCTGTGTGAGGAAAACTCGCCCTTGGATGGTATCGAATACCATGCCTAAAAAGGTGATCCGACGGGCCGGGTTCAGAGAGGACTTCTTCCGATTTATCAGCCACCCTAACCGTGAAAGGGTGTCGATCGTGACCTGAACCCCAAGACGACAGTCCTCGAAGGAAGAGCCCTTTATCAACATATCGTCCAAGTACGGGATGACCATAACACCCCTGGAATGTAGGACGGACATGGCAGCAGCCATGATCTTCGTAAAGAAGACCCTGGGTGCGGATGCGAGGCCGAAGGGAAGAGCCGTGAACTGGAAGTGATCTTCCGCTATCGCAAAGCGGAGGAACTGTTGGTGAGAGGTGGCTATCGGGACGTGAAGATAGGCGTCTTGAATATCCAGCGATGCCAGGAATTCGCCTATCTCCATGGACGCGATGACGGACCGAAGTGACTCCATTCGAAACGGCCGAGGCCTCACCGACCTGTTTAGAAGCTTTAGGTCGAGGACGGGACGGACAGAGCCGTCCTTTTTGGGGACCACGAAAAGGTTGGAATAGAACCCCTTGAAACGCTCTGCGGGAGGGACTGGTACCACGACTCCGGCTCGGAGGAGGGAGTCTATGGAGTGAAAGAACACGCGAGCCCGCGCGGGAGACTCGGGAGGGCGAGATAGGAAAAAACGTCTCGGTGGCTTTGCTTCGAATTCTATTTTGTAGCCTGATGTGATGATCTCTCTGACCCAGGCATCGGCGGTCAGGGGGATCCACACATGCTGAAAACGAGACAGACGCCCTCCCACAAGTCTGGCGCTGTTGCGCGCCGACCGCGAGTCACTTGGAGGAACGTCGGCGGTAACCAGAAGAGGATCTCGTGGGCTGGCGGGGACGTGAACGCCAGGCGGGATTGGTCTTGAATGACGGGATTTTCCTGTCTCTCGGAGGAGAGCGGCTTTTCCGCGGCTGGGGAGTGGAGTTGAAGCTGCGAAAGGGCCGGAAACGAGCGGTGGGGCGCCGATTCTGGAAGCGCTTGGGGCGCAATTGGGGGAGAGATGTACTCTTTCCTCCCGTTGCATCGGAGATCAACTGGTCCAGCCTATCTCCGAAGAGACGCTCACCTAGGAAGGGCAGGGAAGTTAGTGACTTCTTAGAGGCCACATCCGCGTTCCAGGACCGGAGCCAGAGGGCTCGACAGATGGCCACATTGTTGCTGGCGGCCTGGGCCGCGCAACTTGCAGACGCCAGGGCTGCATTGAGCAGGTACTCACCCGCGAGGGAAATCTGCGAGGCGATGGGAACCAGGTCCGGATTGGCAGAAATGGCGCGGAGACCGCAGCGTAGCGTGTCCGCCCAGGACATCAGGGCCTTCGCAACCCAAACCGAGGCAAAGGCCGGAGAAAGGGATGTGCCCGCTGCCTCGAAGGCGGAACGGGCCAACCTGTCAATAGTACGGTCCGTAGGGTCCTTGAGAGACGTACCGTTAGTGAGTGGAAGGACTGTGTGAGAAGACAGGCGGGAGATTGGGGGGTCGACCACAGGGGAGCCTGCCCAATCCTTTCGAAGACCCTCAGGAAAGGGATAATGCAAATCGATGGACTTACCGCTGGTAAATACCCTGTCCGGCTGTTGGCTGTGGCTGCGCAGTAACTCAGCGAATTCTGGATGTCCGCTGAATGTGTTCTGGGCCCGCTTCACCCGCTTAAACGAGACCTGGGTGCTCTGGGAGGAGACTGGGTCCACCTGTACCTTCAAGGTCTGGTTTACTGCTTCTATCAGGCTATTCACCATGCGCCAAATATCAGCCGCCTGCTCTGAGTCCTGCAGGGGTGCCGCATCGGAATCATTATCGGAGCAGTCAGAAGCCTCCCTGGAGGACTGACGGTCTGGACCTGGGGATGAAGGTGAAACCTGGGAAGAGGCTGAGGACGAGACCTGGCGGGTCCGTTTCTGAGCAGCAGAGGAGGACCCTGCAACGGGGCTCACCTGCTCCGGAGGCGATTGCGCCGGGTCTGCGGGAATCTGGGCGAGCGACGGCAGCAGGCGCAGTGCTTGCGCGATGGTCCGAGAAGCCTCAGAGAGGGAATCTACGGACTGGGACAGGG
This sequence comes from Anomaloglossus baeobatrachus, assembly GCF_048569485.1. Taxonomy (NCBI): domain Eukaryota; kingdom Metazoa; phylum Chordata; class Amphibia; order Anura; family Aromobatidae; genus Anomaloglossus; species Anomaloglossus baeobatrachus. The sequence continues at coordinate 742,007,270 of NC_134353.1, forward strand.
ACGCTAGCCAGTCGGGGGGGGCGGGACGCAGGGCCCTGCAGCATATGGCGCTGTGGCGTCTGCGGTATCAGAAGCGTCGGCCGCGGAGTCCTGCGGAGGCTGCGCGTCTGTAGAACAGACGGAGCATAGTGGGGCGTCCTGACCCTGGGAAAATTTGGACTTGCAGGAGGAGCATGCAAAAAATAGTGCAAAGGGGGCCTGCTTGGATTGGGTGGGCTTAGCCTTAGGCATGGTGAGAACAGGTACTCTCCCTGGTGGCTGCTAGGAAGGAGACAGGAGAGGGTTAACTCGTCCCTAAACTCAGAGAATGCTGCCTAGTGAGGGCTACTCCTTAGGAGCAGAGCTTACCCAGGTCCTGCGTGCTGCCCACCAGTCCAGAAGGGGAAGTCCAGGAGAGCTGGCCAGAAGAGTCAGAACGCCGGCGCGCTGCAGCCTCAGGGGACCAGAGACAGGCTAAAATGGCGAGGGGACGCTGAAGGAGGCTGGGGGAGGAGCAGGATTCCGGCGCGAAAAACCGGAGGATTCACAGCCCCCACCATCAGCCAGGAGGCAGAGCAGTGGGAGGATACAGAGGGAGACGACCGGCGGCCAATAGCGCTGCAGCGGGGGCGTGGCTAGGACGCAGGAGCGACTAGGCCGAGACCGGGGGCTAAATTTATGGAGAGGGCCGGGGGAAAGTGCAGGAGAGGTCGGTCCTACCTGTAATCGGCGGCGCCGGCCCAGCGACGGATCCGGTGCAGGCAGGGCTCCCTGCCCCTGCCTGTGTACAGCGCTACTCGTCCAGGAAGACTCCGGGGGAGAGCGTGCTGAGGCAGGGTAGTCGACATCATGATGGGGGTAGCAGCCCCCTTGCAGGAGAAGGCAGCGTGACAGGGCCCCATCGATTACACACGCTGCAGAGGCTCCATCCCTGCTGTACTCCCCTGTACGCCCTTTGGGGTGATACCGCAGGGCGAATCAGGGGTGCCCACAAAACAACCTGCCCAAACGCGCACCCCCGGGAGTGGTACCACGGGGATGGACGGGGGAGAGGGCCCGAAGTCTCAAGCCCCTGCGACCCTGGGGAGTGGTACCCACAGGGCTGCGGAGGATGAGTGAAGCGAATACCTGCAGAGAAAAAGACGACAGGTATGAGAGTGATGAGCGGCGCCGAAATAAAAGAAAAAAAGCGCAAAAACATACATGGCTGAGGGGGGCCGAGACGGCCCACATCAGCCTCCTACGACACTAAGCTAAAACTGATCTGAGCCCGCCTCCGGCTCGGGGTGTATACTGCTAGGGAGGAGCTAACTTTTTATGTTTACTTAGTGTCAGCCTCCTAGTGACAGCAGCATAACCCATGGTCCTGTGTCCCCCAATGAAACGATAGAGAAAATACGGAGAGCGCCGATACTTGGCCCTTGAGAGAGCCGAGTGACAAACCCTTGTCCATTCCGGATTGAAGGAATGAAAGAAAAGTGGGTAAGGCAAACGGCCATGGAGGAAAGCCGTTATCAGAGCACTAGGATAAGAAGATTTGCCAAGACCTGTAATAGATCTTGGCGGACGTTGGCTTCCTGGCCTGTCTCATGGTGGCAATGACATCCTGAGATAACCCTGAAGACGCTAGGAGCCAGGACTCAATGGCCACACAGTCAGGTTGAGGGCCACAGAATTCAGATGGAAAAGAAGGGAATTTTGTTTACTTACCGTAAATTCCTTTTCTTCTAGCTCCTATTGGGAGACCCAGACAATTGGGTGTATAGCTTCTGCCTCCGGAGGCCACACAAAGTATTACACTTTAAAAAGTGTAACCCCTCCCCTCTGCCTATACACCCTCCCGTGCATCACGGGCTCCTCAGTTTTGGTGCAAAAGCAGGAAGGAGGAAACTTATAAATTGGTCTAAGGTAAATTCAATCCGAAGGATGTTCGGAGAACTGAAAACCATGAACCAAAAGAACCATTCAACATGAACAACATGTGTACACAAAAGAACAAACAGCCCGAAGGGAACAGGGGCGGGTGCTGGGTCTCCCAATAGGAGCTACAAGAAAAGGAATTTACGGTAAGTAAACAAAATTCCCTTCTTCTTTGTCGCTCCATTGGGAGACCCAGACAATTGGGACGTCCAAAAGCAGTCCCTGGGTGGGTAAAAGAATACCTCGATAAAAAGAGCCGAAAACGACCCCCTCTTACAGGTGGGCAACCGCCGCCTGAAGGACTCGCCTACCTAGACTGGCGTCTGCCGAAGCATAGGTATGCACCTGATAGTGTTTCGTGAAAGTGTGCAGACTAGACCACGTAGCTGCCTGACACACCTGCTGAGCCGTAGCCCGGTGCCGCAATGCCCAGGACGCACCCACGGCTCTGGTAGAATGGGCTTTCAGCCCCAAAGGAAGCGGAAGCCCAGAAGAACGGTAGGCTTCAAGAATCGGTTCCTTGATCCACCGAGCCAAGGTTGACTTGGAAGCCTGCGAACCCTTACGCTGGCCAGCGACAAGGACAAAGAGCGCATCTGAACGGCGCAGGGGCGCCGTGCGAGACACAAAGAGCCGGAGTGCTCTCACCAGATCTAATGAGTGCAAATCCTTTTCACATTGGTGAATTGGATTAGGGCAAAATGAAGGTAAGGAGATATCCTGATTGAGATGAAAAGGAGATACCACCTTAGGGAGAAATTCCGGAACAGGACGCAGAACCACCTTATCCTGGTGAAAAACCAGGAAGGGGGCTTTGCATGACAGCGCTGCCAGCTCCGACACTCTACGGAGCGATGTAACTGCCACTAGAAATGCCACCTTCTGCGAAAGACGTGATAAAGAGACATCCCGCAGCGGCTCGAAAGGTGGTTTCTGAAGAGCCGTTAGCACCCTGTTAAGGTCCCAGGGTTCCAGCGGACGCTTGTAAAGTGGGACTATGTGGCAAACTCCCTGCAGGAACGTGCGGACCTGCGGAAGCCTGGCTAGACGCTTTTGAAAAAATACGGATAGCGCCGATACTTGTCCCTTGAGAGAGCCGAGAGACAACCCCTTGTCCATTCCGGATTGAAGGAATGAAAGAAAAGTGGGTAAGGCAAAAGGCCAGGGAGTAAAACCCTTATCAGAGCACCAGGATAAGAAGATCCTCCAAGACCTGTGATAGATCTTGGCGGACGTTGGTTTCCTGGCCTGTCTCATGGTGGCAATTACATCTTGAGATAACCCTGAGGACGCTAGGAGCCAGGACTCAATGGCCACACAGTCAGGTTGAGGGCCACAGAATTCAGATGGAAAAACGGCCCTTGTGACAGCAAGTCTGGGCGGTCTGGGAGCGCCCACGGTTGACCCACCGTGAGATGCCACAGATCCGGGTACCATGACCGCCTCGGCCAGTCTGGAGCGACGAGAATGGCGCGACGGCAGTCGGACCTGATCTTGCGTAACACTATGGGCAGCATCGCCAGAGGAGGAAAAGGCAGTCGAAACTGCGACCAATATTGAAGTAACGCGTCCGCCGCCAGAGCTCTGTGATCCTGAGACCGTGCCATGAATGCCGGGACTTTGTTGTTGTGCCGTGACGCCATGAGATCGACGTCCGGCGTTCCCCAGCGGCGACAGATCTCTCTCGAAACACGTCTGGGTGAAGAGACCATTCCCCCGCGTCCATGCCCTGACGACTGAGAAAATCTGCTTCCCAGTTTTCTACGCCCGGGATGTGAACTGCGGAGATGGTGGAAGCTGTGGCTTCCACCCACTGCAGAATCCGTCGGACTTCCTGGAAGGCTTGACGACTGCGAGTGCCGCCTTGGTGGTTGATGTATGCGACGGCAGTGGCGTTGTCCGACTGGATCCGGATCTGCCTGCCCTCCAGCCACCGATGAAAGGCCAATAGGGCTAGATACACTGCCCTTATCTCCAGAATATTGATCTGAAGGGATGACTCTATCGGAGTCCAGGTTCCTTGAGCCCTGTGGTGGAGAAAAACCACCCCCCACCCTGACAGGCTCGCGTCCGTGGTGACCACAGCCCAGGTTGGGGGTAGGAAGGATTTTCCCTGCGACAGAGAGTTGGGAAGGAGCCACCACTGAAGTGACGTCTTGGTTGCAAGGGAAAGAGAGACGTTCCTGTCGAGGGAAGTCGACCTCCTGTCCCATTTGCGGAGAATGTCCCACTTGAGTGGCCGCAGATGGAATTACGCGAAGGGCACTGCCTCCATCGCTGCCACCATCTTCCCCAGGAAGTGCATGAGGCGCCTCAAGGGGTGTGACTGACCCCGAAGAAGAGATTGCACCCCTGCCTGCAGCGAAAGCTGTTTGTCCAGCGGTAGCATGACTACCGCTGACTGAGTATGAAACTCCATCCCAAGGTACGTCAGTGATTGGGTCGGTGTCAACTTGGATTTTGGGAAGTTGATGATCCACCCGAACTACTGGAGAGTCGTCAGAGCGACGGAAAGACTGTTTTGACACGCCATCTGAGAGGGTGCCCTGACCAGAAGATCGTCTAAGTAGGGAATCACCGAGTGGCCCTGAGAGTGTAGGACCGCCACAACAGATGCCATGACCTTGGTGAACACCCGTGGGGCTGTCGCCAGGCCGAAAGGCAATGCCACGAACTGAAGGTGTTCGTCCCCGATGGCGAAACGCAAAAAGCGTTGATGTTCGGATGCGATCGGCACATGGAGATAAGCATCCTTGATGTCGATCGATGCTAGGAAGTCTCCTTGTGACATCGAAGCGATGACCGAGCGGAGAGATTCCATCCGAAACCGTCTGGTGCTCACATGTCTGTTGAGCAGTTTGAGGTCCAGAACGGGACGGAACGAGCCGTCCTTCTTTGGCACCACAAACAAGTTGGAGTAAAAGCCGCGACCATGTTCCTGGGGGGGAACAGGTATCACAACTCCTTCTGTCTTCAGAGCGTTCACCGCCTAAAAAAGTGCATCGGCTCGCTCGGGGGGCGGAGAGGTTCTGAAGAAATAAGTCGGGGGACGAGAGCTGAACTCTATCCTGTAACCATGAGACAGAATGTCTCTCACCCATCGGTCTTGAACATGTGGCCACCAGGCGTCGCAAAAGCGGGAGAGCCTGCCACCGACCGAGGATGCGGTTCGGGGATGCCGAGAGTCATGAAGAGGCCGCCTTGGAGGCATTGCCTCCGGCGGGTTTTTGGGGGCGTGACTTAGCCCGCCACGCATAGGAGTTCCTCTGGCCTTTCTCCGGCCTGCTGGACGAAGAGGATTGAGGCTTGGCGGAGGGACGAAAGGACCGAAACCTCGATTGTATTTTCCGTTGCTGAGGTCTCTTCGGTTTGGACTGGGGTAAGGAGGAGTCCTTTCCCTTGGATTCCTTAATAATCTCATCCAATCGTTCGCCAAACAAGCGGTCGCCAGAAAACGGCAAACCGGTTAAGAACCTCTTGGAAGCCGAGTCTGCCTTCCATTCGCGCAGCCACATGGCCCTGCGGACTGCCACAGAGTTAGCGGATGCCACCGCTGTACGGCTAGCAGAGTCTAGAACTGTGTTCATGGTGTAGGAAGAAAAAGCTGACGCCTGAGAAGTCAAAGACGCAACCTGCGGAGCAGAATTACGTGTGACCGCATTAATCTCAGCCAGACAACCTGAGATAGCTTGGAGTGCCCACACGGCTGCAAAAGCCGGGGCAAAAGACGCGCCCGTGGCTTCATAGATGGATTTCACCAGGAGCTCTATCTGCCTGTCAGTGGCATCCTTTAGCGATGAGCCATCTGCAACCGATACCACAGATCTAGCCGCCAATCTAGAGACTGGGGGATCCACCTTGGGACATTGAGCCCAACCCTTAACTACGTCAGAGGGGAAGGGGTAATGTGTGTCAGTAAGGCGCTTAGTAAAGCGCTTGTCCGGAACCGCTCTGGGCTTCTGGACAGCATCTCTGAAGTTAGAGTGATCGAAAAACGCACTCCGTGTACGTTTAGGGAACCGAAACTGGTGTTTCTCCTGCTGAGAAGTCGACTCCTCTACAGGTGGCGGCGGGGGAGATATATCTAACACCTGGTTGATGGACGAGATAAGGTCATTTACTATGGCGTCCCCTTCAGGTGTATCAAGATTTAGAGCAACGTCAGGGTCAGAGCCCTGAGCTGCGACGTCCGCCTCGTCCTCCAGAAAGTCCTCAAGCTGGGAACCCGAGCAGCGTGAAGAAGTCGGGGAAGATTCCCAGCGGGCCCGCTTAGCCGGTCTGGGACTGTGATCCGGGCAGGAGTCCTCCACGTGAGACCTAGGGCCCCCCCTGGGAACGCGCTGCGGCGCGGACAGAGAGGGGCCTGGAGGCGACGATCCAACAGGGCCCGGGGCCTGTGTAAGGACCGGTCTGGACTGCAAAGCTTCAAGCAGCTTGGCAGACCATTTGTCCATAGACTGAGCCATGGATTGTGAGAGTGACTCAGAGAGTTTTTCAGCAAAAACGGCAAACTCTGTCCCTGCCGCTTGGACAGGGGGAGCAGGGGGGTCTGCCTGAGCCGAGGGGCCCACTAGTGACCGAGGCTCCGGCTGAGCAAGCAAAAGAGGGGTTGAGCATTGCTCACAGTGAGGGTAGGTGGAACCCGCAGGTAACTTAGCCGCACAAGAGGTACAGGTCGCAAAATAACCCTGTGCCTTGGCACCCTTGCTCCTTGTGGACGACATGCTGTTGTCTCCTAGGAGAGTGATCACTGAGGGTATATGGGAAAGGGTATACAGCCCGACCGAACAGAAATATATAAATATATAGTATCTATTCCGGCACCCTAAGGGGACCAGCACCGGGTGACCGGTGTGGCTTACCGACCGCTAAAAAGCGGAGCGTGTGTCCTCCAGATTCCCTGCCTTAGGTCTCCCAGCGTTGCAGAGCTCTTTCCTGGAAATCCTCCACCGGCAGAATGCCAAAAAAATGGCTGCCGGAGCTCTCTGGGGAGGAGTGGGGCGTGGGCGGCGCTAGAAAAGTGCGGGAATCTGGAGTCCCCACAGTGATCAGAGAGGGGGGAGGAAACATACAGGATGCTCCGGCCCTCACATCCGACGTCAGGTCGGCAGTCCCGCACTTACCCCTGACAGACAGGCCCGGGGGCGGGAGTTTTGCTACTAGGCCGGAATTGAAGCCGGGGACTAAATTTAAGACCGCGGCCGACAAGCAGGCGCGGTCGGCGCGGAAGTCCGCCGGCCGTCACAAATAAGCAGCTGCTGCAGCGTCCGGGATGAAGGCGCTCCATGCACATCCCCCATGGGGACACAGAGTACCTTAGTGATGCAGGGCCCGGTCCCTGAGGATAAATAGACTCCTGTCCGACAGATTCCCACAGGGGCTGCGGAGGGAGCACGGTCCCAGTGAATGGATGACCGCTCAGGATCCCACTTCTCCCAGAGCCGCTAAGGGATGGTGAAGGAGACGGCATGAGGCTCCGGCCTTTGTACCCGCAATGGGTACCTCAACCTTAACAGCACCGCCGACGTAGTGGGGTGAGAAGGGAACATGCCGGGGGCCCCGTGGGGGCTCACTTTTCATCCAACCGATATAACTAAAATGAGAATGCATGAGTGGATGTGTGCCTCCTTCCACACAAAGCATAAAACTGAGGAGCCCGTGATGCACGGGAGGGTGTATAGGCAGAGGGGAGGGGTTACACTTTTTAAAGTGTAATACTTTGTGTGGCCTCCGGAGGCAGAAGCTATACACCCAATTGTCTGGGTCTCCCAATGGAGCGACAAAGAAATGGCCCTTGTGACAGCAAGTCTGGGCAGTCTGGAAGCGCCCACGGTTGACCCACCGTGAGATGCCACAGATCCGGGTACCACGACCGCCTCGGCCAGTCTGGCGCGACGAGAATGGCGCGACGGCAGTCGGACCTGATCTTGCGTAACACTCTGGGCAGCATCGCCAGAGGAGGAAACACATTCAGAGGGGAAGGGGTAACGCGTGTCAGTGAGGCGCTTAGTAAAGCGCTTGTCCGGAACCGCTCTGGGCTTCTGGACAGCGTCTCTGAAGTTAGAGTGATCGAAAAACGCACTACGTGTACGTTTGGGAAACCGAAACTGGTGTTTCTCCTGCTGAGACGCCGACTCCTCTACAGTAGGAGGCGGGGGCGAGAGATCCAACACCTGGTTGATGGACGAGATAAGATCATTCACTAATGCGTCCCCCTCAGGTGTATCAAGGTTAAGGGCGACGTCAGGGTCAGATCCCTGAGCTGCGACGTCCGCCTCGTCCTCCAGAGAGTCCTCAAGCTGGGAACCCGAGCAGCGTGAAGAAGTCGAGGAAGATTCCCAGCAAGCCCACTTAGCCTGTCTAGGACTGTGGTCCGGGCAGGAGTCCTCCGCGTGGGACCTAGGGCCCCACCTGGGAGCGTGCTGCGGCTCGGACCGAGAGGGGCCTGGAGGCGACGATCCAACAGGGGCCGGGGCCTGTGTAAGGACCGGTCTGGACTGCAGAGCTTCTAGCAGCTTGGCAGACCATTTGTCCATAGACTGAGCCATGGATTGTGAAAGTGACTCAGAGAGTTTCTCAGCAAAAGAGGCGAACTCTGTCCCTGCCGCCTGGACAGGGGGGTCTACATGAGCCGAGGGGCCCACTAGTGACCGAGGCTCCGGCTGAGCAAGCGAAACAGGGGTCGAGCATTGCTCACAGTGAGAGTAGGTGGAACCCGCAGGTAACATAGCCCCACAAGAGGTACAGGCCGCAAAAAAACCCTGTGCCTTAACAGCTTTGCTCCTTGTGGACGACATGCTGTTGTCTCCTAGGAGAATGATCACTGAGGGTATATGGGCAAAAAAGGGTATACAGCCCGACCGAACAGAAATATATATATAAATACGTATCTATTCCGGCACCCTAGGGGGGACCAGCACCGGGTGACCGGTGTGGCTTACCGACCGCTAACAAGCGGAGTGTGTGTCCTCCAGATTCCCAGCCTTAGGTCCCCCGGAGCTGCAGAGCTGTTCCTGAGAATCCTCCACCGGCAGAATGCCCAAAAAATGGCTGCCGGAGCTCTCAGGGGAGGAGTGGAGCCGTGGGCGGCGCCAGGAAAGTGCGGGAATCTGGGGTCCCCACAGTGATCAGTGAGGGGGGAGGAAACATGCAGGATGCTCCAGCCCTCACATCCGACGTCAGGTCGGCAGTCCCGCCCTTACCCCTGACAGGCAGGCCCGGGGGCGGGATTTTTGCGACTAGGCCGCGATGAAGCCGGGGACTAAATTTGAGACCGCGCCCGACAAACAGGCACGGTCGGCGCGGAAGTCCGCCGGCCTTCTCAATTCAGCAGCTGCTGCAGCGTCCGGGGAGAAGGTGCGCTTCTGCACAGTCCCCAATGGGGACACAGAGTACCTTAGAGTTGCAGGGCCCGGTCCCTGAGGTTGAATAGACTCTGGTCCGGCAGATTCCCACAGGGGCTGCGGAGGGAGCACGGTCCCAGCAAATGGATGACCGCTCAGGATCCCACTTCTCCCAGAGCCGCTAAGGGATGGTGAAAGAGACGGCATGAGGCTCCGGCCTTTGTACCCGCAATAGGTAACTCAACCTTAACAACACCGCCAACGTAGTGGGGTGAGAAGGGAACATGCCGGGGGCCCCGTGGGGGCCCTCTTTTCTTCCAACCGACATAACTAATATGAGAATGCATGAGTGGATGTGTGCCTCCTTCCACACAAAGCATAAAACTGAGGAGCCCGTGATCCACGGGAGGGTGTATAGGCAGAGGGGAGGGGTTACACTTTTTAAAGTGTAGTACTTTGTGTGGCCTCCGGAGGCAGAAGCTATACACCCAATTGTCTGGGTCTCCCAATGGAGCGACAAAGAAAAATGATTTTATATTTTGATAGATCGGGCATTTCTGAACGCGGCAATAACAAATGTGTATATTTTTTATTTTTTTAACCCTTTTAACCCTAATGGGGCGAAAGGGGGGTGATTTGAACTTTTAGGTTTTTTGGTTTTTTCTTTCTATTTGAAAACTTTTTTTTTATTATTTTACTAGTCCTCCTAGGGGGCTATAGTGATCAGCAATCCGATCGCTCTGCCATATCTGTAGATCTCAGCTACAGAGCTGAGAACTACAGAAATGCTGCTTTACTCTCCGTGCTGGCATTATGCCGGCACTGAGAGGAAGTGACTCATGTTAGCTACTGGTGTCATCACATGACCCTGTGCTACCATGGCAACCACCGAAAGTCACGTGATCACGCACGTGACTTCCGGTGGGGTCGGCAGTAAGTAAAAGCAATGGCCGCACGCATATAAATCTCGCTGCCAGACTTTGGCAGCGAGACGTAAGGGGTTAAATGTTCCGGGTGGAATGCGATTCCACTCAGAACATGCAGGCACACATGTCAGCTGTTAAAAGCAGCTGATATGTGCGCGGATCGCCGCGACCTGCCCACGGAAGGGGGGCGGGGACTATCCTCACACGCTCCATGACGGATAGATCCGTCAAGGGTCATGAAGGGGTTAAAAAAAAACCAAACACATGATAAAGGAACAAAGCAGCTTCACCGAGGGTGACGAAAGACACCGGGCACAAGGATCATCACTCACGTGTATGAGGACAGGCTGCTGTCGCACGTCGTCTTCACCCCGTAGTTGTCCTCATTGAAGTTGAACATCTTGTTAGGATTCCAACCATTACACTGCGAGAGAGGAAGGAACAGGGGTCAGATTTACTGAATCTGATGGCTCTACTCAAATACTCTGTGCTGCCGAGAACAACCCATGGGGGCCCCGTGCGTCAGGGGCCACCCCTGCTCCCCGCGCCACCCACGGAGGGGCCCCGTTCGTCAAGGGCCACCCCCGCTCCCAAGCTCTGACACTTGGGGGTCCCAATGGCTTATCTCGGCATATGGAGCACTTACTTATGCTGCAGAGAATTACCCATGGGGGCACCTTGCGTCAAGGGCCTTCCCCGCGCCACCCACGGAGGGGCCCCGTTCGTCAAGGGCCACCCCCGCTCCCAAGCTCTGACACTTAGGGGTCCCAATGGGTTATCTCGGCATATGGAGCACTTACTTATGCTGCAGAGAATAACCCATGGGGGCACCTTGCGTCAAGAGCCTTCCCCGCGCCACCCACGGAGGGGCCCCGTTCGTCAAGGGCCACCCCCGCTCCCAAGCTCTGACACTTGGGGGTCCCAATGGGTTATCTCGGCATATGGAGCACTTACTTATGCTGCAGAGAATAACCCATGGGGGCACCTTGCGTCAAGGGCCTTCCCCGCGCCACCCACGGAGGGGCCCCGTTCGTCAAGGGCCACCCCCGCTCCCAAGCTCTGACACTTGGGGGTCCCAATGGGTTATCTCGGCATATGGAGCACTTACTTATGCTGCAGAGAATAACCCATGGGGGCACCTTGCGTCAAAAGCCTTCCCCGCGCCACCCACGGAGGGGCCCCGTTCGTCAAGGGCCACTCCCGCTCCCAAGCTCTGACACTCGGGGGTCCCGATGGGTTGTTTCGGCTTATGGAGCACTTACCATATCAGAGTCCAGGTCATAGTCGACGCTGCTGCTTTCTCCTCCGTCCCAGCGCATCAGCACCTTGTCATTGTGGTCCCCGTTCACCTTGGAGTTCATGGCGATGGGTGAATCGGTGAACTTATCTGCAACGGACAACAAAGGGAAGAAAGTCAATTTCTGGAAACTACTGAACTGAAGCAGAAGACATTCAATATTCTAATAAAAAATTAATGTTTAACCCCTTCAGCCCCCGGGCGTTTTCCATTTTTGCGGTTTTGTTTTTTGCTCCCCTTTTTCCGAGAGCCGTAACATTTTTATTTTTCTGTCAATCTTGCCATACGAGGGCTTGTTTTTTGCGGGACGAGTTGTACTTATAAGTTTTACCATACAGTGTACTGGAAAAGAAGGGAATTCCTTTTCTTCTAGCTCCTATTGGGAGACCCAGACAATTGGGTGTATAGCTTCTGCCTCCGGAGGCCACACAAAGTATTACACTGAAAAGTGTAACCCCTCCCCTCTGCCTATACACCCTCCCGTGCATCACGGGCTCCTCAGTTTTGGTGCAAAAGCAGGAAGGAGAAAACTTATAAATTGGTCTAGGGTAATTTCAATCCGAAGGATGTTCGGAGAACTGAAAACCATGAACCAAAAGAACAAATCAACATGAACAACATGTGTACACAAAAGAACAACCAGCCCGAAGGGAACAGGTGCGGGTGCTGGGTCTCCCAATAGGAGCTAGAAGAAAAGGAATTTACGGTAAGTAAACAAAATTCCCTTCTTCTTTGTCGCTCCATTGGGAGACCCAGACAATTGGAACGTCCAAAAGCAGTCCCGGGGTGGGTAAAAGAATACCTCAATAACAGAGAGCCGAAAAACGACCCCTTCCTACAGGTGGGCAACCGCCGCCTGAAGGACTCGCCTACCTAGACTGGCATCTGCCGAAGCATAGGTATGCACTTGATAGTGTTTTGTGAAGGTGTGCAGACTAGACCAGGTAGCTGCCTGACACACCTGCTGAGCCGTAGCCCTTAACACCCTGTTAAGGTCCCAGGGTTCCAGTGGACGCTTGTAGGGTGGAACTATGTGGCAAACTCCCTGCAGGAACGTGCGGACCTGCGGAAGCCTTGCCAGGCGCTTTTGAAAAAATACTGAGAGCGCCGATACTTGTCCCTTGAGAGAGCCGAGTGACAAACCCTTGTCCATTCCGGATTGAAGGAATGAAAGAAAAATGGGTAAGGCAAAAGGCCAGGGAGTAAACCCTTACCAGAGCACCAGGACAAGAAGATCCGCCACGACCTGTAATAGATCTTGGCGGACGTTGGTTTCCTGGCCTGTCTCATAGTGGCAATGACATCCTGAGATAAAACCGACGACGCTAGGAGCCAGGACTCAATGGCCACACAGTCAGGTTGAGGGCCGCAGAATTCAGATGGAAAAACGGCCCTTGTGACAGCAGGTCTGTGCGGTCTGGAAGCGCCCACGGCTGACCCACCGTGAGATGCCACAGATCCGGGTACCACGACCGCCTCGGCCAATCTGGAGCGACGAGAATGGTGCGACGACAGTCGGATCTGATCTTGCGTAACACTCTGGGCAACATCGCCAGAGGAGGAAGCACATAAGGGAGTCGAAACTGCGACCAATCCTGAACTAACGCGTCCGCCGCCAGAGCTCTGTGATCTTGAGACCGTGCCATGAAGGCCGGGACCTTGTTGTTGTGCCGTGACGCCATGAGATCGACGTCCGGCGTTCCCCAGCGGCGACAGATCTCTCGAAACACGTCTGGGTGAAGAGACCATTCCCCCGCATCCATGCCCTGACGACTGAGAAAGTCTGCTTCCCAGTTTTCTACGCCTGGGATGTGAACTGCGGAGATGGTGGAGGCTGTGGCCTCCGCCCATAGCAGAATCCGCCGGACTTCCTGGAAGGCTTCACGGCTGCGCGTGCCGCCCTGGTGGTTGATGTACGCGACCGCCGTGGCGTTGTCCGACTGTATGCGGATCTGCCTGCCCTCCAGCCACCGATGAAACGCCTTTAGGGCTAGATACACTGCCCTTATCTCCAGAACATTGATCTGAAGGGAAGACTCTATCGGAGTCCAGGTTCCCTGAGCCCTGTGGTGGAGAAAAACCGCTCCCCACCCTGACAGGCTCGCGTCCGTTGTGACCACAGCCCAGGATGGGGGCAGGAAGGATTTTCCCTGCGATAGAGAAGTGGGAAGAAGCCACCACTGAAGAGAGGTTTTGGCTGTAAGGGAAAGAGAGACGTTCCTGTCGAGGGACGTCGACCTCCTGTCCCATTTGCGGAGAATGTCTCATTGGAGTGGGCGCAGCTGGAACTGCGTGAAGGGCACTGCCTCCATTGCTGCCACCATCTTCCCCAGGAAGTGCATGAGGCGCCTCAAGGGGTGTGACTGACCCCGAAGAAGAGATTGCACCCCTGTCTGCAGCGAAAGCTGTTTGTCCAGCGGTAGCTTGACTACCGCTGAGTGAGTATGAAACTCCATCCCGAGGTAAGTCAGTGATTGGGTCGGTGTCAACTTGGACTTTGGGAAGTTGATGATCCACCCGAACTGCTGGAGAGTCTCCAGAGCGACGGTCCGGCTGTGTTGACACGCCACCCGGGAGGGAGCCCTGACTAGGAGATCGTCTAAGTAAGGGATCACCGAGTGGCCCTGAGAGTGTAGGATCGCCACAACGGATGCCATGACCTTGTGAAGACCCGTGGGGCTGTCGCCAGGCCGAAAGGCTGTGCCACGAACTGAAGGTGTTCGTCCCCGATGGCGTAACGCAGGAAGCGTTGATGCTCGGGTGCGATCGGCACATGGAGATAAGCATCCTTGATGTCGATCGATGCTAGGAAGTCTCCTTGTGACATCGAAGCGATGACCGAGCGGAGAGATTCCATCCGAAACCTTCTGGTGCTCACATGCCTGTTGAGCAGTTTGAGGTCCAGAACGGGACGGAATGATCCGTCTTTCTTTGGCACCACGAACAAGTTGGAGTAGAAGCCGTGACCATGTTCCTGAGGGGGAACGGGAATCACCACTCCTTCTGACTTCAGAACGCCCACAGCCTGAAAAAGTGCTCCGGCCCGAGATGGGGGCGGAGATGTTCTGAAGAAACGAGTCGGAGGACGAGAGCTGAACTCTATCCTGTAACCGTGAGACAGAATGTCTCTCACCTATCGGTCTTGGACATGTGGCCACCAGGCGTCGCAAAAGCGGGAGAGCCTGCCACCGACCGAGGATGCGGTTCGGGGAGGCCGAAAGTCATGAGGATGCCGCCTTGGAGGCATTGCCTCCGCCGGTTTTTTGGGGGCGTGACTTAGACCGCCACGCATAAGAGTTCCTCTGGCCCTTCTCTGGCCTGTTGGACGAGGAGGATTGGGACTTGGCTGAGGGCCGAAAGGACCGAAACCTCGGTTATATTTTCCGTTGCTGAGGTCTCTTCGGTTTGGACTGGGGTAAGGACGATTCCTTTCCCTTGGATTCCTTAATAATTTCATCCAATCGTTCGCCAAACAATCGGTCGCCAGAAAACGGCAAACCGGTTAAGAACTTCTTGGAAGCAGAGTCTGCCTTCCATTCGCGTAGCCACATGGCCCTGCGGACTGCCACCGAATTAGCGGATGCTACCGCTGTACGGTTAGCAGAGTCCAGGACGGCGTTCATGGCGTAGGACGAAAAAGCCGACGCCTGAGAAGTAAAAGACGCAACTTGCGGAGCAGAGGTACGTGTGACCGCATTAATCTCAGACAGACAAGCTGAGATAGCTTGGAGTGCCCACACGGCTGCAAAGGCCGGGGCAAAAGACGCGCCTGTGGCTTCATAGATGGATTTCACCAGGAGCTCTATCTGCCTGTCAGTGGCATCCTTGAGCGATGAGCCATCTGCAACTGATACTACAGATCTAGCCGCCAGTCTAGAGACTGGAGGATCCACCTTGGGACATTGAGCCCAACCCTTAACTACGTCAGAGGGGAAGGGGTAACGTGTGTCATTAAGGCGCTTAGTAAAGCGCTTGTCCGGAAATGCTCTGTGCTTCTGGACAGCATCTCTGAAGTTAGAGTGATCGAAAAACGCACTCCGTGTACGTTTGGGAAACCTAAACTGGTGTTTCTCCTGCTGCGAAGCCGACTCCTCTATAGGTGGAGTTGGGGGAGAAAGATCTAGCACCTGGTTGATGGACGCTATAAGGTCATTTACTATGGCGTCCCCTTCAGGTGTATCAAGATTGAGAGCAACGTCAGGGTCAGAGCCCTGAGCTGCCACGTCCGCCTCATCCTCCAGAGAGTCCGCAAGCTGAGACCCCGAGCAGCGTGAGGAAGTCGGGGAAGATTCCCAGCGAGCCCGCTTAGCTGGTCTGGGACTGTGGTCCGTGCCGGAGTCCTCCACGTGAGACCTAGGGGCCACCCCGGGAGCACGCTGCGGCGCAGACCGAGAGGGGCCTGGAGGCGAGGATCCGACAGTGCCCGGGGCCTGTGTAAGGACCGGTCTGGACTGCAAGGCTTCTAGTAGCTTGGCAGACCATCTGTCCATAGACTGAGCCATGGATTGTGAAAGCGACTCAGAGAGTTTCTCAGCAAAAACTGCAAACTCTGTCCTTGCCGCCTGGACAGGGGAAGCAGGAGGGTCTGCCTGAGCCGAGGGGCCCACTAGTGACCGAGGCTCCGGCAGAGCAAGTGCAACAGGGGTCGAGCATTGCTCACAATGAGGGTAGGTGGAACCCGCAGGTAACATAGCCCCACAAGAGGTACAGGTTGCAAAAAAAAAACCTTTGCCTTAGCGCCCTTGCTCCTTGTGGACGACATGCTGTTGTCTCCTAGGAGAGTGATCACTGAGGGTATATAGCCAAAAGCAAAACAACCCGGCCGAACAGAGAAAATATATACAAATATATATATATATATACTCCGGCACCCTAGGGGGACCAGCACCGGGTGACCGGTGTGGCTAACCAACCGCCCAAAGCGGTGTGTGTCCACCAGATTCCCTGCCTTAGGTCTCCCAGAGCTGCAGAGCTCATTCCTGAAATCCTCCACCGGCAGAATGTGTGTAAAAATGGCTGCCGGAGCTCTCAGGGGAGAAGGGAGCCGTGGGCGGCGACTAGTAAAGTGCGGGAATCTGGGGCCCCACAGTGATCAGTGAGGGGGGGGGAGGAAACCTAAAGTATGCTCCAGCCCTCACTGCCGACGTCAGGTCGACCGTCCCGCCCTTACCCCTGACTGGCAGGCCCGGGGGCGGGAGTTATGGTACTAGGCCGCAATGAAGCCGGGGACTAAATTTAATACCGCGGCCGACAAACAGGCGCGGTCGGCGCGGAAGTCCCGGTCTTCACAAACCAGCAGCTGCTGCAGCGTCTGTGAAACAAGCGCTCCATGCACAGTCCCCATGGGGACACAGAGTACCTTTAGATGCAGGGCCCTGTCCCTGAGGATACATAGACTCCTGTCCGGCAGATTCCCACAGGGGCTGCGGAGGGAGCCCGGTCCCAGTAAATGGATGACCGGTCAGGATCCCACTTCTCCCAGAGCCTCTAAGGGATGGTGAAGGAAAACGGCATGTGGCTCCAGCCTCTGTACCCGCAATGGGTACCTCAACCTTAACAGCACCGCCGACGTAGTGGGGTGAGAAGGGAGCATGCCGGGGGCCCTGTGGGGGCCCTCTTTTCTTCCATCCGATAAAATCAGCAGCTGCTGCTGACTAAAATGGGAATGCATGAGTGGATGTGTGCCTCCTTCCACACAAAGCATAAAACAACTGAGGAGCCCGTGATGCACGGGAGGGTGTATAGGCAGAGGGGAGGGGTTACACTTTTCAGTGTAATACTTTGTGTGGCCTCCGGAGGCAGAAGCTATACACCCAATTGTCTGGGTCTCCCAATGGAGCGACAAAGAAATAGCAAAAAAATTCCAAGTGTGGAAAAACCGCACAAAAAGTGTGATCGCACAATAGTTTTTGGGAGGTTTTATTCACAGTGTTCACTATATGGTAAAACTGATGTGTTATTGTGATGCCTAATGTCGATGCGAGTTTGTAGACACCAAACATGTATAGGTTTACTTGTATCTAAGGGGTTAAAAAAAATCACAAGTTTGTCCAATAAAAGTGGCGCACGTTTTGCGCCATTTTCCGAAACCTGTAGCGTTCTCATTTTTCTTGATCTATGGCTCAGTGACAGCTTATTTTTTGCGTCTCGAGCTGACGTTTCTAATGGTACAATCTTTGCGCACATGCTACGTTTTGATCGCCTGTTATTGCATTCTGCGCAAAACTTGCGGCAAACAAAAAACGTAATTTTGGCGTTTGGATTTTTTTTGCCGCTACGCCGTTTACTAATCAGAATAAATTATTTTATATTTTGATAGATCGGGCATTTCTGAACGCGGCAATACCAAATATGTGTATATTTTTTAGTTTTTTAACCCTTTTACCCTAATGGGGCGAAAGGGGGGTGATTTGAACTTTTAGGTTTTTTGGTTTTTTATTTCTATTTGAAAACTTTTTTTTTATTATTTTACTAGTCCCCCTAGGGGGCTATAGCGATCAGCAATCCGATCGCTCTGCCCTATCTGTAGATCTCAGCTACAGAGCTGAGAACTACAGATACGCTGCTTTAGGCCTGCGCCACACATCCGTGCCTCCGGCACGTGTTTGTCATTTTTTACACGTACCGGCGGCACGGAGACATGTACAGCAATGCTACCCTATGGTAGCAGGCACACACACGTAAAACCACACGGAACGTGTGTCCGTGTGCGTTTGTACGTGTGTGCGATTTTCAAAGCGCTGACATGTCAGTGTTTTCTCCGGCAGCACGGGTGTTACACGGCCCGCACCCGTACCACACGGGTGTAGTGTGGATGCGGTCCCGTGTGACACGCGCCGGAGTAAACACACATGTCAGGGAAAAAAATAAAAAACATTAACTCACCTTCTCCAGCCCTCCTGTCTCTGCCGCTGCTGCCTCTTGCTGCCGACCGCCGCTCATTAATCTCATAGAATATTCACTTCACTGCCTGGCAGCAGCAGCAGCGGGGAGACGGGAGGGCTGGAGACCGAGGATCAGCACCACGGACAGCAGCGCGGACAGCAGGGAGGACCAGGTGAGTATAATAATTACTGATTCTACGTGTGCTATCGCGGATAGCACACGTAGAACACACGTGTCACGCACGTACCAGAGACACGTACTTACCTGCACGCAACACGCAGGGAAAATACGTGTCTCTCGGCACGTGCGTGAAATTCACGTGAGTGTGGCAGAGGCCTTACTCTCCGTGCTGGCATTATGCCGGCACTGAGAGGAAGTGACTCATGTTAGCTACTGGTGTCATCACATGACCCTGTGCTACCATGGCAACCACCGAAAGTCACGTGATCACGCACGTGACTTCCGGTGGGGTCGGCAGTAAGTAAAAGCAATGGCCGCACGCATATAAATCTCGCTGCCAGACTTTGGCAGCGAGACGTAAGGGGTTAAATGTTCCGGGTGGAATGCGATTCCACTCGGAACATGCAGGCACACATGTCAGCTGTTAAAAGCAGCTGATATGTGCGCGGATCGCCGCGGCCTGCCCACGGCAGGGGGGCGGGGACTATCCTCACACGCTCCATGACGGATAGATCCGTCAAGGGTCATGAAGGGGTTAAAAAAAAAACAAACACATGATGAAGGAACAAAGCAGCTTCACCGAGGGTGACGAAAAACACCGGGCACAAGGATCATCACTCACGTGTATGAGGACAGGCTGCTGTCGCACGTCGTCTTCACCCCGTAGTTGTCCTCATTGAAGTTGAACATCTTGTTCCAACCATTACACTGCGAGAGAGGAAGGAACAGGGGTCAGATTTACTGAATCTGATAGCTCTACTCAAATACTCTGTGCTGCAGAGAACAACCCATGGGGGCCCTGTGCGTCAGGGGCCACCCCTGCTCCCCGCGCCACCCACGGAGGGGCCCCGTTCGTCAAGGGCCACCCCCGCTCCCAAGCTCTGACACTTGGGGGTCCCAATGGGTTATCTCGGCATATAGAGCACTTACTTATGCTGCAGAGAATAACCCATGGGGGCACCTTGCGTCAAGGGCCTTCCCCGCGCCACCCACGGAGGGGCCCCGTTCGTCAAGGGCCACCCCCGCTCCCAAGCTCTGACACTTGGGGGTCCCAATGGGTTATCTCGGCATATAGAGCACTTACTTATGCTGCAGAGAATAACCCATGGGGGCACCTTGCGTCAAGAGCCTTCCCTGCGCCACCCACGGAGGGGCCCCGTTCGTCAAGGGCCACCCCCGCTCCCAAGCTCTGACACTTGGGGGTCCCAATGGGTTATCTCGGCATATGGAGCACTTACTTATGCTGCAGAGAATAACCCATGGGGGCACCTTGCGTCAAGGGCCTTCCCCGCGCCACCCACGGAGGGGCCCCATTCGTCAAGGGCCACCCCCGCTCCCAAGCTTTGACACTTGGGGGTCCCAATGGGTTATCTCGGCATATGGAGCACTTACTTATGCTGCAGAGAATAACCCATGGGGGCACCTTGCGTCAAGGGCCTTCCCCGCGCCACCCACGGAGGGGCCCCGTTCGTCAAGGGCCACCCCCGCTCCCAAGCTCTGACACTCAGGGGTCCCGATGGGTTGTTTCGGCTTATGGAGCACTTACCATATCAGAGTCCAGGTCATAGTCGACGCTGCTGCTTTCTCCTCCGTCCCAGCGCATCAGCACCTTGTCATTGTGGTCCCCGTTCACCTTGCAGTTCATGGCGATGGGTGAATCCGTGAACTTATCTGCAACGGACAACAAAGGGAAGAAAAAGAGAATTTTGCTACTTACCGTAATTTCTTTTTCTTATAGTTCCGACATGGGAGACCCAGACCATGGGTGTATAGCTTCTGCCTCCGGAGGACACACAAAGTACTACACTAAAAAGTGTAGCTCCTCCCTCCGAGCATATACACCCCCTGGATGACCACATCTAGCCAGTTTAGTGCAAAAGCTGAAGGAGGACATCCACCCACAAGTAGAGATAGAGTAAAACCCGGAATAACCGGAACCTCTGTCTACAACAACAGCCGGTGAAAACACACGGAACAAGAACTGCCAACAGGCAACAGGGAGGGTGCTGGGTCTCCCATGTCGGAACTATAAGAAAAAGAATTTACGGTAAGTAACAAAATTCTCTTTTTCTTCATCGTTCCTTATGGGAGACCCAGACCATGGGACGTCTCAAAGCAGTCCATGGGTGGAAATAAACAGAAACTGAGAAGTAGGCAAAACCTAACTTCACAACTGGGCGACAGCCGCCTGAAGGATGCGTCTGCCCAAGCTCGCATCTGCCGAAGCATGAGCATGCACTTGGTAGTGCTTCGAAAAGGTGTGCAGACTAGACCAAGTGGCAGCCTGACAGACCTGCTGAGCCGTAGCCTGGTGCCTGAAAGCCCAAGAGGCACCGACAGCTCTGGTCGAGTGCGCCTTAATCCCCGGCGGGGGGGGCACCTGAGAACATTGGTAGGCATCGGATATGGCCGACCTAATCCAACAAGCTAGGGTCGGTTTAGAAGCCGAGAGACCCTTGCGCTGACCTGTGGTCAGCACAAAAAGAGAGGTGCACCGCCTAAGGGCAGCGGTGCGTGACACATAGATCCGGAGCGCCCGCACCAAATCTAAAGTATGCAACGCTTTCTCAAAGCGATGCACAGGGGCCGGACAAAGGGAAGGCAATGAAATGTCCTGGTTAAGGTGGAAAGGAGACACCACCTTAGGGAGAAAGTCCGGAGTCGGACGGAGAACCATCTTGTCTTGGTGAAAAACCAAAAAGGGTGACTCCGAAGAGAGCGCAGCCAAATCAGAGACTCTCCTGAGAGAAGTTATGGCCACCAGAAAGACGACTTTCTGTGAAAGACGAAACAAAGAAACCTCCCTAAGAGGCTCAAAGGGGGGTTTCTGTAAGGCCGTGAGGACCAGATTAAGGTCCCAGGGATCCAGAGGCCGCCGATAAGGCGGAATGATGTGAGATGCGCCCTGCATGAAGGTGCGCACTTGGGCCAGTCGGGCGATACGCCGCTGGAATAACACTGACAGAGCCGAGACCTGTCCCTTGAGGGAATTGAGGGATAATCCTAGCTGCAGACCGGACTGTAGAAAGGACAGGATGGTCGGCAAGGAAAACGGCCAAGGAGCATGGCCGGAAGAGCGACACCAGGACAGGAAAATTCTCCAAGTCCTGTGGTAAATCCTGGCCGAGGAAGACTTCCGAGCCTGAGTCATAGTGGAGATGACCTCGGAAGGAATGCCTGAAGCCGTCAGGATCCAGGACTCAAGAGCCACGCCGTCAATCTGAGAGCCACAGAATTCTGGCGGAAAAACGGACCTTGTGAGAGAAGGTCTGGGTGGTCCGGGAGATGCCACGGCACCTCTACGGACAGACGGAGCAGGTCTGGGTACCAAGCTCGCCTGGGCCAGTCTGGAGCAATGAGTATGACCCGACGGCCCTCCATTCTGATCTTGCGCAGGACTCTGGGCAAGAGAGCTAGAGGGGGAAACACGTAGGCCAGACGGAACTGGGACCAATCCTGAACCAGCATGTCCGCTGCCAAGGCCTGAGGATCGTGGGAGCGAGCCACATAAACCGGGACCTTGTTGTTGTGCCGGGATGCCATTAGATCCACTTCCGGAGTGCCCCACTTGCGGCAGATTGACCGGAACACTGACGGATGCAGGGCCCACTCGCCGCTGTCCACGGTTTGACGGCTGAGATAATCTGCCTCCCAGTTTTCTACGCCTGGGATGTGGACTGCGGATATGGTGGACTTGGAGTCCTCCGTCCACTGAAGGATACGTTGAACTTCCAACATTGCTAGGCGGCTGCGAGTCCCGACTTGGTGATTGATGTAGGCAACTGCCGTCGCGTTGTCTGACTGGACTCGAATGTGCTTGCCCGCCAACAGGTGGTGAAAGGCTACGAGAGCTAGGAGCACAGCTCTGATTTCCAGCATATTGATCGAGAGGGCTGATTCGGACGGAGTCCAAGTGCCCTGTGCTCGGTGGTGGAGAAACACTGCTCCCCAGCCGGATAGACTGGCATCCGTGGTGAGAATCACCCATGACGGGGCCAGAAAGGAGCGTCCCTGGGACAGAGAGAGGGGCCGAAGCCACTACTGAAGAGAGCTCCTGGTCTGTGGCGACAGAGCCACCAGCCTGTGCAAAGAAGAGGTCCGCTTGTCCCAACAGCGGAGAATGTCCAGCTGCAGGGAACGCAGATGGAACTGGGCAAAGGGAACCGCTTCCATTGACGCCACCATCTGACCCAGCACCTGCATGAGGTGCCTGATGGAATGACGCCGGGGCCTCAGCAGAGAGCGTACTGCCAGATGAAGGGACTGCTGTTTGACTAAGGGCAGCTTCACAAGTGCCGGCAGAGTCTCGAACTGCATCCCTAGATACGTAAGTTCCTGGGTCGGGGTCAGAGTGGACTTGGGCAGATTGACAAGCCACCCGAATTGAACAAGCGTGGCGAGAGTGAGCGAGACACTCCGCTGACAGTCTGCACTGGATGAAGCCTTGACCAGAAGGTCGTCCAGGTAAGGAATCACTGCCAACCCCTGGAGGTGCAGAACCGCAACCACTGCTGCCATGACCTTGGTGAATACACGAGGGGCCGTGGCTAACCCGAAGGGGAGAGCCACGAATTGGAAATGTTCCTCTCCGATTGCAAAACGTAGCCAACGCTGGTGTGAAACTGCAATTGGCACATGCAGATAGGCATCTCTGATGTCGATGGATGCTAGAAAATCTCCTTGGGTCATTGAGGCAATGACCGATCGCAGAGATTCCATGCGAAAGTGCCGCACCTGAATATGCTTGTTGAGAAGCTTGAGATCCAGGATGGGCCGGAAGGAACCGTCCTTCTTGGGGACTAGGAAGAGGTTTGAGTAGAACCCTCTGAACCGTTCCCGGGCGGGAACCGGTACAATTACTCCGTTGGCCTGCAAGGAATCCACGGCCTGAGAGAAGACGGCGGCTTTGGAGCAGGGTGGAGTGGACAGAAAAAATCTGTTTGGCGGGCTGGAAGAAAATTCTATCCTGTAGCCGTGGGAGATGATATCCCGCACCCACTGATCGGAGACGTGTTGGAACCACACGTCGCCAAAGTGGGAGAGCCTGCCACCGACCAAGGACGTTGCTGGCGCAGCCAGATAGTCAAGAGGATGCTGCCTTAGTGGCAGCGGCTCCTCCGCTCTTCTGAGGACGCTGCTTCGTGCGCCAGCTGGGTTTTCGATCCTTGGCTGAGTTAGTGGACGAGGCTGAGGGCTTAGAGGATGACCAGTTAGAGGAACGAAAGGAGCGAAACCTCGACTGGTTCCTGTCCTGGACAGGTTTCCTGGTTTTAGTTTGTGGCAAGGAAGTACTCTTCCCGCCAGTAGCTTCCTTAATAATTTCATCCAGTTGTTCACCGAACAGCCGGGACCCAACAAAGGGGAGCCCAGCAAGGTACTTCTTAGAAGAAGCGTCTGCTTTCCACTCTCGAAGCCACAAGATCCTGCGGATCGCGAGGGAATTAGCGGAAGCCACCGCCGTGCGGTGAGAAGCCTCCAGAATGGCAGACATGGCATAGGATGAAAAAGCCGAAGCCTGGGAAGTTAAGGCAACCATTTCGGGCATAGAGTCCCTGGTGAGGGAATGCATCTCCTCCAGAGAAGCAGAGACGGCCTTAAGAGCCCACACCGCTGCAAAAGATGGGGAGAACGAGGCCCCTGCCGCCTCATATACAGATTTGGCCAGAAGGTCAACCTGGCGGTCAGTGGGATCCTTAAGTGAGGTGCCATCGACCACAGATACAACTGTCCGGGCTGAGATTCTAGACACCGGAGGATTTACCTTTGGAGACTGAGCCCACTCATTGACCACCTCTGGTGGAAAGGGAAAACGTTCATCAGAACTACGCTTTGGGAAGCGTTTGTCAGGACAGGCCCTGGGCTGGGTCACAGTGGCCTGAAAACTGGAGTGGTTAAAAGAAGGGAATTTTGTTTACTTACCGTAAATTCCTTTTCTTCTAGCTCCTATTGGGAGACCCAGACAATTGGGTGTATAGCTTCTGCCTCCGGAGGCCACACAAAGTATTACACTTTAAAAGTGTAACCCCTCCCCTCTGCCTATACACCCTCCCGTGCATCACGGGCTCCTCAGTTTTGGTGCAAAAGCAGGAAGGAGGAAACTTATAAATTGGTCTAAGGTAAATTCAATCCGAAGGATGTTCGGAGAACTGAAAACCATGAACCAAAAGAACAATTCAACAAGAACAACATGTGTACACAAAAGAACAACCAGCCCGAAGGGAACAGGGGCGGGTGCTGGGTCTCCCAATAGGAGCTAGAAGAAAAAGAATTTACGGTAAGTAAACAAAATTCCCTTCTTATTTGTCGCTCCATTGGGAGACCCAGACAATTGGGACGTCCAAAAGCAGTCCCTGGGTGGGTAAAAGAATACCTCGATAAAAAGAGCCGAAACGAACCCCTCTTACAGGTGGGAAACCGCCGCCTGAAGGACTCGCCTACCTAGACTGGCGTCTGCCGAAGCATAGGTATGCACCTGATAGTGTTTCGTGAAAGTGTGCAGACTAGACCAGGTAGCTGCCTGACACACCTGCTGAGCCGTAGCCCGGTGCCGCAATGCCCAGGACGCACCCACGGCTCTGGTAGAATGGGCTTTCAGCCCCGAAGGAAGCGGAAGCCCAGAAGAACGGTAGGCTTCAAGAATGGGTTCCTTGATCCACCGAGCCAAGGTTGACTTGGAAGCCTGCGAACCCTTACGCTGACCAGCGACAAGGACAAAGAGCGCATCTGAACGGAGCAGGGGCGCCGTGCGAGACACGTAGAACCGGAGTGCTCTCACTAGATCTAATGAGTGCAAATCCTTTTCACATTGGTGAATTGGATTAGGGCAAAATGAAGGTAAGGAGATATCCTGATTGAGATGAAAAGGAGATACCACCTTAGGGAGAAATTCCGGAACAGGACGCAGAACCACCTTATCCTGGTGAAAAACCAGGAAGGGGGCTTTGCATGACAGCGCTGCTAGCTCCGACACTCTTCGGAGTGATGTAACTGCCACTAGAAATGCCACCTTCTGCGAAAGACGTGATAAAGAGACATCCCGCAGCGGCTCGAAAGGTGGTTTCTGAAGAGCCGTTAGCACCCTGTTAAGGTCCCAGGGTTCCAGCGGACGCTTGTAAGGTGGGACTATGTGGCAAACTCCCTGCAGGAACGTGCGGACCTGCGGAAGCCTGGCCAGACGCTTTTGAAAAAATACGGATAGCGCCGATACTTGTCCCTTGAGAGAGCCGAGTGACAAACCCTTGTCCATTCCGGATTGAAGGAATGAAAGAAAAGTGGGTAAGGCAAAAGGCCAGGGAGTAAAACCATTATCAGAGCACCAGGATAAGAAGATCCTCCAAGACCTGTAATAGATCTTGGCAGACGTTGGTTTCCTGGCCTGTCTCATGGTGGCAATGACATCCTGAGATAACCCTGAAGACGCTAGGAGCCAGGACTCAATGGCCACACAGTCAGGTTGAGGGCCGCAGAATTCAGATGGAAAAACGGCCCTTGTGACAGCAAGTCTGGGCGGTCTGGAAGCGCCCACGGTTGACCCACCGTGAGATGCCACAGATCCGGGTACCACGACCGCCTCGGCCAATCTGGAGCGACGAGAATGGCGTGACGACAGTCGGACCTGATCTTGCGCAACACTGGGCAGCATCGCCAGAGGAGGAAATACATAAGGCAGTCGAAACTGCGACCAATCCTGAACTAATGCGTCCGCCGCCAGAGCTCTGTGATCTTGAGACCGGGCCATGAATGCCGGGACTTTGTTGTTGTGCCGTGACGCCATGAGATCGACGTCCGGCGTTCCCCAGCGGCGACAGATCTCTCGAAACACGTCTGGGTGAAGAGACCATTCCCCCGCGTCCATGCCCTGACGACTGAGAAAATCTGCTTCCCAGTTTTCTACGCCCGGGACGTGAACTGCGGAGATGGTGGAGGCTGTGGCTTCCACCCACTGCAGAATCCGCCGGACTTCCTGGAAGGCTTGACGACTGCGAGTGCCGCCTTGGTGGTTGATGTATGCGACGGCAGTGGCGTTGTCTGACTGGATACGGATCTGCCTGCCCTCCAGCCACCGATGGAAAGCCAATAGGGCTAGATACACTGCCCTTATCTCCAGAATATTGATCTGAAGGGATGACTCTACCGGAGTCCAGGTTCCCTGAGCCCTGTGGTAGAGAAAAACCGCTCCCCGCCCTGACAGACTCGCGTCCGTGGTGACCACAGCCCAGGTTGGGGGTAGGAAGGATTTTCCTTGCGATAGAGAATTGGGAAGGAGCCACCACTGAAGAGACGTCTTGGTTGCAAGGGAAAGAGAGACGTTCCTGTCGAGGGAAGTCGACTTCCTGTCCCATTTGCGGAGAATGTCCCACTGGAGTGGCCGCAGATTGAATTGCGCGAAGGGCACTGCCTCCATCGCTGCCACCATCTTCCCCAGGAAGTGCATGAGGCGCCTCAAGAGGTGTGACTGACTCCGAAGAAGAGATTGCACCCCTGCCTGCAGAGAAAGCTGTTTGTCCAGCGGTAGCTTGACTACCGCTGACTGTGTATGAAACTCCATCCCGAGGTAAGTCAGTGATTGGGTCGGTGTCAACTTGGATTTTGGGAAGTTGATGATCCACCCGAACTGCTGGAGAGTCGCCAGAGCGACGGTAAGGCTGTTTTGACACGCCACCTGAGAAGGTGCCCTGACTAGGAGATCGTCTAAGTAGGGAATCACCGAGTGGCCCTGAGAGTGTAGGACCGCCACAACGGATGCCATGACCTTGGTGAACACCCGTGGTGCTGTCGCCAGGCCGAAAGGCAATGCCACGAACTGAAGGTGTTCGTCCCCGATGGCGAAACGCAAGAAGCGTTGATGTTCGGGTGCGATCGGCACATGGAGATAAGCATCCTTGATGTCGATCGATGCTAGGAAGTCTCCTTGTGACATCGATGCGATGACCGAGCGGAGAGATTCCATCCAAAACCGTCTGGTGCTCACATGTCTGTTGAGTAGTTTGAGGTCCAGAACGGGACGGAATGAACCGTCCTTCTTTGGCACCACGAACAAGTTGAAGTAAAAGCCGCGACCATGTTCCTGAGGGGGAACGGGGATCACAACTCCTTCTGTCTTCAGAGCGTCCACTGCCTGAAAAAGTGCGTCGGCCCGAGCGGGGGGCGGAGAGGTTCTGAAGAAACGAGTCGGGGGACGAGGTCTGAACTCTATCCTGTAACCGTGAGACAGAATGTCTCTCACCCATCGGTCTTGAACATGTGGCCACCAGGCGTCGCAAAAGCGGGAGAGCCTGCCACCGACCGAGGATGCGGTTCGGGGATGCCGAGAATCATGAAGAGGCCGCCTTGGAGGCATTACCTCCGGCGGCTTTTTGGGGGCGTGACTTAGCCCGCCACGCATAGGAGTTCCTCTGGCCTTTCTCCGGCCTGCTGGACGAAGAGGATTCGGACTTGGCGGAGGGACGAAAGGACCGAAACCTCGATTGTATTTTCCGTTGCTGAGGTCTCTTCGGTTTGGACTGGGGTAAGGAGGAGTCCTTTCCCTTGGATTCCTTAATAATCTCATCCAATCGTTCGCCAAACAATCGGTCGCCAGAAAACGGCAAACCGGTTAAGAACCTCTTGGAAGCCGAGTCTGCCTTCCATTCGCTCAGCCACATGGCTCTGCGGACTGCCACAGAATTAGCAGATGCCACCGCTGTACGGCTAGCAGAGTCTAGGACTGCGTTCATGGCGTAGGAAGAAAAAGCTGACCCCTGAGAAGTCAAAGACGCAACCTTCGGAGCAGAATTACGTGTGACCGCATTAATCTCAGCCAGACAAGCTGAGATAGCTTGGAGTGCCCACACGACTGCAAAAGCCGGGGCAAAAGACGCGCCCGTGGCTTCATAGATGGATTTCACCAGGAGCTCTATCTGCCTGTCAGTGGCATCTTTTAGGGATGAGCCATCTGCAACATTGACATTGAGCCCAACCCTTAACTGCGTCAGAGGGGAAGGGGTAACGTGTGTCAGTAAGGCGCTTAGTAAAGCGCTTGTCCGGAACCGCTCTGGGCTTCTGGACAGCATCTCTGAAGTTAGAGTGATCGAAAAACGCACTCCGTGTACGTTTAGGGAACCGAAACTGGTGTTTCTCCTGCTGAGAAGTCGACTCCTCTACAGGTGGAGGCGGGGGAGATAGATCTAACACCTGGTTGATGGACGACATAAGGTCATTTACTAAGGCGTCCCCTTCAGGTGTATCAAGACCCAGACCATGGGTGTATAGCTTCTGCCTCCGGAGGACACACAAAGTACTACACTAAAAGTGTAGCTCCTCCCTCCGAGCATATACACCCCCACGGATGACAAATCCAACCAGTTTAGTGCAAAAGCTGAAGGAGAACATCCACCCATAAGTAGAGATAGAGTAAAACCCGGAATAGCCGGAACCTCTAACTACAAGAACAGCCGGTGAAAAACACACGGAACAAGAACTGCCAACAGGCAACAGGGAGGGTGCTGGGTCTCCCATGTCGGAACTATAAGAAAAAGAATTTACGGTAAGTAAACAAAATTCTCTTTTTCTTCATCGTTCCTTATGGGAGACCCAGACCATGGGACGTCTCAAAGCAGTCCATGGGTGGGAAATAAACAGAAACTGAGAAGTAGGCAAAACCTAACTTCACAACTGGGCGACAGCCGCCTGAAGGATGCGTCTGCCCAAGCTTGAATCTGCCGAAGCATGAGCATGCACTTGGTAGTGCTTCGAAAAGGTGTGCAGACTAGACCAAGTGGCAGCCTGACAGACTTGCTGGGCCGTAGCCTGGTGCCTGAAAGCCCAGTTGGCACCGACAGCTCTGGTCGAGTGCGCCTTAATCCCTGGCGGTGGAGGCACCTGAGAACATTGGTAGGCATCGGATATGGCCGACCTAATCCAATGAGCTAGGGTCGGTTTAGAAGCCGAGAGACCCTTGCGCTGACCTGCGGTCAGCACAAAAAGAGAGGTGCACCGCCTAAGAGCAGCGGTGCGTGACACATAGATCCGGAGCGCCCGCACCAAATCTAAAGTATGCAATGCTTTCTCAAAGCGATGCACAGGGGCCGGACAAAGGGAAGGCAATGAAATGTCCTGGTTAAGGTGGAAAGGAGATACCACCTTAGGGAGAAAATCCGGCGTCGGACGGAGAACCACCTTGTCTTGGTGAAAGAAGGGAATTTTGTTACTTACCGTAAATTCCTTTTCTTCTAGCTCCTATTGGGAGACCCAGACGATTGGGTGTATAGCTACTGCCTCCGGAGGCCACACAAAGCATTACACTAAAAAGTGTAAGGCCCCTCCCCTTCTGGCTATACACCCCCAGTGGGATCACTGGCTCACCAGTTTTAGTGCAAAAGCAAGAAGGAGGAAAGCCAAGAACTGGTTTAAACAAATTCACTCCGAAGTAACGTCGGAGAACTGAAAACCGTTCAACATGAACAACATGTGTACCCGAAAAACAACCAAAAATCCCGAAGGACAACAGGGCGGGTGCTGGGTCTCCCAATAGGAGCTAGAAGAAAAGGAATTTACGGTAAGTAACAAAATTCCCTTCTTCTTCGGCGCTCCATTGGGAGACCCAGACGATTGGGACGTCCAAAAGCTGTCCCTGGGTGGGTAAAGAATACCTCATGTTAGAGCTGCGAAGACAGCCCTCCCCTACGGGGAGGCAACTGCCGCCTGCAGGACTCTTCTACCTAGGCTGGCGTCCGCCGAAGCATAGGTATGCACCTGATAATGTTTGGTGAAAGTGTGCAGACTCGACCAGGTAGCTGCCTGGCACACCTGTTGAGCCGTAGCCTGGTGTCGTAATGCCCAGGACGCACCCACGGCTCTGGTAGAATGGGCCTTCAGCCCTGATGGAACCGGAAGCCCAGCAGAACGGTAGGCTTCAAGAATAGGTTCTTTGATCCATCGAGCCAGGGTGGCCTTAGAAGCCTGCGACCCTTTGCGCTTACCAGCGACAAGGACAAAGAGTGCATCCGAACGGCGCAGGGGCGCCGTGCGGGAAATGTAGATTCTGAGTGCTCTCACCAGATCTAACAAATGTAAATCCTTCTCATACCGATGAACTGCATGAGGACAAAAAGAAGGCAAAGAGATATCCTGATTAAGATGAAAAGAGGATACCACTTTCGGGAGAAACTCCTGAATGGGGCGCAGCACTACCTTGTCCTGGTGGAAGACCAGGAAGGGAGCCTTGGATGACAGCGCTGCTAGCTCAGACACTCTCCGAAGAGATGTGATCGCTACCAGAAAAGCCACTTTCTGTGATAGTCTAGAAAGTGAAACCTCCCTCAGAGGCTCGAAGGGCGGCTTCTGGAGGGCAACTAGTACCCTGTTCAGATCCCATGGATCTAACGGCCGCTTGTACGGGGGTACGATATGACAAACCCCCTGCAGGAACGTGCGTACCTTAGAAAGTCGTGCTAGACGCTTCTGAAAAAAGACGGATAGCGCCGAGACTTGCCCTTTAAGGGAGCCGAGCGACAAACCTTTTTCTAACCCAGATTGCAGGAAAGAAAGAAATGTAGGCAATGCAAATGGCCAGGGAGACACTCCCTGAGCAGAGCACCAGGATAAGAATATCCTCCACGTTCTGTGGTAGATCTTAGCGGACGTGGGCTTCCTAGCCTGTCTCATGGTGGCAACGACCCCTTGGGATAATCCTGAAGACGCTAGGATCCAGGACTCAATGGCCACACAGTCAGGTTCAGGGCCGCAGAATTCCGATGGAAAAACGGCCCTTGGGACAGCAAGTCTGGTCGGTCTGGTAGTGCCCACGGTTGGCCGACCGTGAGATGCCACAGATCCGGATACCACGCCCTCCTTGGCCAGTCTGGGGCGACGAGTATGACGCGGCTGCAGTCGGATCTGATCTTGCGTAGCACTCTGGGCAAGAGTGCCAGAGGTGGAAACACATAAGGGAGCCGGAACTGCGACCAATCTTGCACTAAGGCGTCTGCCGCCAGAGCTCTGTGATCGCGAGACCGTGCCATGAAGGTTGGGACCTTGTTGTTGTGCCGGGACGCCATTAGGTCGACGTCCGGCCTTCCCCAGCGGCGACAGATTTCCTGAAACACGTCCGGGTGAAGGGACCATTCCCCTGCGTCCATGCCCTGGCGACTGAGGAAGTCTGCTTCCCAGTTTTCTACGCCGGGGATGTGAACTGCGGATATGGTGGAGGCCGTGGCTTCCACCCACATCAGAATCCGCCGGACTTCCTGGAAGGCTTGCCGACTGCGTGTCCCCCCTTGGTGGTTGATGTATGCCACCGCTGTGGAGTTGTCCGACTGAATTCGGATCTGCCTTCCTTCCAGCCACTGCTGGAAGGCTAGTAGGGCAAGATACACTGCTCTGATTTCCAGAACATTGATCTGAAGGGTGGACTCCTGCTGAGTCCACGTACCCTGAGCCCTGTGGTGGAGAAAAACTGCTCCCCACCCTGACAGACTCGCGTCTGTCGTGACCACCGCCCAGGACGGTGGTAGGAAGGATCTTCCCTGTGATAATGAGGTGGGAAGAAGCCACCACTGCAGAGAGTCTTTGGCCGTCTGGGAAAGGGAGACTTTCCTGTCCAGGGATGTTGACTTCCCGTCCCATTGGCGGAGAATGTCCCATTGAAGTGGGCGCAGATGAAACTGCGCAAACGGAACCGCCTCCATTGCCGCCACCATCTTCCCGAGGAAGTGCATGAGGCGTCTTAAGGAGTGTGACTGACTTTGAAGGAGAGCCTGCACCCCAGTCTGTAGTGACCGCTGCTTGTCCAGCGGAAGCTTCACTATCGCTGAGAGAGTATGAAACTCCATGCCAAGATACGTCAGTGATTGGGTCGGTGACAGAGTTGACTTTGAGAAGTTGATGATCCACCCGAACGTCTGGAGAGTCTCCAGTGCAACATTCAGGCTGAGTTGGCATGCCTCCTGAGAGGGTGCCTTGACAAGTAGATCGTCCAAGTAAGGGATCACAGAGTGTCCCTGAGAGTGCAAGACTGCTACCACTGCCGCCATGACCTTGGTGAACACCCGTGGGGCTGTCGCCAGACCAAATGGCAGAGCTACGAACTGAAGATGGTCGTCTCCTATCACGAAGCGTAGAAAGCGTTGGTGCTCTGTAGCAATCGGCACGTGGAGATAAGCATCTTTGATGTCTATTGATGCTAGGAAATCTCCTTGAGACATTGAGGCAATGACTGAGCGGAGGGATTCCATCCGGAACCGCCTGGCGTTCACATGCTTGTTGAGCAGTTTTAGGTCCAGAACAGGACGGAATGAGCCGTCCTTTTTTGGCACCACAAAGAGATTGGAGTAAAAACCTTGTCCTTGTTCCCGAAGAGGAACAGGGACCACCACTCCTTCTGCTCTTAGAGAATGCACCGCCTGCAGAAGGGCATCTGCTCGGTCGGGATGTGGGGAAGTTCTGAAGAACCGAGGCGGAGGACGAGAACTGAACTCTATCCTGTACCCGTGAGACAAAATGTCTGTTACCCACCGGTCTTTGACCTGTGGCAGCCAAATGTCGCAAAAGCGGGAGAGCCTGCCACCGACCGAGGATGCGGAGGGAGGCGGCCGAAAGTCATGAGGCAGCCGCCTTGGAGCGGTACCTCCGGTTGCTTTCTTGGGGCGTGAGTGAGTCCGCCAGGAATCAGAGCTCCTTTGCTCTTTCTGAGTCCCTTTGGACGAGGAGAATTGGGGCTTGCCCGAGCCTCGAAAGGACCGAAACTTTGACTGCCACTTCCTCTGTTGAGGTTTGCTTGATCTGGGCTGGGGTAAGGAAGAGTCCTTACCTTTGGACTGTTTAATGATTTCCGCCAATTGCTCACCAAACAGTCTGTCTCCAGATAATGGCAAGCTGGTTAAACATTTTTTAGAAGCAGAATCTGCTTTCCATTCTTTTAACCACAAGGCTCTGCGCAAAACTACAGAGTTGGCGGATGCCATTGAGGTACGGCTCGTAGAGTCCAGTACCGCATTGATAGCGTAGGTCGCAAACGCAGTCATTTGCGTAGTTAAGGACGCCACTTGCGGCACTGCTGGACGTATGAAAGAGTCCACCTGTGCCAGACCAGCTGAAATAGCTTGGAGCGCCCACACGGCCGCGAATGCTGGAGCAAACGACGCGCCAATAGCTTCATAGACAGATTTCAACCAAAGGTCCATCTGTCTGTCATTGGCATCTTTAAGTGAAGCCCCATCCTCCACTGCAACTATGGATCTAGCTGCAAGCCTGGATATTGGAGGGTCCACTTTTGGACACTGGGTCCAGCGTTTGACCACGTCAGGGGGAAAGGGATAACGTGTATCCTTAAGACGTTTGGAAAAACGCTTGTCCGGATAAGCATGGTGTTTCTGGATTGATTCTCTGAAGTCAGAGTGGTCCAGAAAAGTACTCGATTTACGCTTGGGATACAGGAAATGGAATTTCTCCTGCTGGGCAGCTGCCTCCTCTGCTGAAGGGGCTGGGGGAGAAATATCCAACAGCCTATTGATGGCCGCTATAAGGTCATTTACCATGGCGTCACCATCTGGCGTATCCAAATTGAGTGCGGTGTCAGGATCAGACTCCTGATCACCCACCTCTGTCTCATCATATAGAGACCCTTCTCGCTGAGACCCCGACCCGCGTGATGACGTGGAGGGTCTCTCCCAGCGAGCTCGCTTAGGCGGCCTGGGACTGTCATCAGAGTCAGAGCCCTCAGCCTGTGATGCCTGGGACCCCCTTGAAGTACGGATTAGTTCCAACTGAGGGGGACCGGGGAACATAGACACAGCAGTGTCCATGGTCTGAGCAACTGGCCTGGACTGCAAGGTCTCCAGGATTTTTGTCATAGTCACAGACATTTTATCAGCAAAGACTGCAAATTCTGTCCCCGTCACCGGGGCAGGGTTCACAGGCGTCTCTGCCTGGGCTACCACCACCATAGGCTCTGGCTGACGAAGTGCCACTGGGACTGAACATTGCACACAATGAGAGTCGTTGGAGCCTGCTGGTAGATTAGCCCCACATGCTGTACAAGCAGTGTATACAGCCCGTGCCTTGGCACCCTTGCGTTTTGTGGATGACATGTTGTTGTCTCCTCAGAGCAATATAGGGTATACAGCCAAGAAGCGACCGTACAGTGCAGTATATATATATATATATCTGGTACAGGAAAAAGTACACCAATACAACACTGTGGCACTAGTGGGGCCAGCACTAATGTGCTGCTTACCGCCCGCCAAACGCGGGTGTGTGGTCGCCAGAAATCCCTAGTCTGGGTCTCCCAGAGCCTGTGTCCGTCCTCCAGCCAGACTGCATGCAGGAATGGCTGCCGGCGTCCTGTGGAGGGTGGGGGCGGGCCCTGGGCGTGCTCAGACCAAAAGCGGGAAACCTGCGTCCCACTGTGCCTAGTGAGAGGGCTGGAGCATGTAAATAAGGCTCCAGCCCTCGGCGCTGACGATTGCACAGCGTCTGTCCCATTCCCTGATTGACAGGGAGGGGGCGGGAACGAAGCGGAGCTAGGCCGCAAAAGCCGGGGACTAAATTTATAAGCGCCGCCGCCGTAAAAGCGCGGTCGGCGCTAAGTCCCCGGCGCACTACAAGTCCCAGCCGCGCCGCCGCTCCGTGGCCGGCGCGGTAGTTCCCAGCACATGA
Source organism: Anomaloglossus baeobatrachus (assembly GCF_048569485.1). Taxonomy (NCBI): domain Eukaryota; kingdom Metazoa; phylum Chordata; class Amphibia; order Anura; family Aromobatidae; genus Anomaloglossus; species Anomaloglossus baeobatrachus. The sequence continues at coordinate 742,042,435 of NC_134353.1, forward strand.
AGTCACACAGCTAAGCTGCTGTGACTCAAACCCCAGCGTGCAGCGCTACTGTCCCCGGCGCACTAACACACCCAGCAAGTCTGGCGTGTGCGTGCCTGTCTGTACGGGGACACAGAGTACCTGAAAGTTGCAGGGCCTTGTCCCTGAACGGTACCCAGCTCCGTATCCAGCAGGTTCACTGGGTCTGTGGATGGAGCCCGGCCTCAGGGCTTGGGGGCCGGTAAGATCCCACTTCCTCAGAGCCCCTCAGGGGGATGGGGAAGGAAAACAGCATGTGGGCTCCAGCCTCTGTACCCGCAATGGGTACCTCAACCTTACAAACCACAAGTGGGGTAAGAAGGGAGCATGCTGGGGGCCCTATATGGGCCCTCTTTTCTTCCATCCGACATAGTCAGCAGCTACTGCTGACTAAACAGTGGAGCTATGCGTGGATGTCTGACCTCCTTCGCACAAAGCAGAAAACTGGTGAGCCAGTGATCCCACTGGGGGTGTATAGCCAGAAGGGGAGGGGCCTTACACTTTTTAGTGTAATGCTTTGTGTGGCCTCCGGAGGCAGTAGCTATACACCCAATCGTCTGGGTCTCCCAATGGAGCGCCGAAGAAAACCAAAAATGGTGACTCCGAAGAGAGCGCAGCCAAATCAGAGACTCTCCTGAGAGAAGTTATGGCCACCAGAAAAACCACTTTCTGGGAAAGTCGAAACAAGGGAACCTCCCTAAGAGGCTCAAAGGGGGGTTTCTGTAAGGCCGTGAGGACCAGATTAAGGTCCCAGGGATCCAAGGGCCTCCGATAAGGAGGAATGATGTGAGATGCGCCCTGCATGAAGGTGCGCACCTGAGCCAGCCGGGCGATACGCCGCTGGAACAACACTGAAAGAGCCGAGACCTGTCCCTTGAGGGAATTGAGGGATAGTCCTAGCTGCAGACCGGACTGAAGAAAAGACAGGATGGTCGGCAAGGAAAAAGGCCAAGGAGCATGGCCGGACGAACGACACCAGGACAGGAAAATTCTCCAAGTCCTGTGATAAATCCTGGCCGAGGAAGACTTCCGAGCCTGAGTCATAGTGGAGATGACCTCGGAAGGAATGCCTGAAGCCGTCAGGATCCAGGACTCAAGAGCCACGCCGTCAACCTGAGGGCCGCAGAATTCTGGCGGAAAAACGGACCTTGTGAGAGAAGGTCTGGGCGGTCCGTGAGACGCCACGGCACTTCCACGGACAGACGGAGCAGGTCTGGGTACCACGCTCGTCTGGGCCAGTCTGGAGCAATGAGGATGACCCGACGGCCCTCCATTCTGATCTTGCGCAGGACTCTGGGCAAGAGAGGTAGGGGAGGAAACACATAGGCTAGACGGAACTGGGACCAATCCTGAACCAGCGCGTCCGCTGCCAAGGCCTGTGGATCGTGGGAGCGAGCCACGTAAACCGGGACCTTGTTGTTGTGCCGGGATGCCATGAGATCCACTTCCGGAGTGCCCCACTTGCGGCAGATTGACCGAAACACCGCCGGATGCAGGGCCCACTCGCCGCTGTCCACGGTTTGACGGCTGAGATAATCTGCCTCCCAATTTTCTACGCCTGGGATGTGGACTGCGGATATGGTGGACTTGGAGTCCTCCGTCCACTGAAGGATGCGTTGTACCTCCAACATTGCCAGGCGGCTGCGAGTCCCGCCCTGGTGATTGATGTAGGCAACCGCTGTCGCGTTGTCTGACTGGACTCGAATGTTCTTGCCCGCCAACAGGTGGTGAAAGGCTACGAGAGCTAAGAGCACAGCTCTGATTTCCAGCACATTGATCGAGAGGGCTGATTCGGCCGGAGTCCAAGTGCCCTGAGCTCTGTGGTGGAGAAACACTGCTCCCCAGCCGGATAGACTGGCATCCGTGGTGAGAATCACCCAGGACGGGGCCAGAAAGGAGCATCCCTGGGATAGAGAGAGGGGCCGAAGCCACCACTGAAGAGAGCTCTTGGTCTGTGGCGACAGAGTCACTAGCCTGTGCAAGGAAAAGGTCCGCTTGTCCCAACAGCGGAGAATGTCCAGCTGGAGAGGACGCAGATGGAACTGGGCAAAGGGAACCGCTTCCATTGACGCCACCATCTGACCCAGCACCTGCATGAGGTGCCTGATGGAATGACGGTGGGCCCGCAACAGAGAGCGCACCGCCCAATGAAGAGACTGCTGTTTGACTAAGGGCAGCTTGACAAGTGCCGGCAGAGTCTCGAATTGCATCCCTAGGTACGTGAGTTTCTGGGTCGGGGTCAGAGTGGACTTTGGCAGATTGACAATCCACCCGAATTGGACAAGCGTGGCAAGAGTGAGCGAGACACTCCGCTGACAGTCTGCACTGGATGAAGCCTTGACTAGAAGGTCGTCCAGGTAAGGAATCACTGCCAACCCCTGGAGGTGCAGAACCGCAACCACTGCTGCCATGACCTTGGTGAATACTCGAGGTGCCGTGGCTAGCCCGAAGGGGAGAGCCACGAATTGGAAGTGTTCCTCCCCGATTGCAAAACGGAGCCAACGCTGGTGTGAAACTGCAATTGGCACATGCAAATAGGCATCTTTGATGTCGATGGATGCAAGAAAATCTCCCTGGGTCATTGAGGCAATGACTGATCGCAGAGATTCCATGCGAAAGTGCCGCACCTGAACATGCTTGTTGAGAAGCTTGAGATCCAGGATGGGCCGGAAGGAACCGTTCTTTTTGGGGACTAGGAAGAGGTTTGAGTAGAAACCTCTGAACCGTTCCCGAGCGGGAACCGGTACAATCACTCCGTTGGCCTGCAAGGATGCCACGGCCTGTGAGAAGGCGGCGGCCTTGGAGCAGGGGGGAGTGGACAGAAAAAATCTGTTTGGCGGGCTGGAAGAAAATTCTATCCTGTAGCCGTGGGAGATGATATCCCGCACCCACTGGTCGGAGACGTGTTGAAACCACACGTCGCCAAAGTGGGAGAGCCTGCCACCGACTAAGGACGTTGCTGGCGCGGCCCGATAGTCAAGAGGAGGCTGCCTTGGTGGCAGCGGCTCCTCCGTTCTTCTGCGGACGAGGCTTCGTGCGCCAGTTGGGTTTTCGATCCTTAGCTGAGTTAGTGAACGAGGCTGAGGGCTTAGAGGAGGACCAGTTAGAGGACCGAAATCTCGACTGGTTCCTGCCCTGGACAAGTTTCCTGGTTTTAGTTTGTGGCAAGGAAGTACTCTTCCCGCCAGTAGCTTCCTTAATGATTTCATCCAGTTGTTCACCGAACAGCCGGGTCCCAGAAAAAGGGAGCCCAGCTAGAAACTTCTTGGAAGCAGCGTCTGCTTTCCACTCACGAAGCCACAAGATGTAACGTCCGGGTGGTGGAACCTCTGGACCGTACACCGGTTTCCCTTGAGGAGGCAGCCAGGCAGGTCACCCCGCCAGAGGGTCTGGGTGCACGGCAGCCGAAGCACTATTGGTAGCCGGACAGTCCGTATGGGAGCAGGAAAGGTGGATGGAGTTCTGGACGGTGGTCCGGGTGACGAGGCTCAGAGTCCGGGGCCAAGTGGTAAGGTCCGGCGGGATCCGGGACTTGCTGAGCGATGGGACGGGTCACCAAACGGAGGCAGGGACTGGAGACTGGCGGAGCTGTAGAGATGGTGGAACATCCGCCGAAGTCACCGTCAGGGTATAGGGATGAGCGTGGTTCGGGGCGGCTGGCGTGGCAGGACAGGCTCTACGAGACAGGACAGGGTTAATGCAGGCAAAGTACAAGGTAAAGCAATAGGGGACCTGAACACTAGCTTACTAAACACGTAGAACAGGCCCCGTCCACCAGGAAAGAGAAACCTTATATACCCTGTAGCTTTCTATGCAATATCCTGTTTCTGGGTGCTGGCCCTTTAAGAAAGGGTCAATGACCGCGCGCGCGCCCTAATGCTCATGCGCGAGGCCCGTGTGCCAGAAGCCAGTCCAGGAAGCGGTGAGGAGGAGGCAGGAGCGCCCGGCTGGGAGTCCCACCTCGCAGAGGAGCGCCGGGAGCGGGGAGCTGGACGCGTGGAGGCTGCAGGCGGGGACGAGGAGACCGGGACCGGAGTGGTGAGCAGGGGACGCCGCCGGGGAGCGGGAAGCGGGCCACGGGGACCGGAGAACGGGACAAGGGGACCGGGAAGCGTGACAGTACCCCCTCCCCCACCCCCACCCCCCGCAAGCGGGACAGGAAGGCACGAATCAGAGGAGTGCCAACATTCTCCCGGGGCTCCCAGGACCTATCCTCGGGACCATAACCCGCCCAGTCCACCAGGAAGTATTGCCGACCACGTACGGTCTACATGGCCACGATATCCCTTACCGCATAGATGTCATCGTCAGCGATGGGAGGAGGAGCAGTACCGACCTCAGCGGAGAAGGGACCAAGGACAACAGGCTTGAGCAAGGAGACATGGAAAGAGTTGGGTATCCGCATCGTGGCCGGGAGCTGCAGCTTGTAGGAGACAGCATTAATCTTGCTGACGACTTTAAACGGCCCGATGTAACGAGGACCCAACTTGTACGATGGCAACTTCAATCGGACATACTTGGATGCAAGCCAGACCAGATCACCAGGGGAGAAACACGGGGGATCCAAGCGCCTTTTGTCCGCATGTCTCTTCATCCGCAAAGAAGCCCGCTCAAGGGAGATCTTGACAGAGCTCCATATGGCTGAGAAGTCCTGGACCAGAGCATCTGCTGCGGGGACATCGGAAGCCGAGGATACTGGCAACGGAACCGAAGGTTGAAGTCCGTAAACGACTCGGAATGGAGAGCTGGAGGTGGACTCGCTGATGTGAAGGTTGTGGGAGAACTCAGCCAAAGAAAGAAGTGTGGACCAGTCATCGTGATGGGCATTAACGTAGTGACGCAGGAAGGAGGTCAGGATTTGACTGACCCGCTCCACTTGCCCATTCGACTGAGGATGGTAGGCCGAAGAAAAGTCCAGAGATACTCCCAGATGTTTGCAGAGGGCCCTCCAGAAGCGCGAGGTAAACTGAGTTCCTCTGTCGGACACAATGTGTGCGGGAAAGCCATGCAATCGGAATATATGTTGGATGAAGGAGTCAGCTAGCTCCTGGGCAGAGGGCAGCCCGGCCATGGGAATGAAGTGAGCCATTTTGGAGAAACGGTCCACCACAACCCATATGACTGTGTGTCCGGAGGATAAGGGTAAGTCCGTAATGAAGTCCATTGCGATATGTTGCCACGGAACAGACGGAATGGGCAGAGGCAGAAGACGTCCATATGGTAGGTGCTTGGGTGTCTTGTTCCGGGCACAGGACGGACAGGCCGAGACAAAGGTTGAGACGTCTTTACGGAGGGACGGCCACCAGTAGTGACGGACAATCGTGCTCCAAGTCTTCTTCTGGCCAGCATGGCCGGCAATCTTCGAGGCATGGCCCCAGTGCAGGACTCTCTGTCTATCAGTGTCTGGGACATAGGTTTTCCCAGGGGGTATCTGAGTTACAGTGACAGGATTCACCGGCATGATGTTGCTGGGGTTGATGATGGGCTGGAACGTCTCCTCCTCCAACTCCACGGGCACTAAGGATCTGGACAAGGCGTCTGCCCGCACGTTTTTGTCCGCAGGCCGAAAATGGAGTTGGAAATCAAATCGGGCAAAAAACAAGGACCAGCGGGCTTGTCGTGGGTTCAGTCTTTGGGCTGACCGCAGGTACTCCAGATTCTTGTGGTCCGTGTATATGATTACAGGGTATACTGCTCCCTCCAAGAGGTAGCGCCATTCCTCCAAGGCAAGCTTCACGGCCAGTAGCTCCCGATCCCCGATGGTGTAGTTGCGTTCGGGTGCCGAGAAGCTCTTGGAGAAGAATCCACAAGTGACCATCTTGCCGGAGGGGGAGTTCTGCATCAACACTGCTCCGGCTCCTGAGGAGGAGGCATCCACCTCCAAGGTGAACTGTCGGTTCAATTCAGGGCGATGGAGAACCGGGGAGGAAGCAAACGCCTGTTTCAAGGAGCAGAACGCGGCATCGGCCGCCGGGGGCCAGTCCTTAGGATTAGCTCCTTTCTTAGTCAAGGCAGAGAGAGGCGCAGTCAAGGCAGAGAAATGCGGGATGAATTGCCGATAATAGTTCGCAAAGCCGAGAAAGCGCTGGATAGCCTTCAGTCCGGAAGGAGGAGGCCAGTTGATGATGGCAGACACCTTCTCTGGGTCCATCTGCAGGCCAGTGTCCGAGATTACATAACCCAGGAAGGGAAGAGATGACTTTTCAAAGAGGCATTTCTCGTACTTGGCGTACAGACGGTTCTCTCTAAGCCTCTGGAGAACTAGCTGCACGTTCTCTCTGTGGGTCTGTAGGTCCGGAGAGAAGACCAGGATGTCATCCAGATATACCACGACACAGACATAGAGGAGATCTCTGAACACGTCGTTCACCAGTTCTTGGAAGACTGCCGGAGCATTACACAGACCAAAGGGCATGACACAATACTCGTAGTGCCCATCTCGAGTGTTGAAGGCGGTTTTCCATTCGTCTCCAGAGCGAATGCGAACCAGGTTATAAGCCCCACGAAGGTCCAACTTGGTGAATACACGGGCTCCTCGGAGCCGATCGAATAGTTCGGGGATAAGCGGCAGAGGGTATTTGTTCTTTATGGTGATCTGGTTTAAACCCCGGTAGTCGATGCAAGGACGCAGATCACCTTCCTTTTTCTTGACGAAGAAAAACCCTGCTCCGGCAGGGGATGAGGACCTCCGAATGAACCCCTTTGCCAGGCTCTCGGTAATATAGGCAGACATAGCTCGTGTCTCCGCAGGGGACAAGGGGTATATTCTTCCTTTAGGAGGCGTGGTTCCTGGCAGTAAATCGATGGCGCAGTCGTAGGGACAATGAGGCGGTAGAACCTCTGACTCCTTTTTATCAAAAACGTCCGAGAAGGACCAGTAGGCAGAAGGCAGTCCTGGTAGAGACTCTGGAACCGGAGGGCGTCGAACGGGCTGGATGGTTTTCAGACATCTCTCGTGGCACGAGGAGCCCCAGTGGGTGATTTCACCTGTACTCCAGCTGACCGACGGTTCGTGTGTCCGTAACCATGGGAGTCCCAGCAGGATCTGATGAGACATACGCGGGAGGACATAGAAGGCAATCTTCTCGGTGTGCAGAGCACCGATCCGTACTTCCACAGGCTTGGTGATCAGTGAGATGGTGTCAGAGAGGGGTCTCCCATCTACAGAGGCGATCACCAGCGGTTTCTCTAGTGGGAGGACAGGCACTTGGTACTTATCCACCGTGGCCAGCTGGATGAAGTTGCCTGCTGCTCAGGAATCAAGATACGCCTCTGCCGTGAACCGGGTCTCCTCTGTGGTGACTTGAATAGTCCAGGTAACGGAGTCTGAGAGTGTCCCAGCACCTAGGGTGGCCTCTCCTACCAGGCCTAGGCTTTGGAGTTTCCCGGCTTCTCGGGACATGAGCGTAGCAGGTGTGTGCCAGCTCCGCAGTAGAAGCAGAGACCCTTTGCTAGTCGTTCTGCTCTGCGTTGCTCAGACTGCCTCAGGCGGTCAATCTGCATGGGCTCGTAGGTAGAAGCGCCAGGTGACGCCGACTGGGGAGCGATGGGCTTCAGTGGTGGGGAGGCGTGCCGCATCGGACGCCTCTCGCGGGACACCTCTTTGGATCGTTCCTGAAAGCGTAGATCCACTCGAGTCGCTAGAGCAATCAGGGCATCCAAGGAGGACGGCATGTCCCGACCCGCCAGCTCATCTTTAATCCGACCTGAGAGTCCCTCCCAGAAGGCGGCGGTTAGGGCCTCATTGTTCCACCCGAGTTCCAAGGCCAAGGTGCGAAACCGAATGGCATATTGGCCCACCGTCAGAGTCCCCTGACGTAGCCGGAGGAGGGATGAGGCAGACGCGGAGGCGTGTCCGGGCTCGTCAAAGGTGCTACGAAATGCCTGCAGGAACTCCTGGATGTTGGTCGTTACCGGATCCTCCTTCTCCCACAAGGGGTTCATCCAGGCCAGTGCCTCTCCTTCCAGATGGGACATCATGAACGCGACCTTGGCTTGGTCAGATGCAAAAAGGTGCGGCAGCTGCGTGAAATGGAGGGAGCACTGATTTATGAATCCCCTGCAGGTCTTGGGATCTCCGGCGTACCGGGGTGGTGAGGCCAAACGGAGTTTGGAAGCATCCGAGGAGGCTGCCACGGGAGCTGCGGTTGTGGGTTGTGCAGTGGGGGCCCGAGATGCCACAGGCGTGACCGCTGCTTGTAGCGCGTTCAGACGGGCATCCACAGAAGTCATGAAGTTCAGCATGCGGGTCTGGGTCTCGCGCTGTCGTGTGAGTTCCTGCTGCAGGGCCGCTAGTGCTTCGGCGGGGTCCATGGCCTGTTCTAGCTGTAACGTCCGGGTGGTGGACCCTCTGGACCGTACACCGGTTTCCCTTGAGGAGGCAGCCAGGCAGGTCACCCCGCCAGAGGGTCTGGGTGCACGGCAGCCGAAGCACTATTGGTAGCCGGACAGTCCGTATGGGAGCAGGAAAGGTGGATGGAGTTTTGGACGGTGGTCCGGGTGACGAGGCTCAGAGTCCGGGGCCAAGTGGTAAGGTCCGGCGGGATCCGGGACTTGCTGAGCGATGGGACGGGTCACCAAACGGAGGCAGGGACTGGAGACTGGCGGAGCTGTAGAGATGGTGGAACATCCGCCGAAGTCACCGTCAGGGTATAGGGATGAGCGTGGTTCGGGGCGGCTGGCGTGGCAGGACAGGCTCTACGAGACAGGACAGGGTTAATGCAGGCAAAGTACAAGGTAAAGCAATAGGGGACCTGAACACTAGCTTACTAAACACGTAGAACAGGCCCCGTCCACCAGGAAAGAGAAACCTTATATACCCTGTACCTTTCTATGCAATATCCTGTTTCTGGGTGCTGGCCCTTTAAGAAAGGGTCAATGACCGCGCGCGCGCCCTAATGCTCATGCGCGAGGCCCGTGTGCCAGAAGCCAGTCCAGGAAGCGGTGAGGAGGAGGCAGGAGCGCCCGGCTGGGAGTCCCACCTCGCAGAGGAGCGCCGGGAGCGGGGAGCTGGACGCGTGGAGGCTGCAGGCGGGGACGAGGAGACCGGGACCGGAGTGGTGAGCAGGGGACGCCACCGGGGAGCGGGAAGCGGGCCACGGGGACCGGAGAACGGGACAAGGGGACCGGGAAGCGTGACACAAGATCCTGCGGATCACGAGGGAATTAACGGAGGCTACCGCTGTGCGGTGAGACGCCTCCAAAATGGCAGACATAGCATAGGATGAAAAAGCCGAAGCTTGGGAAGTTAAGGCTACCATTTCAGGCATAGAGTCCCTAGTGGGGGAGTGCATCTCCGACAGAGAAGCAGAGATGGCCTGAAGAGCCCACACTGCTGCAAAGGAAGGGGAGAAAGAGGCCCCTGCCGCTTCATATACAAATTTGGCCAGAAGGTCAACCTGGCGGTCAGTGGAATCCTTAAGAGAGGTGCCATCCGCCACAGACACAACTGTCCGGGCTGAGATTCTAGACACCGGAGGATCTACCTTTGGTGACTGAGCCCACTCCTTGACCACCTCAGGTGGAAAAGGAAAACGGTCATCAGAGGTACGCTTAGGAAAGCGTTTGTCAGGGCAGGCCCTGGGTTTGGTCACAGTGGCCTGAAAACTGGAATGGTTAAAAAACATACTCCTTGCTCTCTTAGGTGAGGTAAACAGGTGTTTTTCTACCAGAGAGGCTTGATCCTCTGACACAGGTGGATTAAGGTCCAGAACGGAGTTAATGGACGCAATCAAGTCACTAACATCCGCATCACCTTCAGATAGATCAATGGGGTACATAGACGTAGCGTCTGAGCCCACAGTAAGGGCATCCTCCTCGCCTTGCGATTCATCACGTGAATCAGAGCCGTGGGACGAGAAAGGAGAAGAGTCCCTGCGTCTCCGTTTAGGAGGACAGGGTCTGGGATCAGATGAAACAAACTCTGTGAGCTCTGCAGAGCGAGTCGGAGCAGCAGAGGCACCCTGAGAAGGGGGCTGATGCATGGTTAGCAGAGTCCGTGACAGCTGTCCCATGGAGTCGGCAAAGGACTGGGAGATAGCTTTAGAAAACGATGCTACCCAAGCCGGGGGTTCAGCCACCGGGGCCGGAGCAGCCGGAGAGACCCCTGAGGAGGCTCCAGGCTGAGGCACCACCACGTTAGAGCAGGCATCACAGTGTGGATATGTGCTCGGTTCGGGCAGTATGAGCTTACATGCAGTGCATATAGCGAAAAGCTTTGCAGCCTTGCTCCTAGTGACAGACATGCTGCTGAGGTGGAGGCTCTGTAGTAAAAGAATTCACTCCTTCAGAATGACCCCCAGAGAGTGTATAAAAGTCCACAACCAAAGGTTGTGGCTTACCAGGCCGTTTTTGTGTGCCCTCCGGATTCCCAGCTTGGACCCCCAGACAGCTTGCAGAGCTGCAGCAGCCAGCGCCGATCAGTGTGAAAACGCTGAGAAAATGGCGCTGGAGTGAGGAGGGGGGGCGGGGGTTAATCCAAGAGCGGGAACCCTGAGGGCCAAGGAGAACTACAGGGGAGGGAAACATCTCCCCAGAGAGGAGTGTCCTCCCCTCTGCTGAACGGCCGGTGGGCGGCGCCGCACTGTCCCCCTGCATGACTGAAATGCAGGGGAAGAGAAACGAAAGTAGGCCGCGGCCGAAGCCGGGGCCTAAATTTATCCATGCGGCCGACGAGCAGGCACCCTCGGCGCGGTTCTCAGGGAAAAAACAGAGAACCGGCCGGAAATCACAGCAAAGGAACCCCTGGTGCTGCCATGCTCAAATAACACACTCTCCCCCACAAGGAACCCCTGAATAACGTCTCATATACTTAGCTATTTGAGACGCAGGGCCATGTCCCTGAGGGATGAGCGCTCCATCCAGCAGGGGCCTGAAAGGGCTGCGGATGGAGACCGGTCTCCTGCAGAGCAGTGAGAACCGTGAAGGCTCCCACTTCAAGCCAGAGCCCGAGGGGATGGTGAAGGAGCGCGGCATGGAAGGCTCCTGCCTTGAGATCAACCTTAACAGCACCGCCGACACAGTGGGGTGAGAAGGGACATGCCGGGAGTCCAGGATGGACCCGCTTTTCTTCCAATTCTTTAATTAAAAATCAAAAATCAAAAGAGGATGCATGTGTGTGTGTGACCTCCTGAACACAAAGCATTGAACTGGTTGGATTTGTCATCCGGGGGGTGTATATGCTCGGAGGGAGGAGCTACACTTTTAGTGTAGTACTTTGTGTGTCCTCCGGAGGTAGAAGCTATACACCCATGGTCTGGGTCTCCCATAAGGAACGATGAAGAAAAACCCTGTGCCTTAGCACCCTTGCTCCTTGTGGACGACATGCTGTTGTCTCCTAGGAGAGTGATCACTGAGGGTATATGGGAAAGGGTATACAGCCCGACCGAACAGAAATATATATATAGAATACGTATCTATTCCGGCACCCTAAGGGGACCAGCACCGGGTGACCGGTGTGGCTTACCGACCGCTAAAAAGCGGAGTGTGTGTCCTCCAGATTCCCTGCCTTAGGTCTCCCAGAGTTGCAGAGCTCTTTCTGGTAATCCTCCACCGGCAGAATGCCAAAAAAATGGCTGCCGGAGCTCTCTGGGGAGGAGTGGAGCCGTGGGCGGCGCTAGAAAAGTGCGGGAATCTGGGGTCCCCACAGTGATCAGTGAGGGGGGAGGAAACATACAGGATGCTCCGGCCCTCACATCCGACGTCAGGTCGGCAGTCCCGCCCTTACCCCTGACAGGCAGGCCCGGGGGCGGGAGTTTTGCTACTAGGCCGCAATGAAGCCGGGGACTAAATTTAAGACAGCGGCCGACAAGCAGGCGCGGTCGGCGTGGAAGTCCGCCGGTCTTCACAAATCAGCAGCTGCTGCAGCGTCCGGGAAGAAGGCGCTCCATGCACAGCCCCCATGGGGACACAGAGTACCTTAGAGATGCAGGGCCCGGTCCCTGAGGATGAATAGACTCCTGTCCGGTAGATTCCCACAGGGGCTGCGGAGGGAGCACGGTCCCAGTAAATGGATGACCGGTCAGGATCCCACTTCTCCCAGAGCCGCTAAGGGATGGTGAAGGAAAACGGCATGAGGCTCCGGCCTTTGTACCCGCAATGGGTACCTCAACCTTAACAGCACCGCCGATGTAGTGGGGTGAGAAGGGAACATGCCGGGGGCCCCGTGGGGGCTCACTTTTCTTCCAACCGATATAACTAATATGAGAATGCATGAGTTGATGTGTGCCTCCTTCCACACAAAGCATAAAACTGAGGAGCCCGTGATGCACGGGAGGGTGTATAGGCAGAGGGGAGGGGTTACACTTTTTAAAGTGTAATACTTTGTGTGGCCTCCGGAGGCAGAAGCTATACACCCAATTGTCTGGGTCTCCCAATGGAGCGACAAAGAAAACATACTCCTTGTTCTCTTAGGTGAGGTAAACTGGTGTTTTTCTACCAGAGAGGCTTGCTCCTCTGATACTGGCGGATTGAGGTCCAGTACGGAATTAATGGACGCAATCAAGTCACTAACATCCGCATCCCCTTCAGATAAATCAATGGGGTACATAGAGGTAGCGTCCGAGCCCACAGTAAAGGCATCCTCCTCGCCCTGCAATTCAGCCCGTGAATCAGAGCCGTGGGAAGAGGAAGGAGAAGAGTCCCTGTGTCTCCTTTTAGGAGGACGGGGTCCGGGAACAGATGAAAGAAGGGAATTTTATTTACTTACCGTAAATTCCTTTTCTTCTAGCTCCTATTGGGAGACCCAGACAATTGGGTGTATAGCTTCTGCCTCCGGAGGCCACACAAAGTATTACACTGAAAAGTGTAACCCCTCCCCTCTGCCTATACACCCTCCCGTGCATCACGGGCTCCTCAGTTTTGGTGCAAAAGCAGGAAGGAGGAAACTTATAAATTGGTCTAAGGTAAATTCAATCCGAAGGATGTTCGGAGAACTGAAAACCATGAACCAAAAGAACAATTCAACATGAACAACATGTGTACACAAAAGAACAACCAGCCCGAAGGGAACAGGGGCGGGTGCTGGGTCTCCCAATAGGAGCTAGAAGAAAAGGAATTTACGGTAAGTAAACAAAATTCCCTTCTTCTTTGTCGCTCCATTGGGAGACCCAGACAATTGGGACGTCCAAGAGCAGTCCCTGGGTGGGTAAAAGAATACCTCAATAAAAAGAGCCGAAACGGCCCCCTCTTACAGGTGGGCAACCGCCGCCTGAAGGACTCGCCTACCTAGACTGGCGTCTGCCGAAGCATAGGTATGCACCTGATAGTGTTTCGTGAAAGTGTGCAGACTAGACCAGGTAGCTGCCTGACACACCTGCTGAGCCGTAGCCTGGTGCCGCAATGCCCAGGACGCACCCACGGCTCTGGTAGAATGGGCTTTCAGCCCCGAAGGAAGCGGAAGCCCAGAAGAACGGTAGGCTTCAAGAATCGGTTCCTTGATCCACCGAGCCAAGGTTGACTTGGAAGCCTGCGAACCCTTACGCTGGCCAGCGACAAGGACAAAGAGCGCATCTGAACGACGCAGGGGCGCCGTGCGAGACACGTAGAACCGGAGTGCTCTCACCAGATCTAATGAGTGCAAATCCTTTTCACATTGGTGAATTGGATTAGGGCAAAATGAAGGTAAGGAGATATCCTGATTGAGATGAAAAGGAGATACCACCTTAGGGAGAAATTCCGGAACAGGACGCAGAACCACCTTATCCTGGTGAAAAACCAGGAAGGGGGCTTTGCATGACAGCTCTGCCAGCTCCGACACTCTACGGAGTGATGTAACTGCCACTAGAAATGCCACCTTCTGCGAAAAACGAGATAAAGAGACATCCCGCAGCGGCTCGAAAGGTGGTTTCTGAAGAGCCGTTAGCACCCTGTTAAGGTCCCAGGGTTCCAGCGGACGCTTGTAAGGTGGGACTATGTGGCAAACTCCCTGCAGGAACGTGCGGACCTGCGGAAGCCTGGCCAGACGCTTTTGAAAAAATACGGATAGCGCCGATACTTGTCCCTTGAGAGAGCTGAGTGACAAACCCTTGTCCATTCCGGATTGAAGGAATGAAAGAAAAGTGGGTAAGGCAAAAGGCCAGGGAGTAAAACCATTATCAGAGCACCAGGATAAGAAGATCCTCCAAGACCTGTAATAGATCTTGGCGGACGTTGGTTTCCTGGCCTGTCTCATGGTGGCAATGACATCCTGAGATAACCCTGAAGACGCTAGGAGCCAGGACTCAATGGCCACACAGTCAGGTTGAGGGCCGCAGAATTCAGATGGAAAAACGGCCCTTGTGACAGCAAGTCTGGGAGGTCTGGAAGCGCCCACGGTTGACCCACCGTGAGATGCCACAGATCCGGGTACCACGACCGCCTCGGCCAATCTGGAGCGACGAGAATGGCGCGACGACAGTCGGACCTGATTTTGCGCAACACTCTGGGCAGCATCGCCAGAGGAGGAAATACATAAGGCAGTCGAAACTGCGACCAATCCTGAACTAATGCGTCCGCCGCCAGAGCTCTGTGATCTTGAGACCGGGCCATGAATGCCGGGACTTTGTTGTTGTGCCGTGACGCCATGAGATCGACGTCCGGCGTTCCCCAGCGGCGACAGATCTCTCGAAACACGTCTGGGTGAAGAGACCATTCCCCCACGTCCATGCCCTGACGACTGAGAAAATCTGCTTCCCAGTTTTCTACGCCCGGGATGTGAACTGCGGAGATGGTGGAAGCTGTGGCTTCCACCCACTGCAGAATCCGTCGGACTTCCTGGAAGGCTTGACGACTGCGAGTGCCGCCTTAGTGGTTGATGTATGCGACGGCAGTGGCGTTGTCCGACTGGATACGGATCTGCCTGCCCTCCAGCCATTAAGACCGCGGCCGACAAGCAGGCGCGGTCGGCGCGGAAGTCCGCCGGTCTTCACAAATCAGCAGCTGCTGCAGCATCCGGGAAGAAGGCGCTCCATGCACATCCCCCATGGGGACACAGAGTACCTTAGAGATGCAGGGCCCGGTCCCTGAGGATGAATAGACTCCTGTCCGGCAGATTCCCACAGGGGCTGCGGAGGGAGCACGGTCCCAGTAAATGGATGACCGGTCAGGATCCCACTTCTCCCAGAGCCGCTAAGGGATGGTGAAGGAAAAACGGCATGAGGCTCCGGCCTTTGTACCCGCAATGGGTACCTCAACCTTAACAACACCGCCGACGTAGTGGGGTGAGAAGGGAACATGCCGGGGGCCCCGTGGGGGCCCACTTTTCTTCCAACCGATATAACTAATATGAGAATGCATGAGTGGATGTGTGCCTCCTTCCACACAAAGCATAAAACTGAGGAGCCCGTGATGCACGGGAGGGTGTATAGGCAGAGGGGAGGGGTTACACTTTTAAAGTGTAATACTTTGTGTGGCCTCCGGAGGCAGAAGCTATACACCCAATTGTCTGGGTCTCCCAATGGAGCGACAAAGAAAATCCTCTGTGAGCTCTGCAGAGCGAGTCGGAGCAGCAGAGGCGCCCTGAGAAGTTGGCTGATGCATGGTCAGCAGAGTCCGGGACAGCTGTCCCATGGAGTCGGCAAAGGACTGGGAGATAGCTTTAGAAAACGATGCCACCCAAGCCGGGGGTTCAGCCACCGGGGCCGGAGCAGCCGGAGGGACCCCTGGGGAGACTCCAGGCTGAGGCACCACCATGTTAGAGCAGGCATCACAATGTGGATATGTGCTCGGTTCAGGCAGTATGAGCTGACATGCAGTGCATATAGAGTAAAGCCTTGCAGCCTTGCTCCTAGTGAGAGACATGCTGCTGAGGTGGAGGCTCTGCAGTAAAGAACACACTCCTTGAATGACCCCCGGAGAGTGTATAATAAGGTCCACAACCAGAGGTTGTGGCTTACCAGACCGTTTTGTGTGCCCTCCGGATTCCACAGCTTGGACCCCCAGACAGATGCAGTAGCTGCAGCAGCCAGCGCCGATCAGTGTGTGAACGCTGATAAAATGGCGCCGGAGTGAGGAGGGGGGGCGGGGTTGAGTCCAAGAGCGGGAACCGGAGGGCCAAGGAGAAATACAGGGGAGGGAAACATCTCCTCAGAGAGGAGTGTCCTCCCCTGAGCTGAACGGCCGGTGGGCAGCGCCGCACTGTCCCTCTGCAAGACTGACATGCAGGCGCAGTGAAACCGAAAGTAGGCCACAGCCGAAGCCGGGGCCTAAATTTTCTCATGCGGCCGACGAGCAGGCACCCTCGGCGCGGTTCTCAGGAGAAAACCAGAGAACCGGCCGGAAATCACAGCACAGTGACAAAACACACTCTCCCCACAATAAATGCATAAGGGACCCTTCAATAACGTCTCAATACTTAGCTTATGAGACGCAGGGCCAGGTCCCTGAGGGGGTGAGCGCTCCGTCCGGCAGGTACCTGAAAGGGCTGCGGATGGAGACCGGTCTCCTGCAAAGCAGTGAGAACCGTGATGGCTCCCACTTCAAGCCAGAGCCCGAAGGGATGGTGAAGGAGCGTGGCATGTAAGGCTCCAGCCTTGTAAATCAACCTTAACAGCACCGCCGACACAGTGGGGTGAGAAGGGACATGCCGGGAGTCCAGCTTGGACCCGCTTTTCTTCCAACTCTTTGAAATCCAAAAAACAAAAATCAAAAATCAGATGAGAATGCATGTGTGTGTGTGATCCTCCTGAACACAAAGCATTGAACTGGCTAGATGTGGTCATCCAGGGGGTGTATATGCTCGGAGGGAGGAGCTACACTTTTTAGTGTAGTACTTTGTGTGTCCTCCGGAGGCAGAAGCTATACACCCATGGTCTGGGTCTCCCATAAGGAACGATGAAGAAAGTCAATTTCTGGAAACTACTGAACTGAAGCAGAAGACATTCAATATTCTAATAAAAAATTAATGTTTAACCCCTTCAGCCCCCAGGCGTTTTCCATTTTTGCGGTTTTGTTTTTTGCTCCCCTTCTTCCGAGAGCCGTAACATTTTTATTTTTCTGTCAATCTTGCCATACGAGGGCTTGTTTTTTGCGGGACGAGTTGTACTTTTAAATGACACCATAAGTTTTACCATATAGTGTACTGGAAAAATAGCAAAAAAATTCCAAGTGTGGAAAAACCGCAAAAAAGAGAATTTTGTTTACTTACCGTAAATTCTTTTTCTTATAGTTCCGACATGGGAGACCCAGACCATGGGTGTATAGCTTCTGCCTCTGGAGGACACACAAAGTACTACACTCAAACGTGTAGCTCCTCCCTCCGGGCTATATACACCCCCTGGATGACAATCTAACCAGTTCAGTGCAAAAGCTGAAGGAGGACATCCACCCATAAGTAGAGATAGAGTAAAACTCGGAAAAAACGGAACCTCTGTCTACAACAACAGCCGGTGAAACACACGGACAAGAACTGCCAACAGGCAACAGGGAGGGTGCTGGGTCTCCCATGTCGGAACTATAAGAAAAAGAATTTACGGTAAGTAAACAAAATTCTCTTTTTCTTTATCGTTCCTTATGGGAGACCCAGACCATGGGACGTCTCAAAGCAGTCCATGGGTGGGAAATAAACAAAACTGAGAAGTAGGCAAAACCTAACTTCACAAGTGGGCGACAGCTGCCTGAAGGATGCGTCTGCCCAAGCTCGCATCTGCCGAAGCATGAGCATGCACTTGGTAGTGCTTCGAAAAGGTGTGCAGACTAGACCAAGTGGCAGCCTGACAAACCTGCTGAGCCGTAGCCTGGTGCCTGAAAGCCCAGGAGGCACCGACAGCTCTGGTCGAGTGCGCCTTAATCCCTGGCGGTGGGGGCACCTGAGAACACTGGTAGGCATCGGAGATGGCCGACCTAATCCAACGAGCTAGGGTCGGTTTAGAAGCCGAGAGACCCTTGCGCTGACCCGT
This sequence comes from Anomaloglossus baeobatrachus, assembly GCF_048569485.1. Classification (NCBI taxonomy): domain Eukaryota; kingdom Metazoa; phylum Chordata; class Amphibia; order Anura; family Aromobatidae; genus Anomaloglossus; species Anomaloglossus baeobatrachus. The sequence goes on from NC_134353.1 coordinate 742,060,326, forward strand.
GGTTAGCACAAAAAGTGAGGTGCACTGCCTAAAAGCGGCGGTGCGTGACACATAGATTCGGAGCGCCCGCACCAAATCCAAGGTATGCAACGCCTTCTCAAAGCGATGCACAGGGGCCGGACAAAGGGAAGGCAATGAAATGTCCTGGTTAAGGTGGAAAGAAGACACCACCTTAGGGAGAAAATCCGGAGTCGGACGGAGAACCACCTTGTCTTGGTGAAACACTAAAAAAGGTGACTCCGAAGAGAGCGCAGCCAAATCCGAGACTCTCCTGAGAGAAGTTATGGCTACTAGAAAAACCACTTTCTGTGAAAGTCTAAACAAAGGAACCTCCCTAAGAGGCTCAAAGGGGGGTTTCTGTAAGGCCGTGAGGAACAGATTAAGATCCCAGGGATCCAAAGGCCGCCGGTAAGGAGGAATGATGTGAGATGCGCCCTGCATGAAGGTGCGCACCTGAGCCAGTCGGGCGATACGCCGCTGGAATAATACCGACAGAGCCGACACCTGTCCCTTGAGGGAATTGAGGGACAGTCCTAGCTGCAGACCGGACTGTAGAAAGGACAGGATGGTCGGCAAGGAGAACGGCCAAGGAGCATGGCCGGAAGAACGACACCAGGACAGGAAAATCTTCCAAGTCCTGTGGTAAATCTTGGCCGAGGAAGACTTCCGAGCCTGAGTCATAGTGGAGATGACCTCAGAAGGAATGCCTGAAGCCGTCAGGATCCAGGACTCAAGAGCCACGCTGTCAATCTGAGAGCCGCAGAATTCTGGCGGAAGAACGGACCTTGAGAGAGAAGGTCTGGGCGGTCCGGGAGATGCCACGGCATTTCTACGGACAGACGGAGCAGATCTGGGTACCAAGCTCGCCTGGGCCAGTCCGGAGCAATGATTATGACCCGACGGCCCTCCATTCTGATCTTGCGCAGAACCCTGGGCAAGAGAGCTAGAGGGGGAAACACATAGGCCAGACGGAACTGGGACCAATCTTGAACCAGCGCGTCCGCTGCGAAGGCCTGAGGATCGTGGGAGCGAGCCACGTAAACCGGAACCTTGTTGTTGTGCCGGGATGCCATTAGATCCACTTCCGGAGTGCCCCACTTGCGGCAGATTGACCTGAACACTGCCGGATGCAGGGCCCACTCGCCGCTGTCCACGGTTTGACGGCTGAGATAATCGGCCTCCCAGTTTTCTACGCCTGGGATGTGGACCGCGGATATGGTGGACTTGGAGTCCTCCGTCCACTGAAGGATTCGTTGAACTTCCAACATTGCCAGGCGGCTGCGAGTCCCGCCCTGGTGATTGATGTAGGCAACCGCTGTCGCGTTGTCCGACTGGACTCGAATGTGCTTGCCCGCCAACAGGTGGTGAAAGGCTACGAGAGCTAGAAGAACAGCCCTGATTTCCAGCACATTGATCGAGAGGGCTGATTCGGACGGAGTCCAAGTGCCCTGTGCTCGGTGGTGGAGAAATACTGCTCCCCAGCCGGATAGACTGGCATCCGTGGTGAGGATCACCCAGGACGGAGTCAGGAAGGAGCGTCCCTGTGACAGAGAGAGGGGCCGAAGCCACCACTGAAGAGAGCTCCTGGTCTGCGGGGACAGAGCCACTAGCCTGTGCAAGGAAGAGGCCCGCTTGTCCCAACAGCGGAGAATGTC